>NW_024581088.1:8342090-8543919 GCF_017639235.1 Corvus kubaryi
CAGGGTCTCGAGCCTGGTAACCGCCGTCTCCATGTTGAATAGTTGACATTCCTCAGGCGGCGGCGGGGAGATCCCCACCCCCCGCGCCGCGGCACGGGAGAGTCGGCGGCGCCCATTGGCCAGCTGTCACTCGCCGCGCGCCTCCCATTGGCTCGCGGCTCGCGGGGCGCGCTCGCCATTGGCCCGCGGAGAATGTAAACCCGCTCCGAGGTACGGCCGAGCCCATTGGCCCGGAGTGGGCTCCGGCGGTGATTGGCCGGGGCGGGGCGCGCGGCGCTGGCGGGAAGCGGCGCGGGCCCGTCTGTTGCGGCTCTGAGGGGGCGGGGGCGCCGCTCCCCCTTCCCGCTCCTCTCCCGGTTGCGCCGGTGGCCCCGGCGGGGCCGCTGCTCTCCCCGTTCACCCCACCGGCCTTCCCCAGGCGAGCGCTGCCCGCAGCCGATTGACGGGACCGAACCGCTCGTCCAATGGCGGCGGCGCTCGCCTCAGCGCGCCCGGGACGGGGCGGGGCAGCGCCGGCCCCTCTCCCGTAGAGCGCGGGCGCGCCTCGACGCGACGGCCAATCAGCGCGCGGCTTACATGCGCCGTGTGGGGGGGCCGGCAGAGAGCGGCGCTGCCATTGGCTGGGCGCGGCGCGGGGAGCGGTTTGAATCGGCGGCGGCGGCGGGCGCGGAGCGCGGCCGGGGGATTGGGCGGCCCCGGGACACCCCCGGGGATACCCCCGGGGATACCCCCACAGGTGTGTGTAGGTGCGGGTGTGAGAGAGCGAGAGGGAGGGAGGGAGAGGAGAGGAGAGGAGTCCCCGCTCTTGCGGGGTCCTAGGTGAGCAGGGCTGGGGTGTTACCGGTCACCGGTCAGTGACCGGCCCGGGCCGCCCTCAGCATCCTTCCCCGGACTCTTCGTGTCTTTTGTCACCGTTCTCCCCAAGCGTCATTTTCCCCAAATTCAGTACTTGTCACGTCAGGATAAAGAAAAACTGAACATCCGTTTATTTATTAATAGTTATGACGTTTCTGTTTCGTTTATAATATTTCTAATTACGTCTTTATTTATGTGTGTGTCTATAATATTATTTATAATATATTTATGTATGTATTTAATTCACTCATATTTTTACTGTATTTATAATAGCTATTTATTAATGCTATCTATCTATGGTATAAATAGAAAAGGGAAAAAGAAGTTCATGTAAAATGGTGCTTTCTGCATTCACTACTCGTGCACAAACACATCTCCATGGATCATACTAAATTAAGGATATGTTTTTTATCACTGGTGCATGATAATTCCACCAAGGCAGCAGTGACTAACCTCTGACTGACTGGCTTTCTGAGGTGCAGCCCACGTTATTCTCTTTGGTGGCATCTCTGTCCCAATGTACAATTTGGTTTAGCTCTCTACATTCATTTTAAATTTGTCTTTTTCACCAGCAATGGCAAGGTATAAGAAATGCAAACGAAAACGAAGAGCCCGAGCAAATTTTCGACTGGAAAAAAAGAGAAATGCTGTAACCCCTCAGGGCTCAGTTTGTTCCTCTCCACGGTAAGACGCTCAGCTTGAACTTTGCCTTCTCACTCCATCCCTGGGTTTGCTGTTTGCTCCCAATGGTTCATGGAAAAGAGGGAAGGATTTGTGCCAAGTAGATGTGGCACTTCGTATCTTTCGGTGTTATTCAGTTGAAGGCTGGACATGATGACCTTGGAGGTCTTTTCCAACCTTAATGTTTCTATGATTAGTAACCAGGAAAAGCAATTTGAATAAAAAAGTGTTTCAAATAGGATTCCCCCCTCTCCTTTATTGATATGTATCTTGGCCTTTCCAGGTTTCTGTGATCACATTTACTCTGTTGTTACCTGCTGGTAACTACCTGTAGTTTCCAGATGATTGGTCACAGTTAACTTTTTTAGAGGCTGAGATGGTAAATAAAGTTCTGGCCTCATTCTGAAATGTTCTGTTGCAGGTCACCAGCTCATCTCCCTTTGAACACATCACCAGTCCCAAGGTGCTCCCTCTGGTCCTTAGCCTTGCCCAGCATAAAAAATGTGGTAAAACCCTTGACAACAGCAGCATCATTTCTGTACTGGTGGTGCCAGAGCAGGGTTGCACAGGTATATCCTTTCTCTGATATTAGATTTTTCTGTTTCAAACAGGGATTAATGCTGTTTACTTTGTGGAAATACTTCATTGTACCAATTTCTTTTGTTCTGTTAGTACCCCTCCTAAAATTCAGATTGATCTTTAGAAACATCTGAAGAAAGTCAACACACAAATATACATAATCTGCTTTCTTTTTGTGCTTAGAGCTTTAACGTGGTTAAAGACACCGTATTTCCATCACGAGTCTACCTAAGGGAACTAAATATGTTCAGGGAGAAGCTGGAGAAGTTGGAAAGTGAATTTTCCAAGCTACAAGGAGCACTCCAGGTCAGTCTCAGTCCGGCTGGGGCAGGGGAACGTTTGCCTGTGTGAGAATGTAAGGAGCTGTGGTCAGTGCAGATACACTGAAATCTGAGCAGCTCCTCAGGGGCATTCTCTGCACTCAGAGCTGCTAAACTGCTGCTACCTCACAGCAGGAGGGAACTGTTTATATCCTTATAGCTCAATCTTAGCCAGCACCTTTGTTGTCTAAAATCCCGCCTACTTTTGCCAGCAGATTTAATGTTCTCTTTATTTATTTGTGTCGCTTTCAGATGAACGGAGTGGCAGCTTTGTCTTCAGAAAGTTCTCTTTGCCAAAGGTGTCATAAGCCAGTTCTGGGTGCTCCTGTGGGGACAGAGATGGATCCACCACCATCAACATCCGTGCCATCCATACCCCCTCTTCCTCCTCCTCCTCCTCCTCCTCCTCCACCACCGCCGCTGCCCCCACCAAAACTGCCTCCAGCACCTCTCCTCCTCCAACGGGGCACAGCCTCCAAACCACTGCTGGTAGGGAATCAGAAAGTTCCTCTATTTTTGATTTTATGTCTGCATTCTCTTTGGACCTGGATTCATCGGGAATGAGCCTCTCCGTGAGCGCTCAGTCACTTTCCCATCCTAATTTCCCTTCCAAACCCCTTTGCTTTCAGGCACCACCAGTGAAAAAGGATGGGCCCATGCACATCACCCTCAAAGACCTCCTGAATGTTAAACTGAAGAAGACAAACAGCAACCTGAGAATGGACAAGGTAAACTGGAGGACACGGGGATGAATAGGTGGTGGTGTATCAAGGGAAAATCCACCCTGGAACTGCTGTATTTCCTGCAAAATTGATGCTCATCCAAACACCCAGTGATCAGTTTCAAGTAACCATTCTAATTCTGCACCTGGGCTTTGGAAGGGAAGAAATAAAGTGAAAAATTCCAATCTCACCTGGCACTCAGGACAGCTCTAATTTTACATTTAAGGGTGTGGAGCTTTCATGTAGCTTTGCATATTATCAGTAGATTTTGGACTTGCTTTTGCCCAGCTGGAATTTTGTTTGCAGAAGTGTTTAGGGGTTTTTTTTTTTGTTTTTTTCCTAAATAAATCTATTTTTATCCAAGACATATTCAAATCTTAATAATTCAAAAAAAGCATAAAAGCCATAAACCACAAAAATCTTTCAGAGTATAAATATTAAATGGATTTCAGGGTAGTGAGACCTTCTGAAGTTTTATTTGGGGTAACATTTCTTTCCTTGCTTTAGGAACAATCACCAGTGAAGCCATGCAGGGCATTAATTACAGTCACAGATCTACAGAGTGTTAGTCTGAGACCTAAATCCAAGCCATCAGCTCATGCTACAAAATCTTTAATGTAAGATGTTTCTTCCTTATTTTGATATTAGATTTTTCTGTTTTAAACAGTGGTTAACATTTTTTACTGAGTGGAAAATATTTCATTGTACCAATTTCTTTTGTTCTCTTAGTACCTCCCCTAAAAATCAGATTGATCTTCGGAAACATCTGAAGAAAGTCGATATACAAAGGTCTGCTCCTTTTTATTCTCTTGAATTCTATTTTTCTAATCTAGAAAAAATAGAGAACCAATCAAACTCATCATGATTCCCCTTTCAGAAGTCCTGGTGGCACTCCTCTAAATAATAAAGAAAACACTGAAAGTGGCTCTGGGCTGACACCGATAATGACACAGGCACTACGGCGCAAATTTCAGGCAAGTCACTCTGTTTCTCTTCTTGGAATCATAAGGTGGCTTTAAAATCCACAGAATTCCTTACTGATTGAAGGACACTGCAGAATGGACATTCCATGGCAGATTGTTTGACAATCCCAAGAGGAAAAATTGCTTTTTTGGTGGCCATTTGGGTGCCTCAATGCTGACTTTAAAAGTCATAGTTCCACTTTGCAGAAGAAGAAAATGGGAGGGTTGATAGCATCTCTTGTTTGAATGATTTGCTGTGTCTGTTTCATGGTTTCAGCTACGAATTGCACTGTTTTACCTCAGTGATGATGAGTTCAGATATCCAGGTTCTGACCCTTCCCTTCTTTTGACAGATGGCTCACCCAAAGAGTCCCTCGCCTGCACGGTTGAGTGCTGCAAACAGCTTTGATGAAAAGTAAAAAGGAAAGTAGGTTTATGGAACAATGTATTTTCCATTTGTGGTCAGGAAGCCACTTGAATCCCATTTTTAGCACACTCAGGCACAGGTATTTGTAAGTAAATCTAGTGCACAGGAAAACGGGCCATTATGAAACCCTGTAAAGCAGATTGTGCTTTTTAGCTCTCTCTAATGTCTCTCGATTTGGTTGCATCTTCATTCATAATGGAGGAAAAAAATAGGAAATTTCCCAAGTCTTTTGACACCTGGGTGCTGCTGAAGCAGGGACTATTATGTTCCCAGCACTGGTGCTGCTTGTCATACAAATATGTGTGTTTGCTGAAATTCAGTATTTTTATATCTTTTATATCTTTTTTTAACAAAAAATATCTTGACGGTATTTGTACAGTTTCAAAGAAAAGCAACAGTTTAATGCACTAATGTTATTAAAGTGGAAAGCTGCAAGATTCAACAAACAGTTCAAGTCTGTGGCTACAAATGTACGAAGCCGCTGCACCGTGTATCACTGCTGGCTGGTGTCTGATCACTATTAAAAGGCTGCACTGCTTAAAGACAAGCAACTCAAAGCCTCCTTCCAAGTCCAGTTCAGGGGTGGGCAGAGGTTGTGCCTGTACCGCGGCTCAGCTCAGGACACGGACCAGGACAAGGGCAGACCGTGAGTCCCGGTGGCACAGCCCTGAGCGCGCATCCCGCTCCCACCGCGCGGACCCGGACCCGAACCGCGGGGCCGGTGTTGGCTGTGCGGTCACACCCTCGGCGCGGTGCCGCCCCCGCAGCCCCCGCTCCCTGCGCCGTGTCCCGCCCTCCGGGGCGGGGCCGCTCATGCGCGGGGCCGGGCCCGGGGCTCCGCCGCTTCCGGGCGGGAGCGGAGCCGGGGCCGGGCGATGCCGCTGCCCGGGGCCGGGCCGCCCGGGGGCATGGGCACGGCCGTGGGGCCCATGAGCCTGCGGGAGCTGCTGCTGGCGGCCGAGGCGGGCGGCGCGGCGGGCGGCGAGGAGGAGGTGTGCGTGGTGGGCATCTTCGGCAAAACCGCGCTGCAGCTGTGCTCCGAGAAGGAGGCCCTGGTGAGCACCGTGTGCGACCGGCAGGTGTTCCCGCTGTTCCCGGAGGAGGATCCCGAGCTGGCGGACGGCGCCGCGGGGCAGGAGGGTGACCCGGCGACAAAGGACTACAACCAGCTGCAGGCGTACTACAGCCAGGAGAGCCGCGTGCTGTACCTGGTGCTCACCTCCATCTGCGACACCCCGCAGCTGCTGCGCGCCTGCAGGGACCTGGCGGCGGCCGAGAACCGGGAGGCCGGGCCCGGCCACCCCTCCGGCGGCCCGGCCCCGCTGCCCCACGCCGAGGCGCACGAGTTCTGGAAGCACCAGGAGAAGCTGCACTGCCTGAGCCTCCTCTACCTCTTCTCCGTCTGCCACATCCTGCTGCTGGTGCATCCCACCTGCTCCTTCGACATCACCTACGACCGCGTGTTCAGGGCGCTGGACGGGCTGCGGCAGAAGGTGCTGCCCTCCCTGAAGGCTGCCATCAAGGACTGCCCGGTCGGCAAGGAGTGGAAGCTCAACTGCAGGCCATGCCCTCCACGCCTCCTCTTCCTCTTCCAGCTCAACGGGGCTTTGAAGGTGGATCCGCTGCCAAGCAGGGGCCAGGACCCCTGTGGTCACCTGGAAAAGCCGCCCCCCAAGAAGCATTCCCCCAAGAGGAGGCTGCAGCACGCTCTGGAGGATCAGATCTACCGCATCTTCCGCAAGAGCAGGGTGCTGACCAACCAGAGCATCAACTGCCTGTTCACCGTGCCAGCCAACCAGGCTTTCGTGTACATTGTGGCCGGTGGGCCCCAGGATGGAGATGATCCCGTGGCCATGCTTCTCGACCAGCTGAGGAGCAACTGCACTATGAGAGAGACTGACTCGCTGCTGGCTCCCACCCTGTCGGGAGCCAGGAGGTATCAGATGATGAGGCACGGCCGGCAGCAGCTCTCCTTCCACGCAGAGAGCACCAGCAGCAGCTCCAGCTCCTCTGGGCAGCTCGTGGACTGCACCCTCAAGGAGTTCTTGTGGCAGCACGTGGAGCTGGTGCTCAGCAAGAAGGGCTTCGAAGACAGTGTGGGGAGGAACCCACAGCCCTCTCACTTTGAGCTCCCGACCTACCAGAAGTGGGTGGCTGCAGCTCTAAAACTGTATGAAGTGACCATCGAAGGCAAAGACGATGACCCCACCTGTGGTGAGCTGAGCTCAAAAATCATGAGCAGCATCAAAGTTTTGGAAGGCTACTTAGACATAGACACCAAGTTCTCCGAAAACCGTTGCCAGAAGGCTCTGCCCATGGCCCACAGTGCCTACCAGTCCAACCTGCCCCACAATTACACCATGACAGTGCACAAGAACCAGCTGGCCCAGGCCCTGCGCGTGTACAGCCAGCACGCCCGGGGCCCAGCCTTCCACAAATACGCCATGCAGCTCAACGAGGACTGCTACAAGTTCTGGAGCAATGGGCACCAGCTCTGCGAGGAGCGGAGCTTGACCGACCAGCACTGTGTGCACAAGTTCCATCTGCTCCCCAAAGCAGGTAAAGATGCTCACTTGTGCTTTGGTGTCATGGTTTAGTTTTGTATCTGCTTTAAAATGTCTTAGGCTGAAAGCACTGACTCTGAAATGTTGCAGAAGATGAAAGTTTGCAGCTTTGTGTTCAAGGACTGGATGTGGCACTCGGTGCTCTGCTCTAACTGATGAGGTGGTGACCAGGCAAAGGTTGGACTCGATGATCTCAGAGGTCTTTTCCAACCCAAATGATTCTGTCATCATCTCTGTACAGTGGGATCATAGCAGAGCTGCTGTGCAGGTTTCCTTTATGTTGTGTAATGCTTAGGACCCAGTCCACTGTGAGTAGTAACTCTGATTTTTGTAGTTACTCTGATGTTCTGATTTAGTGGTAACTCTGGTTCTGTCTTGCTAATTAGAAGCATTACACCGGAATCCTTCTAGTAAGAGGGGTGTAAGAACAAAGTTCTCTAAAAAGCATAAGTGTCCCTCTTTGTTTTAAATAATTGGTTGATCAGGGAGCCAAAACTGACTTCTGCACGTTTATTGTAGGCAGAAGAACTTTGAGCCTTCAGGAGGAGGTTGTAGAAACAAAGACTATTTGGTTTAGTGGTATAAACTCCGCTGGAACTTTGTATTATTAAAAGTGGGAAAGGGAGGAGTTGCTTGACAAACTGGTGGCAAATCACTTTGTGTATGTGTATAGCAGGGAGGGAGCAATGGATGAAGGGAATAAAAAGGTTTTGAATGGTGAGCAATTTACCCAAGGTTTGATTGATTTTGCTTTTAGGGGAAAAGCCAGAAGCAGACAGAAATCCTCCGATTCTGTACCACAACAGCCGGGCTCGTTCCACTGGTGCCTGTAACTGTGGAAGGAAACAAGCTCCTCGGGAGGACCCCTTTGATATCAAAGCAGCTAATTATGATTTTTACCAGGTAACTGTTAGGTCTATTGGTACTTGAAGCAGTGCTTTTGTTTCATCTGCAGAGTCTGTATTCTGAAGTGACCACAAGTTTCCTCTTAACCTTATCAACTTGTTGCTTGGGGAAGACATTTCTGGGAGCAGAAATGGGCTGACCAGGCTGGGCAGTTCCAGTCTTCACCAGTGCACACACACAGGAGCACCTGTTTATGTACCTGTTTACATTTTGTGTTGGTTCACGTGAATTCTAAATATACAGGTCTGTGGGCTGTGTTCCCACTGCTGCTTTGGTTCTCACATGGTGCAAACCTCTTGAATCTTAATTGTAGCTGCTCAGTGTTGTGACTCTGAGCTCCCTCGTCTCGGGGTGGATACTAAACCACGTTTTCTTTCTCGTAGTTGCTGGAAGAGAAGTGCTGTGGAAAACTGGAGCACATCAACTTCCCCATATTTCAGCCAAGCACACCTGACCCAGCGCCTGCTCGGGACGAATCATCACCCGCCCCTCCGGAAGGCGAGATCGAGAAACTCAAAGAGAAAGAACCTCAGACTCAGGGAGAGAGCACAGGCCTGAGCTTAGCCCTGAGCCTGGGCCAGTCCACGGGCAGCCTGGGCACTTACCCACCCGATGCCCAGGGCGGAGGGGACAATGCAGAAAGCCACGGGCAGAGCGGGGACTCCAAGAGTGAGAAGAGGCCGAGCCTGGTTGATCGCCAGGCATCCACTGTTGAGTACCTCCCCGGGATGCTCCATTCCAATTGCCCCAAAGGCCTTCTGCCCAAATTCTCCAGTTGGTCACTGGTCAAGCTGGGGCCTGCTAAGGCTTACAACTTCCACACAGGCTTAGATCAACAGGGCTTTATCCCAGGAACAAACTATTTAATGCCTTGGGACATTGTCATCAGGACGAGAACTGAAGATGAAGGAGACTTAGACACCAATTCCTGGCCTGCACCCAACAAGGCTGTTCCTGGGAAAAGAAGCGCGGTGGTGATGGGAAGAGGCCGGCGGAGGGACGACATCGCTCGAGCTTTTGTGGGGTTTGAATATGAAGATGCACGTGGGAGGAGGTTCATGTGTTCAGGGCCTGATAAGGTGATGAAGGTGATGGGAGGGGGGCCAAAGGAATCTGCCCTCAAAGCGCTCAATTCCGACATGCCCCTGTACATCCTGTCCTCGACGCAGGGACGGGGCCTCAAGCCCCACTATGCCCAGTTCATGAGGCTCTTCGTGGTGGTTCCTGATGCTCCTCTGCAGATCACCTTAACGCCTCAGGTAAGAAGTGCAGGAGGGAATCTGAGAACAGCAGAGGCAGGGGTGGTTGTGGAAACATTATTTGACGTGGGTGACAGGAAAAGAGTCTCAAGAAACTCCAACTCAAACCAACTTCAGCCGAGACAGTCATTTCCAAAAGTATTTGTTACATAAGCACTTGGGATTTCTTAAACTTCAAGATGCCAAATTTATTCTTTGTATAAAGTAAGTTTAAAAAAATGTTTTATCAAGGATGAGTTATTGGCATTCCCTACTGTAATAATGGCTTTTTTTTTAAAAAAAAAAAAGCTAACAATGACTCTGTAAGAATGACTTTGTCATTTTAAATGTCATGGAGAAAAGCAGTGACTTATTGCTCAGATAGTTATTATTAGTTACCGTTTGAATTTAGGAGGCAAAAGAATGTTGGTTTTCTTAACTCTTCACCATTTTCTCCATTTTTCTAATACACATTTGAAAAAGCTCCATTTGCATTTTTTTACCTTTTTGAGGTAGTAATGATGTTTGATTACCTACGCATGTTTTCTTCCGGTTTTAGGTTCAACCAGGGCCACCACCCTGTCCCATATTTTACCCTGAGAAGCAGGAAATCACCCTTCCCTCTGATGGACTCTGGGTGCTGAGGTTTCCCTACGCATATGTGACAGAACGGGGGCCCTGCTTCCCTCCCAAAGAAAGCCAACAGTTAATGAGCTACAAAGTTCTCCGAGGAATACTGAAAGCAATTACACAATGAGAATGGTTTGGGCTGGATCTGTTTTAGTTTAAGAAGGCTATCTTCAGTCTAATTCATGGGTTTTGGTTACCCAACAGTTGTCACTGCAATTGTGTGAAGCCCCCACTATTTCACTGGAACACGGTCAGATTGGAAATAAAGTTGATATCAAAGCAGGAAAAGGAATCTGAGGCATGTAAATTTTCCTTTTAATAAGTTTTCATATGTAAAAAATAAAAGCTGGTTTTCGTAAAGTGCTGATCCTGTATTACTAGATGTTTTGATGACAGTGCTTTACCCCATCCTATCTTTTTACATACCTATTTAGGAATATTCAAAAATTAGCATTGCCTTAAATCAAGAGTTTACTTTGTCATATTGAGGCAGTGACGAGCAAAATATTTTCTGGTTTTCTGAACAAGCTATTTGTATGTAGATGATGCTTTTAATGTGATGATGGGAGAAATCATCTTGTCTTTAGAAAAAAAAAAGATACTGCAGTTCTGGTGTGTATTAACAGCAAATGCTGCTCACCTGTATCAAGTGACTCTTGGTGCCAAGAGATCAGCCACAGTAAATCAACTTTTAACTGAGGTAAGATGTATTAGTGACAGCAGCTGTATGCTGAGACCTAATTTAATTTCTAGAATATTTGTTTCTAATTAGCATGCACACAAAATTTAATTTGCCAGTTTGCTATAGTACAGTAATTATACTGCATGACCGGAGCTGAGACCTGGTTTCTGCTCAGATGTGACATCTCTGAGGGGCTGGGTGAAGAAAACGCATCCCTTCATTTGGAATACAACATTAGGGGTTGGATTAGATGGTCTTTAAAGATCCTTTCCAAGCATTCCATGATTCTGTGATCTCTCGGGCTGGGTGTGGGAAAAGTGTCCCTCCCCTTTGGAATACGACGTCGCTGAGGGGCTGGATGAAGAAAACATCTCCCTGCGTTTGGAATATGACATCTCTGGGGAGCTGGGTGTGGGAAATGCATCTCTCCTGTACGGAATACGACATTAGGGGCCGGACTAGATGATCTTTAAAGATCCAACCCAACCATTCCATCATTCTATGATCTCTGAGGGGCTGTGTGGGGAAAGAGCATCCCTCCCCTTTGGAATATGACGTGTCTGAGGGGGGGAAAACCATATCCCTTCGTTGGGAATACGACCTCTGAGGAGCTGGGTGTGGGAAACGCATCCTTCCACCTTTGAGGAGAGAGCCGGCACAGCCAGGTGGAAAACGAAAGCGTGTAATTAAGATATACCCCACAGCACTTGCGAAGTGCTTTTTGACACTACCAGCCCCGCCCGTGAGGCGGGCGCTGGGCGGGGGTGCGGAAAACACATCCCTCCACCTGCGAGCAGGGGGCCAGGAGGGCGCGGTGGGCTACAAAAGAGCGTAATTGCGATTTGCCCCCACAGCGATTGTGAAGCGGCCGCGGCTGCGGGCAGCCCCTCACGGCCGGCTGGGAAGGGCGCGGGGCTGCCGCGCCTGCGCGCTGCGCTCCCCCGGGCGGCTGCGCGGGCGCAGAGGCTCCGCTGCCTCAGAGCCTCCGGGTCCCGCAGCGGCTCCGCCTCGCCGCGAGCCGGCTGCGGGCTGGGACAGGGACACGGACCGCGGCAGGACGGGCCGGGGCAGCCGGTGACAGGGGCAGGATGTCGGCCACGCTCTACGTGCTCTCCACGCTGGGTGGATACGTCCTCACCTCCGCTCTCCTCCTCAAGTGCCCGGGGCTGCTCCACCGGCCCAAGCGGCAGCGCTTTCGTTGCCGGCACATCTCGCACCGCGGCGGTGAGTGAGGGGGCGAGGGGATGCGGGAGCCTTCCTGCTCGCAGCCGCTCCTGAGGGATGGTCCCCGCCTGGCTCCCGGCGCCCAGGGCTCCGCGGCCCCCGGGCGATGCTCCCTCACGGCCCCGGGGCGCTGCTCTGTCGCCCGGGGCACGGGAGGGTCGTGAGGGGCTGCGCGGTGTCTGTGGTTTGCAGCGGGCTCCCTTTAAACCTTCCTCCCACAGCCTAATTTTAGGTGCCACCTGCTGACCAGTGCCTCGGTTC
Organism: Corvus kubaryi; assembly: GCF_017639235.1. Lineage (NCBI taxonomy): Eukaryota > Metazoa > Chordata > Aves > Passeriformes > Corvidae > Corvus > Corvus kubaryi. The sequence goes on from NW_024581088.1 coordinate 8,354,142, forward strand.
AGCGCGGAATTAATCTCCGAAGTCCAGCCGCGCCAGCCGAAATCAGCTTTGGTTTTTGCGTGGGGCGTGATGTTTTCCCTCTCAAACGCGTCTGTATTTTTTTCCTCTAACGATTCTGTATCCTGGTATTTCTCTCCCCAACCAGAGGGGTGTCTGGCTGTTGCTTAGATCAGGTACAAGAGATCAATCTTCTTGCCTGTGACCGCCTGTTTGCTTTGCTTTCTGTTTCAGGGGAAACAGAATTTGCTGTGACTCTGTTCTTGCTCCCCTTGGTGTTGCAGGCAGACAGTGAATGGCTCAGTGCCCTGGTAAAACCGATCCCATTTGAGAGTCAGGCATGTTGATTCTGTCTAAAAGAGCTAAAATAGGTTTTTAAGTTTCTTCTACCTTTTCCAAAGCGTTGGGAGGGAGAAAATGCAGCAAGTTGTGTCTTCCTTTTCTGTAGAGATCAGTTCTGTGCTTTTCCCTGCTGCCTCACTTAATTTTTGAAAATAGGCAGCTTTCTAGTAAGTATCTTTTGATATTCTGTGGGAGAGATGTCTGATGCTGCATTTAAACAGTTCTCAATGTCATACTTAGTGCCAGTTTATGCAGGGGTTGATCACAGTTTTAGCCAGTGGTCCTTTACTGCTGCTGCTGCCTTGAATTATCAAAATAAAAAATCTAGAGCTGATCTCTTAATGATTTTATTCCTGGCACTTCTTTCATTTAGTTTATTCAACAGTTTAAGTTTCTTTATAATTATAGCCTTAAGTATAGCATAAAATGCGCCTTTTGGTGTGGAATGTGTGTACTATCTGTTTCTTGGTATGTATATTATTCCTTCAACGAGAGAAAAGGCTCTTAATTTTGAGGATTTCCTGGTTTGTTTTTTTTATTATTATTATTTGTAAGTGGTTAAAAACTTGCAGGTGGCTTTGTTGGAACTTGGTATGATCCCCTTAATCTTCTGTTCTCACTCCTTTGCAAGGAACTTAGTTAAGATACACTGCCCTAAGCCTCGAATGAGAGTGCTTGGGCCAGTTGCTCTAAGCTCCATCGGAACAGCAGGAAAGCCTCACTTAAGGGAGGATTATTCCTCAGGCATTCAAAGTCCACTGTCTGTGAATTGTTCTGCGTCCTGTGAAATCCACCTGAGGCAGGAGCACAGCCCTGAACGTTGCAGCAGCTTCTTGCTCATCCGAGGCTGAAGATCACTCATGCTTTACTGTCCGTGGTGTTTACCCTGTAACATAAATTCCTGTGGGACTTGAGTTCTCCTTTAGTCATGCTGTAGCTTTAGACTCAGTGTCTGGTTTCCTATTGCATTACTCCAATTAACTTCGGAGATCAAGGTAACACTTAACTTTGTTTGGCTTTTTCCTCTCTGAGATGAAACCTTGTACAGTGAAGTTTTTTAAGTCTGAGGGGTTTGATTTCACTTGCTTTTTCGTTCAAGAAGTTTCTCACCTCATTTTGTAGAATCATCCCTGAATTATTTCTGCACTTTGCATAATTTTAAAATTGGTCATTTCTGAGAATAATTACTAAGTTTTGATATTTTGTGCTGGAGTGCTCTGTCAATGCCAGCAGCCCTGGATTGCAGGGTCTCTGAGAAAGGGTGGCACGATGATTTTTATAGAGAATAGTTCAGATTGGAAAATCATCTGAACTGAAGTTCATCTCATCTGACCAGAGCAGGTCCTGGTCCAGTTAGGTTTTGAATACATCCAGGGATGAAGTCTCCACAACCTCTCCAGGAAGCCTATTTCAAAGTTTGATCACTGTTGCAATAAAAAAGGGGGTTTTTTTTTTCTTATAAACTGAAATGTCTGTATTTAAATTTGTTCTCATTCCTCTTGTCCTTTCCCTGGGCACCACCAAGAAGAGTTTGCCTGAGTCTTCTTTGCTCCCTCCCATCTGGTATTTACCGGTGTAGGATCCTCCCCAGCCTCTGTTCTCCAAACAAAACAATTCCAGCACCCTCAGCCTCTCATTGTACACAAGAATCTCTCATCCCTTAATTTTCACAGCCCTTCCTTGGGCTTACTCCAGTAGATCCCTATCAGTCTTGTGCTTTGGAGCCCAGAACTGGATGTGGTGCTCCAGGTGTGGTTTCACCAGTGCTGAGCAGAGGGCAATGATTACCTCCATTGACCTGCTGGCCCCAAAAACTTCTGAGGGTCATCTCCTTGAGCCAGTGCTTGGTGTTGGCTCTCTCTTGGCCGTGGTGGTGCTTTCAGAGTGCAAACGTGCCCTCACAATGTCTGGATGTGCCCATTTTGGCTGGGAAAGGTCGGTTCCACGTAGGGAATGCAACAGCACATGAAGCTGGGGGAGCGTTTGAAGAACTGTCAGAAGCCCTTTGGTCAGCCCAGCCTTCTCACTTTTCAAGGGACAAAATTACTTGGATCAAATAACTTGTGTAGTTCCCTTTTCTGTGTGTGGTTGCTGATTTAGAATTCTTGTTTCAGCTGACCTCTCAACTTTGTTCCTTATTTCCCCCAAGTGCTGCAAGTCAGGCATTTGACTCACCATCCCTGGCTCTTGACCTCCTCCCTGACATGTGATTTGTTAGATCAGCCACTTAAAAGTTTTATGTTTGGAACTTTCTGCCCAGGAATGTTAGGATACTCTTGCTTCGTTCACAAGTTGAAGACCTGACTCAGGTGTTTTTGCCCTTCCCTCACCGTTCAGGATGTATGGGCTGTATTGCCACAGCTGATCAGTTATCTAAAAACCTCAATTATTATTGCAGTTAATTTGTAACTAATCAGCCAGGTCCTGTGCAGGGGTGTCCCATTTGTTAGGCAATCAGCAGATGGATGCCATGAGCTTCTCGTGCTCTCCTTTGTCCCTTGGTTCACTTTTGCCACTCAGCCAATTCCTAGTTCTGCAATCAAATCCCATAAAATATTGGTGAATGTCTGATCAGAGATGCTGCTCTGGACTCGCCATATTGTTTTACATTAAACCCTGCAGATTTTTGTCATCATGGTTCTAAGTTAAGTCTTCCATTTTGTAAACGTACCTGAGAACAACAATTTTTAATTGATAGTTGTGCATTGTTTTAATTAACTGAGCAGGTTTAGGTAAGTATGTCCTGGTGAGGCCTTGTTAATAGGCAAGGCCTTAATTGGAGCTCTTATAATTGCTGTTTACAAAGTCTGTCATTCATTACTGTCAAAGAGCAGTTAAAATTTGCATAGATATCTTCATCAGCACACGTATCATCCTGAGGTTGTTTTGTTTTTCAGTCTATAATATTGCCTATTTTCTGAGGTAAGGAGAAGGCACAACCTTTTCCAGTCCCTAATCAGACTGATTTTTAAAGAATTTTTTTTTTTTTTTTGCAGAGAATGCTGGTTTAGGAGTTGCACAGTTTACTCTTGCCTGAGAGAAAATTAAACTTGCTTGTCCTTTCATTTCTGAACTAAAATTGATGTGTGTTTCATTCCTCATGTGTGAGACCTCCTTTTTCCAGCAGCACAAACCTTTATTGACAGATCTGTGCTGCTGGGGGATATCCTTGTACTGAAAAAAGAGGTTGTCACCTCTTTGAGCATCAGCTGGGGTATACATTTAGGGAGTGTCAGTTTTAGAGTGTCTTGGGTGCTTTTATTCATAGTTTTTTGTGTTTTTTTCTCATTACTCGTCCCACCAACTCTTAAATAGATTTTTGCATATACTGTGCATGTGGGGCTTATTTTCTTAGCTATACCTCTGGTAAAATAAACACTTTGTTTTGACTATTCAAAGTGTTACACAAATCCAAGATAAGTTCTTTCCTAAAATCATTCTACCTGGAGAACGTTGTGTCTCTCCAGTAGGTTGGTGGCAACAGGGACTTCTGCCTTGAGCTTCGTACTCATTTCTCAAAATAAGTACATTTTAAAATCTGTTATTTTTAAAATTTATTTTCAGTGGGATTGAGAGGAGGAAAAGGATTTTGTGTAAGTTTTATTTTTGTTATTTCTGCAGGTGCTGGGGAGAACCTGGAGAATACAATGGCAGCCTTTCACCAGTGAGTACAAAAGGATGAGAATGCCTAAATTAGGTGTTCTCAGTGTCTTTATCGAGTGCAGCAATCAAGGGAGGTGGGATTTCATCAGTTCTTTGGGGTTACAGTGTCCTGTTTCTGAAAGTCAGCTCTCTTCTGGATGACTCATGGATTGCCAAACATCCACTCCAGTTTCACCAGAAGGAGTTGAGATACCACAAATTATGGTCTGTGCACAAGAACAAATGGAAACAAACCCCTGAGGCCCGATCTGTGTTAGCCAATAAAACAGAAACAATACTCTGCTTAATGGTGATTACTTCTATTAATTTATTTATCATTATAAAGCTAAAAATGCTGCTGTTTGTTTTTTTTCCTGCACACACACTGCAGTCACGCAATGTGTGAAAGCCTCTTACCCAGGGGTTTAGAATGGGGTTGGGACCAGAAAGCCTTTTTAAGCCTCCAGCATTTAAGTAGTGAATTTTAACAAGGTTCTCAAAGGCATTTGGAAAAGAAGCATATCTGAAACTCCAGCTGCTGCTGAGAAGGGACCCCATTATGTGGGCTCTTCTTTGTCTTGTTTGGGATTTTTCTAACTTGCTTTGTGCTTTGGAGCCTCATCAGTTTGCTGTTTCCCTGCAGCCTGAGGGGTGCCAGCTTTCCCAACCAAATAAAAGAAACACTGCACTATTTTCTATCTCCATGGAAGCTCAGTGTAGTTTTGTGTGGCTTTTTGGTTGTTTTTTTTTTTCTGCTGGCCTGCTTTTTTTCAAGGCAATGGAAACTCTTCTGGCTCCTTCTGGGAAGGGGTAAAAAGGCTTTGTCCTTCACATTTGCTCATTCCCATCTCCATGAGTGAGGTAGCAAAAGGAGTGGGGTAGAAGATCGCTGATCTAGTTGGTGAAAATTTATCAGGATTGGCTCAAACAGCTGGTGTGAGCTGATCAGTTTATAATCCATCAGATTCAGTGTGAAGCCAAGCAGGGTGTGTCTGCAGGAGCTGTTCCTGCAGGTTTGCACAAGCAGGAATATTGGCTGTTGCTGTTGTTGAATCCAGAAGAGAATGTGTGTATGGGGGGATGAGGCCTTGTTTCTATACTGCTTAATTTACAAATATTCTGGACAGAAATTACAAGCTTTTTGTACCAATGACAATATTTTGATTTGTTTTCTTTATTTAGGTAAAGTGCATAATAGATGGGGGGGGCTGTAATCCTGTTCTACCATATTTAAATGCTTCTGTGGTGGTTTTAGATTATAAAATAACAGCTTTTAAGCAAGAGCATTCTCATCCTCATTTGCAAATGTGAGCCTGCCTCACATCTTGAGTTCTGGAGCAGTTGGATCTGAATCCACAACGATGTTCTGAGTCTGGAGCCTTCTCTGGAGCAGTGTGAATTTGACAGAGCAAACTGATTTCCAGCTGGGAAAGCTCAGCACTTGAGGAAGCTTATTTAGCAGTGAGCTGCTCGTAAGGGCCTGGCAGAGTCTCAAATTTGTTAACAAGGAAAGTTGTTGTTCTCCCTTTTCCATGCAATGTCAGCCCTGACTTTCTTAAGCAAGAAATATTGCTAATAAAATTTGCTGCTGAAATGATAAAACCTGGTACTACATGGGAACATCTACAAATTTGGCAAATCTCCTGTGGCAGATTTGGAGATGCTTTCCCTCAGGAGAAAAAAAATCACCCAGTACAGCCTGTGATTCTTCCATATGTAACAGGATTTTGTTCCTCTCCTAATTCTTAATTAGCAGCACTGGAAAACAGTTCACAAATTGGCTTTAATTTGACAGCCCTTCTTGATCATTATCCCAGCTGGACCAGAAATTGTGTTAAACACTTTGGGGAGTACGTTCTGGTGGTTTTTTTTGTTTGTTTGTTACTGCATTTGTGGATGTTCATGGCTTGTGTTCAGCAGCCAATAAAGCCCATAAGGAAAAAGCTGTTACTGAATTTACAGAGCTTTGATTCTCAGGTAGACACAACTCACAGGGGGTGTAGGTTTGCTCAGAGATGGATAAAAAGAAGGTTTTGAAGGGACAGTTCAGACTTCTATCTGTCTGCTGGAATGACACCTCTTTTCTAATTAAATGAGCAATTCAGTGCTTGTTGCAGTAAAGCTTTTTTTTTGTATTCTGGCGTCAGGTTTCTTGTACTTGTTTTTCATCAATGTCATTATCACTTTCTGCTTTCTTTACTCCTGTGGGCTAAACTCCATGGAATGGATTTGGGAAGGGTGTTGGAACAGGAGTAGCTATTTTGCTTTGAAAAATATGACTGGATGTTTAGTGGTTTATTTCTTTTTCAATTTAAATGAAAAATTTTCATGAAAATAATAATTTCTTCAGGTTGTTTTGCTGCCCAAAAGAAAGCCAAAAGCCTGAAAGCCCCACTGCTAATTTCCTGGTTCATCCCTTCCTGATTAATGTAAATCAAGTAAAAAAAAAAAAAAAAAAAGGCAGCTTTCACATCCGTGTCATTTTTTGTTTCTTACCATAAATTTGATTACTTTTTTTCAAAACCTCACTTCTTCCAGTGGGCAGATGTGCTGCTGCAAATAAACACCCCACTCCAAATCTTCAACCAGTCCTTTAGGAGTAGGTTTCTCAATCCTGGGGTGGCAGGCTGCAAGCCATAGGTTTGCTTCCTGATTCCTATGGGAGACAGAGCCAAAAATCCCATCTCTGCTTCATGAGATGTTTTTTATTCTTGTGTCAGCTTCCCACTGCAGCAGAGTTGTTTGCTCCTTGCTCTGCAGCAGGATTGTGAGGATTCCTTGCACCATAAAGCATCCAAAGTACTTCCAGTGGGATTAGTTTATGGAATGTGTTGGGTTTGGAGCTGCACAAAGAACTCGAGTGGTTCAAGGCAGACTTTCCTTGCAGCGCAGTTAATTTGGGGACAGACATGTTGGAGCTGGATTGTCACCTGACAAAAGATGAGCAAGTGGTTGTGTCCCATGATGAGAACCTGAAGAGATCAACAGGAGTTGATGTCAACATATCTGACCTCAAATACTCGGTGAGTTGAGGAGAAAATGGGCTCTGGGGGGTGTTGAAAAATGCATTTGTGGGGTGGGCAGGGGGCTGTGTGCATGTCTGTGTGTGCCTGGTGCCCAAAACCAAAGGGGAGGATTCATCTTAATAAAAAAACCAAACAAACCACCCCCAAAGTTCACTAAACTCCCTGGGCAGTCAGAGGATCAAACCTGGCACATTCCAAAGGGTGATTAACTCCTCCAGTATCAGGTTGGATGAATGGCTCTGGAGCTGGGATGTTTTGCCACACTGATGACAGAGGAAGATTAATCAACAAGCTCTTCCTGGTGTGACCAGCTTCTTAGTGGGAAAACTGGGAGATGATTCCCTCCTGCCTTGACACTGGAATTTTCAGAATTCTCAGAAAGGCATCTGGGAGTGTTTTGCCTTATTCAACTACAGGTGACAAAAATCTAACAATGCCAAATAGTTCAATTAATACTGAAAGTGGTGCTACTAAATCACTTTCGTGGGTGAAAAGACTTTAAAGGTAAGTGGCTTATGAATTACGATTTTTTTTGCCTTTCTGGAGGAGGGTCATGATTATATCCCTGCATGTGAATTAATGTTCCATTTCTCTTTGTTTTTAAGGAACTTCCACCCTATCTCTGCAAGTTGGATGTCACATTTCAGAAAGGTGAGATGTTTGTCTCTTGCTGTTTCACTTTTCCATTTTGTAGTGTGGCAGTTTCCTGCTTTGGCAAAGGGAGTAGAAAAGTGCATTTGCTTCTCTCAATATCATGATGAGAGAAGTTTCAAAAGAAAAATACAATCCTGGCTGTAGAAACCAGTACAGTAGTTACTGTAGGTATGACTTGGAGTTCAGAAGGAACTTTTGTCCTTATTTGGTCTTTTTCATATTTATCTTGTTGCATTTGGTGTGTGGTAACTGAGCCTGTCTTTGCTATTTCAGGATTTTAACTTTGCCTGCACTCCTACTGTTGCTAAATAATGAGTGAATTTCATGAAGTTAAAACATGAATGTGCAACATGCTCAGGGCATTTTCATTATGGAAATGAGCTTGTCATAGTTAATTACAGCTGAATGAAGTCATTTTTTTGTTTAAAAATGTGATAATCCTAGGAACTTTATAAAAAGTTTTAAGTTAATGAGTGCTCTGACATTTCTGGTTTTATCTGTGGTTTGTTAAAAATGGCCACAGCAGTGACAAGTTTCTTGTTTCCCCAGAATGTCAGTGTGAGGGGAAGGACAATCGTATCCCACTCCTGCAAGAGGTGTTTGAGGCATTTCCAGAAACTCCTGTCAACATTGACATCAAAATGAACAACAACGTATTGATCAAAAAGGTACGTGAGAATCTCTGCTGAACTGAGAGTGAAGGCAGTGGAATGATGCTGATATTCCAAAAGTTTTTTTGGAGTTGTGGCAGTTTGTGATACCAAGATCTGTTCTTGGACTGCTTCACCCTTCACGTGTTGGGTCTTGCTCTGTGTGTGAGGTAATAAAGGAGACAGAGAAGGGATCTTGTGCAAGATATTCAGTAAAAGCTCTTTAGGACCCTTCATCTGGGTGAGAAACTGCTCCAGCACAGCTGGAGACATGTTTGGTTTGTACTTCCTGGGGAGGATGTTCTTAGGGACTGTTGCTCCCCAAAGCAGCATAAAAACATGATGTTATTGTGTAGATGTGTTCAGCACAGAGAAGGAAATCTTTCCAGCAAATGCTATTTTGTCATTTAGGTTTCTTGAATTCTTTAGGGCTTTTTGTAGGTGTAATGGTCTTCTGTCATTGTCCTGAACACCTGTTTATTTCCCATCAAAGCACCACAACCACTTTATGATGGGAGAGAGTAGAGAACTCTCTTCTATAATGATCTCCAAAGCAAGTAGAGTTCCAGTTCAGTAATGCTGCACTTAATTTCCAGTGACTCCATGTGAGAGTTGTGCTTTTTGTGCTGCAGGTCTCAGAGCTGGTGAGTCAGTACAAGAGAGAGCATCTGACCGTGTGGGGGAATGTCAATTATGAGATTGTATCTAAGTGCTTCAAGGAGGTAAGGCTGAGTCCAGCTAAGCTTTGTTACTGTGTGCTGACAAAACCTACAGAAAAGCACCCTGCAAATCAAGATTTAACCAGCTAGGCCAGGCTCCTACTTGTGGTGAGAAATTCTGTGCTCAGATTGTGTTCTGCTTGCCATACTGCTGAAATAAGACAAGCACAGTTAACACTCCTCTACCCTGCCATAAAATACTTGAGGAATTATGCTTACTCATGCTTTATTCTTGTTTTATGAAATATAGGACATGGCAATTTTATGCCAGGGGTTCTTAGAGCCTCTTTTGCACATCGTTCATCTGATAAAAAGCAATTTTTTCCAAGGATTGCTTATTGTCTGTTTCTTTGCATGAAAATAATGGATGTGGCCACTAGTGGACACAGTTGCATCAGCATAAAGCTGTTGTTTCACAGCTATAATTCTCAATCTCCTTTTTGTGCTGATGAATTTTACAATTTAGAATTAAATTAAAACTGTGCTTCTAAGTCCAAGGGAGTTATGCACCTGAGTGAAATTCATCTTGTTGATAGTTCAGTCTAGTTGATTATTTCAATTTATCTGTGCAGGACAACACCCCATTTCCTACCTGAAGAGCAGTTAGATTTATTCATATAAAGCAGTTTAATCTTAGGCTGAACTTGAGACATGCATTGATGAGTAAATCTAATTGCAACAGACTCAAAAACTACCAAGATAACTGAGAATCTCTTCCCTGCTTCCTGCAGAACTCTGACATTCCCATCATCTTCTGTGCCCAGCGTGTCCTCCTGCTTCTTGGCCTGTTCTACACTGGTCTGCTGCCATTCATTCCCTTCAAGGAGGAATTCTTTGAGATTCCCATGCCTTCCATCATCCTCAAGTGAGTTACAGCCCATCAGTGGGTGCTGCACTGGCATCAGTGTAAAGCAGGTGAACCATGATGCCTCCCTGAGCACTGGTTTTGTTGGTGTCCTTGGGCTGAGGTTACTTTTCTGTTGGTTTAGGCACTTTTGGATATTCCTGAGGGAATTCTGTGCATGGTAATACACAGCAGTTCTGTACTTACAACTAATGCTTGCTCTTTTCTCCTCTTTTCTTAGAACAAATTAGTCTGATAGGGCCAGAAGACAAGTCAGCAGTAGGATGGATATGAGATTTCACAATCTTTCTCATCTTCACTCAAAGTGCTGCAGAATTCTCATCTGTGCTGCTTCTCTTAAATGTAGCTCACTTCTCTTGTATAATCCAGTTCTAAGTCACTGTCTTGAGCAGTGAAATTACTGCTCTAATTTGAGCAAGATTAATTCCTCATGTTCCTTTTGCAGGAACATCTCAACTAAGATTTTAATCTGTGCTCTGGTAATTTTTGGTTTCCTTTTCCTCAACAGGCTGAAAGAACCAGAGAAGATGTCAAGAAGCCAGAAATTTATTATCTGGCTGGCTGACACGTAAGATTTTCATCTGATTATATTTTTATTTATATTTTGCCTTTAGATTAACAGTTGACTCAAGCAACTAAGACTAGCTGTTTCTACATATATGCATTATATTTTTTCAGGGGTTTTTTTTGTCAGTGCAGGATAAATCATATTCAAATCTTACATAGGTGTGCTTTATGCTTTTTATTTTCCATACACTGAAGCATCCTAAGGTGCAGTAACAGTGGGCATTATTCCAATTGTCTGTGAAGCTTCTGTCCTTAAGTGTGCTCAGCTAATTAACATGCGGTTAGATGCAGAATGCAGATTTCATGGATGTGACTGTTCCACAATGTTACCAGAGGAGAGACACTGTTTGCCTTACAAGGAACACTTTGCATTTTAAGAATATCTGTGCTTCAGAGGGAATTTAGTCATAGGTTTTCAGTGACTGCAGTGTCTCCTGGCTCTTGCTCCTGTCTCTGACATCTGTTAGTTTAATTTCTCCAGTGGCCAGGATATTTTCATGTCTTTTGAAGGATAAAATCTCTCTGAAAGCAGACTGCTTGGTTCATCAGACATGGTATAAGGTCCCTTTAGGATGAAGGATTTAGCTGCTGGATTTGATCTTCAGCAGAGTTAATACTTGAATTGCTTAAACTAGGAGTTTCCTAGAATTAGCTTTCTCTTGTGGAAAACATTGACTCTACACACTTTATGGGAACTTCATTGCAGGACATCAACAGACACCGAAAACTCCATATATACTTGAAGTTATTAATTAATCTCCCTCTCCTTCCCCAGGCTGCTGATGAGGAAGGCACTGTTTGACCACCTCACGGCTCGGGGCATCCAGGTACAGTAGGGCAAAGCTAAAGTGAGAATTCAAACCAGACAGACACAGCCTTAAAAGGGGTTCCTGTTCCCCCCAGCATGTTCTTTGTGTTTCTGGGACTGTAAGTTGCTGTTTAGTTCCTAAGCAAAAGCTGCTGCTGTTATATTTGCATTGCTCTGATTGCAAAGGAAGAGTCGTGCATTTGGAAAAAGATTTTTTTCATTGAAATCCTTTAAGTTTAGGGATTTTTTTCCCCCACTTCAAACTTAAGCCTATAAAATATGCAAAACTGGTTATCTGTTGTGGGGCTTTCACAAAATAACATTTTGACTTTTAGAAGGACCTGAAGTCTCAGTTGGAGTCACCACTAAAAAAATGTCCCTTTTGGAAGGTGAGGAGGAAAAGTTGGGTATGTTTGTATGCAGCAGCATCTCCCTCAGATAAAACAATTTAGGTCAAAAGTCACCTTTTAAAACAACTGTTTCCTGTAATAACTTGGTTCTTCTATCCCATTTCATAGGTGTACATTTGGGTACTGAATGAAGAGCAAGAATACAAGAGAGCATTTGATCTTGGAGCTACTGGAGTGATGACAGACTATCCAACAAAACTGAAGGAGTTCTTACATAATTACCCAGCATAAAGGAGGAAAACTGAGAAAGTCCTTCCAGAACAGATTGTGAGCCAAGGATTTTCCTCATTAAAAAAATAACTGAGGGCAGCATGCAGAGATCATTTTTGTTGGAAAGATATAATTGATGATCTGTTACCTTATCAAGTCACTACCTAATATAAAGGTTGTCTATTTATTTTAAAACTTTAATTACATAGTTTACATTTGTAAATAGCTCATTTAGCAACAGGACGCTTCACAAATGGTGATGATTAGGGAGAAAGTTGCCTGATAAGGTACCTGTAGATAATAAGCATTATCTTACCTGTCACAAGTGTTCCTAAGCAGCTGTCAAGACATGTCAGTTATTCCAGTTATATTCTAGTGAGCAGAAACTGAAGAATTTCTGAAAGTGTAGCCTGTGTGTTTGCATTTCTTGTGTTGCTTTTAGATTTCAGATAACTTCTAGAGGGAAAAAAAAATAGAAAAAGAGGCACAGGAGAAATAGCAAAGCAGACCCTGTGGCTGGCCAGGTAGTGAAGTGTACTCAGTGAAGGTGGTCACTTTTTAGCCAAAATTAACTCGGTATAAATTGACTCCATTATTCTCACTGACAAGAATGTTGACTTTGAGTTGGAATTGGATTTAGACCCTTCCTGAGGTGATGGCAACACTGTGGCTTGTTGGTTCAGGATTTACATCAGGACCTGGGTTTGACACTGAGTTCCACTGCAGGGTCCAGGCTTGCCCCTGGTTCTGGCCTGCCTGTCAGGCATGGCAGTAGCTGGATTTCCAGGATGGAAAATTGCACTTATTACAGGTTGCACTCACTCTGAAATAGCCTTTTCACAGTGTCCTAAAAGTCTTTTGCACATTTGTGGTTCTTGATGAACGAGAAGTTGTTTCTAGGGTGAGGGACCAAAGAAGACTTAAATTTGGTCAGGAGTTTTAGGGACAAATGAAAATGTTCCTATTAAATGAATTCACCCAAAGTAGATCTATATGTATATTTATAAAGGGAGGGAGTGTCAATCTAGAATGTGTGTAGACTTTAGTCTTTTTTCTCCACAAAAATACATCCAATATCCATTAAGTTTATGTGCATGGACATGGAAATAACTGGCAAAAGCCTGGAAACCCCAGGTGTGCTGGAATGGGGTTAGGCAGGAAGGTATTTCTAGAAGCTTCCCATGCTGTTCTGTCCTTGTGATCAGGAGTTATCCAAGTGTCAGACAGGTTGGAGCCTGCAGTGCCCGTGTGCCTTGGTGTGCTCATGTCATGGTTGGGAGTTCAGGAGGAGTTTGATTACTGTGGCTTAATTACACCCAATGTATAGAGCTCAGTCACTGAATCATCAGATGCTCTCTCTAAACAAGAGTTTTGTTCAGTTTCTTGAAGGAGCTTCATGTGAAAATGATAGATCTTAATAATAAACACAGTAGCCAATGTGTATTTACTGCAAGGTGCACCCACTGTGCTAAAGACTGATTTTTAAGTAATTTTTTTCCCCTTTGTAGCTCAGATTTGGGAGGGTTCTTGTTTCACCCTCCTGGCTGCTGTGCCATATTTATAATTGTGGAGCATCTTTGCTGTTCCACTGCCTGTCAGGAGGCTGGGAAATTGCCAGATCCATCTGCATGGAGGGTGTTTGTTTCTGCACCCCAGTTCCTTTCTGAGGAATATGTCTGTCTGAAATGGAAAAAAACTACTGCATTTAGGATTCCAGGGAACATGTGGTGATGGGGGCAAATGAGTTAATGTCCTTTTGAATATCTGCCTGGTGAAGATGACTGCAGATTCAATTTCCTCCTAATTTAATCAGCCTTGTTGCTTATTGAATGGAAGAGAGGAAAATGTAACTTCCTAACTGTTCATGGGGGGAAAAGGATGAAATTATTTATTAGGTACTAAGCTTTCTGTTTCCCTTTCAGACCAGTTCTGTCTGGTCACATAAGTGCTAATAATCAGTCAAGTCACAGCTCTGCCTGCTTTTTAGAAGTCACAGAATAGTTACAGAAGATGTTTCACACACAGCTCAGTAAGTAAATTTAAAAATTCCACCTTTCTGTCCTAATCCTGGGTTATTACCTGTTTGTAGCTCCAGATAGTTATTATGCTGTGTGGTTTTTATAAACTCAATTTTATTGCTATTGAATTTTTGACACACACACCGATATTAAGATGCAAATACAATTCTGGTTTTAGAGAATACCATCAAATAGCTCTTATACATTAAAACATTTTTGTTTAGGTTAGCTATACAAAACTCTTCTGTTTTGTTAGGAAGAGCTAAGTTTTAAAATACCAGTTTTGATCTCTGAGTTTGTCTCAAGTTTCCCTCACCACTCAATAAATAGTTTTCCATTATTCTATATTGAATGACAAAACACAGGTACTGAAGTGACAGTGGTTTATATTTAATTTTAATATTTTTATTCTCTCTCTAGTAGTAGAGATGGAAATTTTTTGGCTTCTAAGATTTTTCAACCACGTTTTTGTCAGACCACCAGTGTTCTTACATCTGATGTAGCTTCTGACTGTGCTGTTTATACACTGACCTCTCTTGGATAAATCTGTTGCTCAATATCTGAAATTTGATTGGGAAGGGAAAGGGTCCGGTGCTGGAAAGGCTGCTGGATTTATTCATTCACCTGTTTGGGTGAGTAGAGGAGCTCAAGTTTGATCTCTTGAGACAGATAATGTGCCATGGACAAATCCCAGCACCAATGCACAGGGCTTAGGCCATGATAACTGTTTGTAACAAAATAACATGGAATTGGGGTTACTGTAAAACATTTGTTGTATCAAATCCTTGTTTTGAATATTCCAGAACTCACTGTGTGATTTTTTTTTTTTTTTTAAACCACTTGTACAGAAAAGCTTTTGTTGAGAACTTGCACAACTGTCCAGGAGGATGTTCAGTTAATCTCTCTCTCTGAGGAGAGATTCTTTTCAGGTACTTTTAACTCTAATTATTGTTTTAACACTGTGTTCTCAACCCTGTTGCAGACTATTTTATGTATGATGGATGATGCATGTATTTCATGCACTTTTAATTTGCAGAAAGTCTCGTGGACCTCTCTAGCTCCAAAGCTATGAAGTGATTTTTCTTTTCATGTGAAGAAAGATGTGATGCTTTTGAAATGTGGCACATTAAAACATCTTTGCTCATAAAAGATCTAAAACTGAATGCTTGTTAGCTGTGACTTCTTTCCCTAAAAACCTAATTTCTGAGACTGATTTTGTGTTTACAGTGTAGTTGGTTTGAGTTTGTATTCCACAGGAATTCCACTTGCAGCAAGTTTCTGGGCTTTCTGATGATCAGCAGGATAACATTTCCTCTAGTCCTAGAGGTAAACTTCCAGCTTTCCTACTGGATTGCCATTAAATTATATTAAATACTAGGTTTTAAGGTCGAGTGTAATTTTAGAACCTTGAGGGTTCATATTGAGGTAAGAGAGGTGAAGTAGGGGTTTGTATGTTAGTGTTTAGTAACTTTGAAAGGATTTTTCCAGCGTGATGAGAGGATTCTCCAGATGGCTCTGGATGCTGTTTGATTTCTTAAAATACATCCTAAATGTCTGGTAAACCAGAATAGGGAATTGGGGGACATTAAAGTGTCTTTGAACTCCTCACTTCAGGTGGTGTAACCTGTCATAAATCTGCAGCTCAAGCAGAATATTCAGAAAAACTTCAGAACAATTCCCAGCACTTTATCCAAAGCAAGAAGGCTCGAGGTGCGGATTATTTTAAGGAATTTTCAGAATATATATTTTTTTACTCCGGTTTGCCCCTGGAATTCCCAGTGTACCCTTGGAGAAGGGATGAATTTTGGTAGGAAAGCTGAATAAATCAGAATCTCCGGCCCCTGCTCGCTCCTGCCGCGGGAGGCCGCCACAGCCCGCACATTCCCGATGGATTTCCAGAGGGATCCGTCTTCCACACAGCGATTCCCAGAGCCAGGCGGGATGAGGAACCCGCAGTGCAGAGCTGGATTAAAAAGAAATGCTCCTTCGGTCCCAGATTCTCAGTTTTGCCATCGGTTTATTAAAGCTGGATTTATGGAAGGGGGAGTTCCTAATTGTAAAATCTGGAATATTGCTATGGAAAGGAAAATGAGGGATGAGCTGTAGGTGTTGAGTTTTACAGCTGCACAGTCATGGCTTGGTGATTTTTGGGGCAGGATAAAGCACTGGGAGATGCTGGCTGGTTTCTTGTTGGACCAAAAATCGTGATGCTGCAAATTGGGGGAAAAAAAACCTAATTCTGTTAATGATGGAAACACCTGAAGGATGTTTCCTCATGTCTCTAAAAAATGTAAAGTATTCCCATTTTACAAATAAAGAAAAAGGGCAGCATCACCTGATATATCTTGATTACAAGGCCATTAACACCTGCTGCAGATAAAATTTGGGAATGCCAAGAAACTGAGATTTTTATCAGATTTAAATGCATTTAATTCTCAAGATGTTGAGGCAGTAGCTCAGTGGGTGATCTGGTATTTCTTCCCCTCTCAGTATTGCCATGGCAAAAGTTTCCCCCAGGCTGTGATGCTTTATCAGCTAGGCTTTTCTTGTTAAAATGATAATTAAGGTTTAAACTGATGTCAGACTGAGCAGGGAAAAACAGTAGCTGTACTGCTCAGGTTCCAAAAAATGACTGTTTGCAAATAGTGAAATTAAAAATCCCATTCAGTTGAAAGCCAAGTTGTCAAATATTGTAGAGCCAAAATTCAGGGGTTTTTAAGAAAAAAATCAATAGATATCCTCAAAGCTCAGCCCAGTAAAAGTTTTCATGGTGCTGCTCAAGCTGTGCTTGCAAAGTTTGCAACCAGACTCTGTAACCCAGAATCAAATGTGAAAATGGGGCTTGAAGCTTTAGTAAGGAGCATTTAATCCAACCAGCATTTTATTTTGCAAAAGTGAGTGAAATTCTGCTGGTAAAACACTGTTATCCCTAAAAACCTTCAAATTTTTGTAAATCATAGGGGTTAGAACATAAAGAAGAAATTTTGGCTTTTTTATGGTGGTATTTTACTACAACTTCAAAGCTGTGTGAGCCCCCAGATTTCCATGGCAATGCTGACATTAAAGCAATATAATTCCAATTGATCCCCATCCTAAACCAACCTTATTCCAACAGAAACCTTTGTGTGTGTATATATATATATAAAGAATATTGATGTGCACCTTATAAATAATTATGTATTTTTATTATGAAACTGAAAATTCTGCTGCACAGGTGGAGGGGAAAAAAAATAATTTCACTGCTGTGCAGCAGCCTCTTGATGATGTAAATTTGTTTTGCTGATGGTTTCTTGTGGTTTCTGGGTGATTTAAAGTTCAAGTAAATTCTGTCACCACTTCCTGCTGATAACCTTGTCTACATCTGTTAAATACAGAACTTTTAGCACCGAGGGAGAGGGGCTGAAAATGTGGTGTTTGCTCTTTGCTGCTGGCAGGGGAAGGAAGGAGGTTATCTAAGACAAGAAGAAGCTTAAACTAAGCCTTCAAAGCAGGCTCCTCTTGCAGCTGTCTAAAGATAAGACAGCAATTTTCCTCTTTATTGGGTGTATTTAATAGCTGCTAACTACCCTGGTGCTTGAGTCTTTGTTACCAGCGTGTTTCAATTGTACCACGAGTGTACAGGGGGTGGAAAAAAAAAATGCCATTTAGTATTTAAAATCTCCTTGTGGAATTCCTTAACCAGCTGCCAGCTGGCTCAGTATTGTGATCCAGAGGGGTTGGGGTTGGCTTGTGTGGAAGGGAAATAGTTTATAGCACAAGGTAGAATGTTGTTTTACCCACAAGAGGTGTCCCAGTTAATAGAAATATTGCCTTATTCGTCCATATATTTAACATTTGAACCAGACCATTGCCCTTGCCGTTACCAGGAATTACCAATTAAGGAATTCTGCAGTAAAATACTGCTAAGAATTTGCTTAAGCAGAGAGTGTTAGAACAGGAATAATCTCATAAAGCAAATATATTTCATCCCCGAAGATGTAGAACATTAATCCTTGGGTGTGAGAAATGGACAGATAGAAAATACTAATTAAATATTTTTAATATTGGAAGTGTCCAAGGCCAGGTTGAAGCAACCTTGGGATAGTGGGAAGTGTCCCTGCCCCTGGCAGAGGGGTGGAATGTGATGGGCTTTCAAGTCCCTTCCACCCCAAACCATTCTGGGAGTATTAAACGTGTACTTTACACACTGAATTATTGTTATTAGCTCTCAAAGGCTGGGCTGGGAATAAAAACGTGCAGGGGGAAGCCTTCGAATTACCTCGGCCTGAGCTGCTGGGTGCTCGTGTCTTAATTACAGAGCTTTGAGGGGATGGCATTTAATTGGAGTTTGCTGTGTGTGTGCTCAGGCTCTGTGAGCACATCTGCAGATGTTTGGGTATGAAATTGCCAAGACCTCGCCTGGAAAAATTCATGGCAAGGGCAGGGATGGAGATTTCCAGGAGCAATATGGAATATCCTCATTTTTGCAGTTAGCCCGTGGTGCGTTGGAGAAGCTGCATTAGCGCTGCTGGATTTGGGGGTTAACACTGGTGAATTTTGGGGCTAGTATTGGTGGATTTGGGGGTTAATATTGGTGAATTTTGGGGTTACTATAGGTGGATTTTGTGTCTGTGCGCTGCCACTGCTCCCTCGGGGGCACCCCAAGAGCCCACCCCACGCACCAGACACCGCTAATTACCGCCGTTTATTAACGGCCGCTAATTACCTGCGCGGGGAAAGACGGAAATAACGCACAAACCATGCGAAAGAGACCACAGCCCCCCCCTTCCCCTGCGCCGTGGCGCTGACACCCGGGGACGCGCTGACACCCGGGGACGCGCAGACCCCCGCGCATCCTGCGCGCACCCCGGGCGGGCGCGGCGCCTTTAAGAGGCCGCGCCGTGTTTGTTGTGCGGCCGCGCGAGCCGCGCTCCCATTGGCTGCCGCAGCCGCTGCGTGAGGGCCCGGCGGTGCGCGCGGGGGGGGGAGGGGGCGGGAGCGCCGCGCCAGCGCCGCGCACTGAAGGGCTCGGCAAAAATGGGCTGCGGCCGGCGACAGCCAATCCGCGGCGTGTTGCTATGTGCCGGTGGGCGCTGATTGGCTCGGGGCGGTGTCGTTCAGTGCCGGCAGGGTATAAGGGGAGGGAGCAGGCGGCGGGCGGGGGAGGCGCTGCGGGCTCTGTGCGCGTCGGCGGCCGCCGCGCTCGGTCCGCGCCGGGACGCGCTCGGTGCGGCCGCGGTGAGTGAGGGCGGCACGGAGAGCGTGAGGGCGTGAGGGGCGAGCGGCCGCCGAGGAGAAACGTCCCGGCCCGCGCGCGGCGGGGCCGGGGCTGGGCGGCCGGGCGCAGCTGCGCCACAGCCGCATCTGTGTCCGTGTGTCCCTGTGTTTCCCCCCTCCATCCACCCCGCGGCTGCGTGAATCCGGGGGAACATCCCCGGGAGGCTCCATCGGGACCGGTAGAGGAGGTGGGGGAGCCCCCAGTGCTGGCGGTGGGAGAGCCGGGCTGGGCGAGCGGCGGCCTTTGTGTGTGCGGCCGGGCGAGGGGATGGAGGCCGGGGGGCAACAGGTCCGGCCGGGAGAGGTTCGGTGCCACCGACCCGGGGATCAACAAGGAGACGCCGGAGGAGGACGAGGAGGAGGAGGAGCAGAGGTGGCCCTTCCTCGCCACCCATCTCGCTGTGGCGATGAACGCGCTGTACACCCTGACCCCGCAGGTGGGACGGGGCGTGCGGGGGGCTCGGGCGGTGACCCCGCCGAGGTGCAGCGTCTTCCCTCGGGGCTCCGGGGCAGCAGCTCCGTTTGCCAGCGGTGCTGCGAGTCCCCGGAGCCCGGGCCGTGCCCAGCTGTGTCTCTGCTACAGCGCTGACATCGTGCCCGGGGGGGCACAGGGATTGCAGGGCGCCCTGGGGATGCCCCTCCCAGGGCAGTTCTGGCACACGGAGCGCCGGAACCGGGCGCAGGGTAACTCAGCTGGTCTGTGTTGTTGCTGTCGCCTGTGATAAGGGTGTAGCAGCTTCCTCTTCTGCGGAGCTCCGCCGAGGGCCAGGGCTGAGGGTGAAATGGTAACGGGGTTCTGCATCTCCATAGAAACATCCGGGTTTGATCCAGAAAAGCCAGAGAAATTCGAGGTGGCAGAAGTAGCCACGGGTCCATAGCTTCAGGTTTTAATGCTGATTTTTGAAGCCAAACTGACTTGAAATGCTCCTGTTTAAAATGTGATTTTTAACGGGGTAGGGAAAAAAAGGAGTGGAATCCTTGCCTCCTTACCCTACGATTTACTGGAGTGGCTTTGTCCTCACGTTTTTCTGTCTTAGAAAACAGCCCGAGGAAGGCCTGTCAGACCAGTGTTCCTCGCGTGCAGTTGGGCAAGGGCGGGACAGAGCACAGCACCTGCCTTCCTGCACTGCCTTCCTGCCACTGCCTTCCTCAGGGCCTGCTCCAGATAAGGATTTTTCCTAATGCGTTTATGGTTACTTAAAGCTGGGCAGTGCAGGGAGGCCTGTGCTGAGTGAGAGGGTTGTAAACAAGCGGATACTGAGGGAGCTTGCCTTGTAATCCGTGAGAGGATTCTGCCTGGAAAGGATGTGTTTTGTGACTTCATCCTCACAGAGCACTCCCACTGATTCTGTTCAAGATCTCATCGTGTTGGATCCCCACCTCTGGTTCCTTGTAAACATTGTTTGCTGTGTGTGGAACAGGGAATTGAGATGTTCTCCTTTTCTCCGTGGATCCCTGATTCCTGTTCCCTGCTGAAAGGCCATGTGAAAGTGAGGGCTGTGCTTTGAAGCTGAAGTTGGGAATACTGTAGGGAGGCCAGAGATGTTGCTTTCATCTGATGGAGATGTCAAGTGCTTCTCTTACTTATTTATTATTTTAGTTTTCTTTGCAGGTGTCTCTTTCCCAGTGCCAAGATTGGAATAACTGGCAAAACTGTGTTGGTCCTTGAGGTCCCTCGTGTCCTCTGGATCCATAGATTCTGAATAAATTATTTCCTTTCCTTGCTGCTTGGTGTATGCAGTTGAGTCAGGGTTGTGTTGAAGAAGACAGTATCCCTACCTGTAAATCCACATTCCCTCAAAGGCTCCTTGACTCATGGATTGAATACCTGTTGCTGAGAGGGAATTTAATTAAGGAACTGGTCACTCTGGGTCCTGGCTGGCAGTTTAGAAAGTGGGAGCTCCTTCATCTGGTGTGGTACTACGAAAGCATTTCAGGGATTGCAGAGGAGTAAAAAACCATTTATTTCTAGTTCTTGCATCACGGCCTTGCCTTTGACCGTGTGTGTGGAAGAAGAGACACCAGTAAAGCCAGGCTTTGGTCATTACCTGGCAGAAGCTTTGTTGGCTTGAGCTTAAGCAGAGTCTTCATTAGAGGTCAGCTGTGGAGTGCTGGAGCACAGGGATCACAGAGTGGAGTCTGGAATGGGGAAATTGAGAGTTCAGTTCGCTGGGCTGTTCTGAAGCTGATCAGGATGTCCAAGATGTAGCAGAGTGTAGTTATTGCTTGGAAACCAGGATACACAGCTGCCTTTTTTCCCCTCCTTGATAGAGACCTGTAAGTTGGTCCTTCAGGATGTTCCCTCTTTCCTGTGCCTGTTTATTTGCAGGTCTTGTCTTTTAGATCTAGTCACAGTAGCTAATGGCTAAGGACAGGTTTTCTTTTCCTTCCAGAAGCCAAGAGGAGTCCATAGAAGAGAGGGACTATTCTGACTCAAAGATTTTTCATTTCTTTAGAGCAGATCTTAGGTGGTAAATCAGTGTCCGTTGGTTGTGTGATGCTGGTTGAGAATGTGGATTTCTTATAGTTTGTCTTTTTTGGGGGGATAAAAAGTTTTCCAGGAGTGCTGTGCACTGGGCCTGAATCATGTTCCCTGTTGCCCCTATTGGTCCTGGTTTTCCCTTCCCTGGAATTTGGAGTCAGTTACCTCCGAGTCTGGTTTTTGCCATGTCATTTTGCCTTTTTGTCCCTGTTTGTCAGGGTCTGTGGCTGTCCTGCAGCACATAAGCTGATCGGTTTTGATTCTTCTCCTTCTCTGCAACCCTTTACTGGACAGCCCCATCTTCCAGGCCTGTGTGGGAGTGTTTCCACCCTCTGATGTGGGATGTGTTGGCCATCGGGAGCAGCTCCGTCTCCGGAAGCGTCACTGGACTGGCCAAGCTACTTAAGGCTGCAGGAAATAACATAATTAATGAGACTTAGTTCTCCCACATCTTGTACCTGACAATCTCAAGTCACTTGACAATGCTAATTAAAGCTAATCACGCTCCTCTGTTTTTAGTAAATAGCTATTATCCCTGCTTCACTCTTGCTTTAACAAATGATAGTGCCAGGCACTGTGAGTCACTGGAAGTTATGGGAATGCAACCGAGCTGCCTTCCGGTCTCCTCACTGACATGTCCATCTAGAGATTGGTTCTTTTACACCTGCCCAGGTGTTGGTGAAGAATGTTAGAGTGTGAGATGTTCTGCTGACTCACAAAAATACATCACTTTTAGACTCCTTTTTCACTGCTGTCGTGACTTGTACAGAACGAAACTCCCGCAGTCGAGCAAAGGCTACTAAAAGTTCCAAAAGCTGAGGATGCTTTGAATTTGCCCTTCAGAGAACTTTCTGATCTGCTGAGAGAGAAGGCAGAGTGGTGCCACTTCTCCTGTTTCACATTGGCACCATGAGGACAAAACATAGCATGGTGTGACCTGGGCATTACACGGCTCAGCCGTGGAGCTCCAGAAGAAACTCTGAGGTTTCACTGATGAAATATGGCTGGAGCAAGATGTTACTAAAAACAGACTGTCCAGCATCACAAACAAAAAAAGATGGGGTGAATTATTAACTGTGGGGAAATAAGAAATCTTCACGAGGATCCCAGGAACTCCCAGCTCAAACATGTGTCAGTAGGCGCAGAACTGTGCGGGGTGAGTCAGTTCACCTGCCTTGCCAGGCTAGAGGGGATATCCAGGAGGAACTAATGACAAAACCTGGCAAGGTAACAGCTGACTTGACCTTCTTAAACTAGATTCAGTTTTAAAGTATCTGTCATGTGAAGATTCAAGCTCTAAATCCTCACCTGACTTTGCCACCTTGACACACGGCGCTGCTAAAGGAAAGCAAGAAGGGTGGTGGCTGAAGTGCTGCAGTTTGTCCCTTGTTAATGCAGGAACTGTTGCATTAAAAGTGCTTCTGACAGAGATGGGTCAGAATTCACCATCTTATCCTTTGCTTTACTCAGAAAAGAGTCAGATGTACCAGGGTAGAAAATAAAGTCCCTGTCTGTCCCATGACAGATGAGCTGCTGGGCAGAGCAGGGCCAGGCTAAAGATGTTCCTGGGAAGAACCCTCTGAGCAGGTGGGGTTTGTGGGCAGGTGAAAATTTAGGAATTTGATAAGGAGAGCTTGTAGTAGTGAGTCATGGCAGGCAGCTCTAGCAAACCCTTCTTTAATGTCTTTGAGGATATTGGAATGATCCTTGCAATAGATAAATGTTCTCACTGTGTTCCCTGGCTTTATCAGGGAGAAATGGATGATCCATCCAGCAGCCCCAGGTAATTGAATCCTGGTCATACCTACGTTTGCCAGAGAGGGAGATAATAAAGCGATCTGAGGAACACTACAGCAAATGAAACGATACGAGATTGATTTGGACAGCCAGACTGTTTTGCAATTAAAGCAAATCAAGCTGAGAAGTTGGGATGATGAAGAGCGTTTCCATTTTTTGTCAGTAAGTGATTGGTTGGATGGGAAGAACTTTTCCTTGATGCTTTTAGTTCGGAATGGTGTTAGAATAACAAGGCAAGGGTCTTGTTTCATTTTGTGGAACACACTGGCAAAGTCCTTGATCTGGGGCTCCAGATGTGACCTTCACCTTGAACGTGTGGCTTGGCTCAGCACGAGGGTGGGTCTGAAACGAGGAGCTGCAGCCCAGCCAGTTCCGCTGCAGAGCTCTTACCCCTTCCTGGGGCTGCTGGAGCTTTGCAAAAT
The DNA here is from genome assembly GCF_017639235.1 of Corvus kubaryi. Taxonomy (NCBI): domain Eukaryota; kingdom Metazoa; phylum Chordata; class Aves; order Passeriformes; family Corvidae; genus Corvus; species Corvus kubaryi. The sequence goes on from NW_024581088.1 coordinate 8,378,007, forward strand.
GTAGAGGAGGAAATGGAGTCACTTGTGTGTTAAATTAGTCCAGCTTGCAGCTTTTATTTGTGGCACGAGTGGGATTTGCTGGTGGGAGCAGACGGAAGCGCTGCCTCGTTCGGATTCGCGCTGCTTCTCCAGGCGACTTTTCCTGCTCTGTTTGGTACCACTGGAGTGGCCTCTGCTGGAATTGGGCCCTGGATTTGGCTGGAGGGACCTGAAGGTGGGCAGCTTGCAGCTGTAATCTCACCCTGCTGCTCCTTAGCAGCAGCACAGGCTCTTCTGCATTGCAAAGATATCGCTGCCAGGCAACTCGGGAGAGTGGGAAGAGAATTCAGCCAGAGGTGTCAGTCATTCCTTGGAGAGGCTGAATCTTGCAGTCCCTGCTTTATGTGGTTTCAGAGACAGGCCTGGAAAAAGTAATAAATTATAATCTTTCAGTAATACCTTTAAATAAAAAAAGGCTTAAATAAACCTTCTGTAATAAATTATGAAGCCAGATGATGTCTGTCCTAGCTTGTCCCCTGCCTTTTTGAGATGCAATTGTAAAGGAAAGGCTTTGATTAAAATATCCAGAATTATTTCCCTTCTCTGCTTCCCAGTGTTGTCTGATGATGCTTTGAGTCGTGGGGAGAGATGAGTGAGCAGTGCTGACACTGAATGGTCCAAGCCCAGCCTTAGGCTGTAAAGAAACTCAGAAAATTCTCATTGTCTTCTGCTCTCTGTAGTCAGGAGACAGAGAAAAGCACCTCTGCACCATCTTCACTGAGTTATTTTAACCTGTTCTTTCCCTTTCCAGTTGGCTGAACGCTGTAATTCACACAAGAATTCCTGATTGGAATGCAGGAGCCCTGTGGACTTGCTTCTTGCATTTAAGAACCTGAAGATGCACTGGTGTGGGTTATGAAAATAAGTGAAACTTTTAAATTTGATTTAATCTCCAAATTGGCAGAACATAAATCAACTATGTAAAGAACCATTTTTAAAAAATATTTTTAATATTTATTTTTAATAAGCTTAATGGGTTTTTACTGGATTACAGTGACAAAACTACACAGACTTAAACAAAATTCTAACCCGAAGTGAGTTTTAAAATTTGCTCTTTGTTGCTTTTAAGTTTCAGCTCATTTTCCTGTACTTTCCAGATGACCTTTATAGGAAGCCTGTCCATCAGAGACACCCCGGGGGGGTTGTTGTGGGGTGTTGTGTCTGTTTTTGATGGGAAGAGTTGTGATAGATATGGAGTGATGGTCTTAAAGAGCGAAAAAACCACCAAACCCCAGCCTTTCAAAGGTGATTAATATAATCAGCCTGGCAGTTCTGCCGGGTTTGGTGGTGGGAGCTGTTCAGCAGGATAACACGGGGTTTTTCCTGCCAGGCTGGCTGTGGAATGTGGAGCACGGCAGGTGCAGCAGGGTTGGCATCCTGCCCGTCCCGGATTCCCTGTGGCCGGCTGGAGAGTCTGGGATTGCCTCCTGCTGCAGCTCTTCCTGATGCCCTCTAGTGGTTTCCTGGCAGGTGTCTGGAATGCTGTTTGCTATCAGTATCACCTTTATCCATCCATCCATCCCTCCATCCATCCCCTTTTTCCCAAAACCATGAAGTGCTTCCTCGCAGTGCAGGAAGACATGAAGTCACTTGCTAGGAGACACCCAGAGGAGGAAAAGGGGTTAAATATTATTATTTGTGTTGTAGTTGTGTCCATGCAGCTGATAGAAGTGCAAAAGGTTCCTGTTCCACATATTCTCATGTTCTTTTCCTGCTTCCAGGGTCTGGAGGATGAGCTGAGGGAGTGCAGGTGTTAGAGAAGGACACTCGGGGATCAGTGGTGCTGCTGAGCTCTTTGCAGTGTCACCTTAGCCAGGGTTTGAAATTGGTGCATTTCAGAAACTCGATGCTGAAGGAGTGAAGCACATTGTGTTTACCCATCTGCTATTTCAGCTCCTTTCTTGGCTTTCCCCTGTGTTCCCTGTTTAAATTGGGGATGCTCATCCTTCCTCCCAGACCTTCCACAAGGTACATCCCACCCTCCCACCTTCAGACGATCCAGTTCATCTTTCCCAGAACTGAGGATCTCCACACTGCCCCAAACCAGGATTTTTTGTCACCATCAGAGTATAAAATGCTCCTTTAGCAGTGCCAGCTGTCTCTGAGGGTCCGACACTTGACACTGGTAACTTCTATTCCATAGGAAAGCAAAACTGGGCATCAAACCCAGACTCCAATTAGAGACCAGCCTTCCTTCTTTAAGCTGCAGTAAGGAATATTAAGGCAGTTTTTGTGAAGAAAACCCTGGTAAGTGGCTGTACTTACCTTGAGAACCTGGAGCAACCCAGGCTGCCACACCTTAGACACAGAAAACTCTACAAACCCAGCTCCTCTTGTGCTTTCCTCACACTGGCAATCAGCACAGCTCAAACTCTTTCTATATTAATGAGAAGAGACCCACCAAGGAAGAAAGGTTGGGTTTCCAAATATCTGGATTGTTTCAGAGCTGCAGCAAACAGCTTTCTATAGCATTTGCTGTATTTCAATAAGTATTTCACAGGCTGAAATTTATCTTTAAAATGGAATAATCCCTAAAATAAACTCTCAGACCCAACAAACCTGTTGTTTGTCCTGCCACAATGAACATTTGCATCTGAGCCGCATTGCAAATGGATTTTATTCAAAATTAGACTTGTGTGTGATGGTTTTATTCTCTGGCATATGGACTTGTACACGCAGTGGCCTTGTCTGGCAGGTGCTTGGCACAGACTTCCTCCCTTTTTTTGTGTTTCCTGAATTGCTGATAGCTTTGTGTGGAAAGTGGGTGTTGGACACCCACAGGTGGAGGGTGGATTCTGAACCAAGAAATTGTCCAAATGGCAAAATGTGTGGCGTGATTTTTCCATCAGGAAGTTGGTATCTGCTCAAAACTCAGCAGGATGAAGCAGGACAGCCCAACACACCCAGTGCAGGCAAGCAGAACATTCAGCTGATTCTCTCACTGATAACCCACAATAAATGATGTTGAAAGCTTTTTCTTTAGAATTCCTTCCTTTTGTCTAAACCGGCTTTCTGACTTGTGAATTAATTAATAGGCACAAATTTCTCTTCCATTGAATTGAGTGAATCCCATCCCAGAGATAAATTTCTCCTGAATGAGAAAAGAAAAATAATGGATGATGTTGCTGGTGACAGATACTCATCTCTCTGACAGTACTGGGCATGATGATAAAGTGAGCAAACCCTCTTTTGTTCTGTTTTAAAGTGAGTGGAATGACTCCACTGATGCCCACTGCCTATGATGCTGATGCGCATGAACTCATCATTCTGAAAACCAGAGGCACAGCCCAAATTCATCCTCGTGCCTTTGTTCTGCAGCAGAACAAATGCACTGTTAGCTGGTAATTGTCTCTTAATTCAAATGTAGTTGTCATTAGGATATGAAAAATCCAAGGGGTTGGGTTTTGCATTGCTGGGAGCCACTGAATACATTTCAAAATTATATTTAAGATAGAAATTGGTCCTTACAAGCTGCTGGCTGTGCTTGTAGGATGTCAGAATACATTTCCTGTAGGTTTTCCCTCCTCTCCCACACTTGGATGAGGACAGAGCTCTTGGTAGACAATGCACATGTGATCAGACTGTGTGAAAGTGCTGTCTTGATAAATTATAGCTGCCGTAGCTGAGCTTATCTGAAGTTTTTATTCAAGGCATTTTCTTAACGAGGCTTCCCACCAAGATCTTGGCTCACAAATCTTTATTCTCTGCCCTGCCTGAAGCAGAGAGATCGAGTTTGCCTTCTCAGCACAGCCCTGAGAACAGGAATTGCAGTTCCTCTGATACCATCTCGCCTTTAAATTTTTTTTTTTTCTGCTTTTAAAAGGTCAAATGTTTTTTGCTGATGTTCAGTGTGTTATGAGGTCAAATAAATGAATGCTCATGAAATGCTTTTGCAGAAAGCTGTGTGCAGCAGATAATTCCTGAGTGTGTTCATTGCTCTGTCAGATAAATGCAGCTGTAGTATTTCCTGCTTTATTCATTGTTCTGGAGCATTGATGCTTAGCAGGCCTGGACAGAGGGGTCAGCAAACAACAAATTAAGGGATTGCTGTGATATTATTCTGGTTGGGGTTTATTTATCTCTCCACTGGGCTCTGGGGGTGCCTGTGGATTACCTTCTCCAGCTGATCAGGAAAGGAAAGTTTGGCATGACAGGATGGAAGTGGTAAAAGTGGTGATGAGCATTTTACTGATCCATGCTGAAGTGAAGGAGAGAGGGGTTTGCACCATTTCATTACAAATCACTCAAGTTTAAGGTTTAGACACAGTCTGGATTCTCATTCAGGAATCAGTGATTGCCAGTCCTTGCTGGTGCTTTCCTCCAGGTGCTCTGTCCAAGGGAATCTGTCTCCAGACAGGGCTTGGTGCCTTGGAATGCAGTTGCATTTGGCCCCAGGAAGGGCACACTTGGTCTCCTGCTTCCCTGCACTTGGATGCTCACAGATTCCAGGTTCTGGGATGCCTTAGGGCTGGCATAAAACACGTCAGCTGCTCAATCAGGGCCTTGGAATTCGGGGATGGTTTTGTATCAGCTGAAAATGAGGATTCTGCTTTGGTTTATGTCTGGTTTCTGCCCTGTTGCAAATTTAGGGTGCAGTCCTTGAGTGTGTCTCACCTGGGATGGGAAAACAATGCTGACTAATGCCGAACTCTGTTCTGTCAAAATTCTGGTGCACACAGAGAACTGGGGCAGGATACAGGTGGAGACTGATTTATCTTCCTTCTCTGATGAGTGTAAAAAGCAAATCTTGTTGAAATCCAGAGCTGCAGCTGTGGAGCAAACAATGCCCAGCCCTTAGCAGCTGGCCAGGTAAATTCTTGGCAAGACCCCCTTTGGGCTGAACAAGAGAGGGGTGAGTTCCTAACAAGCTGGGAAATGAACCCTTCTGTGCCACGATGGGTCCTGCTTAGCTGTGGCTGTAACTTGAATTGGAAAAGGTTAATCTTGATTAGTTGGTGTTTGCAGAAAGCTTTAGGAATGAGCACTGCTGTGGAAGTGCTGACTGTTATGATCATGATAGATATGCTTTATCAGCAGTTTGCCTGATGAGCAAGATGCTTTTTTCCCATTTGACTGTGAGGAAGCTGCCTCCTGGACAGCAGAAGAAAAATATTTCAGAAGAAAAGGAACAAAAAAATGGGTATCCTGTTGTGTGTCTCCTATTTACTGGATTCTGCCTCCTTTTGAGCACTGTGTGTGGTCATGGTCCCTCTGGTACTTGCTGGGAGCTACAAGACAGAGAGAAAGGGACCATTTATAGGAACAGGGAGTGACAGGACAAGGGGGATGGCTTCACACTGACACAGAGGAGGTTTAGGGTAGGTATCACCAAAAAATCCTTCCCTGTGAGGGTGGTGAGGCCTGGCCAAGAAGCTGTGGCTGCCCCATCCTTGGAATTGTCCAAGGCCAGGTTGGACAGAGCTCTGAAAGCCCTGGGATGGTGGAAAGTGTCTCTGCCCATGGCTTGGATACCTTGAATCTGCCTTGTCAACTGTGACAAGGCTTGGGGAAAGTGTTGGAGGCAGGGTTTTCATGGGTGCCTAAGATGTTGTTTCTTGTTTTCTTTATTTTGGGGATGGGTGGTGGTGGTAGTGGGGAAGCTGGTGGTGTTCCATGTTTGATACACAAAGTGCAGGCTCAGAAACTGAGCAGAACCACGTGTTTTATGGAAAGGAAAATCCTCCTGGGAGGAGCAGTCAGAGTTCACGATTAATTTGTAGAGCACACATGCATGCCGTGGATCCGGGAGGGAGGAGAGCTGCTTCCTTTATGCTTTTCCATCCTCAAAAGGAACACTTGTAGCTGGTAAGACTTTTATAGGTGTGGGATCTGAAAACTCCATTTCTGCCAACAAAAAGAGACCCAGACTTGAGCTGCCTGGCAGGTGCTGTCAGATGATGTCAGAGTGTGAAATGGTGTTTCCTTCCTGAATAGGGTTTTTAACTGTCTCTTGCTATCAGGAGTAGTCTTCAGAGGCTGCTGTCAGATGTTCAGATTAAAAAAAAATAAAATACTGGAGTGCGGTTTATAGAGTAGCTTCTGCCTTCAGAGCTTGCAGGGAGTTATAAAGGAGAGTGTAATGAAGGAATCCTGCATTTCCCATGTGGAAAGTAAGGCAGAATGGGGAGAAAAACTGGTTTGGTGACTCATGTCCTTACCTGGTGGCTCAGAAAACCCAGGTCCAGCTCCCAGTTTTCCCATGGGCTTCTGGGGTGTCACAGCAGTGACTCAGACAGGGGACAGCAGGGAAAGTCTTCCGACCTCTGCTCCTCACTTTCTCCCTGGGTGGCAGAGCCCGGGGCGGTGCCGAGTTCCCCAGAGGGGTTTGGGAGACCAGGCTCGATGGAAATCATCCCAGCATCTTCACACCTCTGCAGTCATTTCCAGAGCCATTAAGTGCTGGAAGAATGGATGGAGATAACAGCAGCAGGGAGGTTTGAGGGCAGCCAGCAAGCAAATAAATCTCCATCCTGCTGATCTAATTCCCAGGCATCACTCCTGTCTCCTGCTCCTCAATCCAACCCTAAATCCCCGTGCGGGCTGGGACAGCGCTGTCACCTCTGCGAGCTGAGTGTTCTGTCTGTTTTCCACCACAGGTTTGTGTGAAATCCCCGTTTCCTCTGCCCACATCTCTTCCTCTGGAGCATCACCAGCGTGTGGAGCCTGCCCCAGACACCCATCCCCTGCCAAACCACGGCCTTTACCTGCGTGTTCCGGTGTTTCCCGTGCGACCCGTCCTGCGGGAGCGCCTCCTGGGCCACCCCGGAGTTCAGCCAGCGCTCAGTGGCTCCAATGGTGAAGATGACAAGGTCCAAGACTTTCCAGGCATATCTGCCTTCGTGCCACAGGACCTACAGCTGCATCCACTGCAGGGCCCACCTGGCCAACCACGATGAGCTCATTTCCAAGGTAGGTGCTCCCAGGAGCGGACGGTTTGCTCACCTTGCAGATCAGTGGCTGTGGAAATGCTTGGCCTTATCCAGCTGCCTTTTTCCTTGGGAAATGGGCTCTCAGCCCAAAGGATCTATTTGTGAACTGCTATTTGTTTTAACTGATTGGGGTCTTCAGTATCCTCACAGGTTGCAGTGGAGGGGCTGGTACTGATCCCTTCGGTCTCGTGACCAGGGAGTGGATGGAGCTGAGTCAGGGGAGGTTTAGGTTGGATATCAGGAGAATGTTTTTCACCCAGAGGGTGATTGAGCACTGGAAGGAGGTTCCCCGGGGTTTGGTCACAGCATCAAACCTGTCTGAATTCCAGAAACATTTGGACAAAGCTCTCAGGCACAGGGTGGGATTCTTGGGGTGTGCTGTGCAGGAGGTGGACTCCGATCCTGGTGGGTCCCTTCCAGCTCCTGAGGGGTGTTAGGATAAGCTAAATTAAAAGCTCTCAGAGCCAATAAGTGTTTTGATGCAGAAGGAGCAGGCCAGTAAGAGGACCTTGTTCTGAAGTGGGAAAACTAAACTTTCCCAGTGTCTGCTGGAGCCTGCAGTGCCTGGCTGTGGTCAGGCGTCGAGTTCCCAGGTCTCGGCTGCCTTGGAATAACTGTTCCGTAAAGTTTATTCAGCTTATAAAGTCTGTGTTCAGAAAAAACAGGCACAGCCAGAGATTTACGAGCTGAGCTGAGTGGAAATGCTGCTGTGAGCTCTGTGTGTGCAGCTGAAACAGTTCAGCTTCTTGGAGCAGCCTGGAAAGGCTGGGATCGCCAGGGACAGAGGTGCTGTGCCCAGTTGGAAAGGGGTGTGAAGTGTAAATGAAACAGCATCTGTGCGCTCGAGGTGAAATTGCTTCACCTTTGGGGGCAGCTGGGTGACTCCAGACTCCTGTGCCCAGTTGAGATGGGGCAGTGACTCCCTGGATTTTCATTTGGTACCCTGGATTTTGTGTTGGGACACAGAAGGTGCTTTACTGGATGAGGAAAGAAGCTTGTTTTACTTGCTGTTTTTACAGTAGATTAGCGTTTGTGCTCTGCTTTTTTTTTCTCGACACAGCTGGTCCCCAGCCAGGGAAAAACAAGGCTGTACATTCCCAGTGCTTTCACCTTTGATGCTTCCTTCCCCTCCTTGTTCCATGTCCATGCTCCAATGCAGCCAGCTTTGCAGGTTAAGTAGCTTCCAGCAGGGCAATGCCAGTGCTGCCAACTGCTTGGAATTTGAGCTTCTAGCCCAAGGCAGGCAGAAACTGCTCAGGAATGCTGACTGCTAAAATACAGACAGGAGAGGAAAGGAGGAAAGCAAAATGTGAGGGTGTGTGTGACTTGTGGAAGTGTGCTGTGGGATCTGCTCCTTCAAAAAGTTCGTTCTAGACCAAGGTGTAAATAGTTGGGTCCTCACTGCTGGTGGAGCCACTAGCAAGTCATGGAATTTCAATGCAAAGGGTTTGGGGTTTCAGGGTTTGTTTCTCAGGGTTGTTAACATGAATAAAAACACATTCTTTGTGTAATTGGAAACCTTATAAAAGTAGTTGTGCAATCGTGGCTTGTACAAGTGGCTGTTTGACAGAACAGAAGGGCAGTCCCTGCCTCAAGGGGCTTCCAAAATGTGGAGGAACTTTCCCAGGCAAACTTAAATTGTTGCCTTTTTATCTGTTTGAGTTCAGTTTGCAGAAAGCCTCGGGGAAATGTTTCAGTTCTTTCATCACAGCCTTACTTTCACATCCCTGAACCAGGCACTGCTTGTTTTCCATATGAAAACGTGGCAGAGGAAAAAGGAGGAACGAGGATGGGAAAGGGAGTGGGAGATTCTGCAAACGGGGGCGTTTCTCAGGCTGTGGAGCAGCTCATCCTGAACCTGACTGTGCCACTCGAATCCAAACAGCCCAAATGACACCATCCTTGGGAACATTCCCAAGAAAACAGGCTTTTATGGAACAGCAGGGTGTTGGTGATTTGCCTCCATGAAATTAATTCCTCTGCTCCTTTTGCCCCGAGCTGTGCAGAGACCATGCGAGAGCTGGGCTGCTCTGCACTCCAGGAGCTTTTAGCTCCTTTGGATGCACACAAGTTGCAGCACTGGCTCGAGCTGTTGGATGAAGCACAAGCTGGAGCTGAATCCCAGGATTGTTCTGTGTCAGTCCATACTTTCATTTCCTCTCCATCTCCCATGTTTCCCCTCCCAGCCCTTCAGCACCAGTGTTAACTTAACTCTGGCTTCAAAGTGTTTTGCCAGGACCAGGTATCCAAAACTCTTTGACAAATATGCCTTGGCAGGGCAGTTTTTGCTCCTTTCTCTACTTCAGGAAAACCTTGTGCTTGTGCAGGGGTAGAGAAGGTTTCTCAATAAACCACTGCTATTTAAAGAAAACAATCGATGCTGAGGCTTTTAAGAAAATCCAAAGCTGTTACATGAAGCCAGTTACCAAAATGTTTCTTACTTGGCCTTTTATCTCCTGCAGCCTGAGGGAGAAAGTGGTTTAGTGTGTCTGATTTGTAACAAGATCTGAATTGTAGGTTGGACTGTCTGGCCAAGAAAGGCCTTATTGACTTAGAAATATTAAGGTGATCAGATAAATTGGGTGGAGTGAGTAGTTTTCCTTTCTGTGTTCCTTTGGTGTCTGGGTTAGCATGAGTGGAGGTTCTTGTTCCCTTGGAGCAATGCATCATTTAAAAGGCTGTGCCAAATTTAGTACATGCTCTTGTTTCATTGCTTTTTCCAGTGCTTAAGTGGGCTGAGACTTTGGGAACTCAACCCTGCCCTGCAACAGATTCCTGTGTGACCTTGAGGAAGTCACTGGATGTCTTTATTCCTTCTTCTCCCCACCTGAAATGCTGCTGCTTTGTCCACTCTGCTTGGAAGAGTTTGGAGCAGGTCCTGTCTGCTCCTCCAAATTAGTACAGGGTGTCCCAATCTTCTTTGATTGTAATGTAAAAACAAAACCACTGTGCCAGGCAACTGTACTTAAAAAGCACATTTCAATGCCAAAAAATAAGTGAAAGGTACTTCTTGTTACAGGCACAACATCCCATGGTTTTTAGAATGTTTAAGAAAAAAATATATTCCATAATCAATGTCTCCAGGAAGGAGTCACAGGAGGTTTTCTTTTGCATCATTTTCTGGTGGGGCCTGAGGGAACAGCCAACAAAATAGACACTTAACAAGGTAAAGTTAAACAAGTTTCTCCAACTGGGAGGGGTGATGCTGATTTCTACCTCCTCTGTGCCATTCCAACTCTTTGTGTGCCTTTTCTGTTTGAATCCACACGTCCTTGGTGCCCTTCAAGGAGGTTGGGAACAAGAGCAGAAAGATCCAGGCCGAAGATGGCACTGGAATGTCTTGGGTGCTGGTTTTTTGTGCTATGTGAGCAGTAATTCAGCAGAAATGTCCCTGATTATGGAAATATGTGGAGAATGTCTTGTGGGCGTCCTGCAGTTTCTTTTTTTCCACGAATTGCTGTGATCCAACTGCTAAACATTATGCAGTGATGTATCCTCTGAAGTTAGCCCGAGGCTTGCCGGGGAAGTTTAATGTTTTCCTTTGATGTCTGCATGGAACCTCGCTGAACATGAATGGGAAATTCTTCAGCACAAAAGGCTGCAGCTCCTCCAGCACTGAGAATTTAGGAAAAATAGAGGACTTCTGTGTGCCTGACTTTCTTATTTGGGGTTGGGTTGTTAATGAGGGAGCACTTAGAAGCTCTTTTTGATCTTCTCAGTCGGGAGTTGGGAGGTTTATCAGGAAAATTCCCTCCCAGTCCTTCTGGCCTCTCTCTTCCCTGGCTGCTGGAGACTGAGCCTGGTGGTTCAGCGGCCTCTTGGTGAGATTTATGGCTCGCTGAAAGCTTCAAACTTTGCTCCATGTTGCAACTGGAGGATCTGAAAAGGATTTGAAGCTTTGGTGCTTCCAGAGAACTTTTGGAGGAATTCAGCTGCTTGGAAGTATTTGATGCACCACATACAGGTGAAAGGAGCGGCAGTTGTTGGGTTTTTTGGTTTGGCTCTTTGCTTTTTTTTTCTTTTTTCTTTCTTTCATGTGGACAAGGCAGTGTTTAATGTTCTTCAGGGCTTTACATGTCAGGAACCAGCTGATATTTGTAGTTCAGTTCACTCTGAAGATGTGAAGTTATTTGCTGGCTGGGGGCAACGTGCACAGAAGGTAGAAGAATAATCTTAAAATTACAACGTGGTAATTTTTGACTTAATGGAAAAAGAGGCATTTTATAGGTGTCCAAGACAAGTCTGATGAAAATCCTGCATTTCCATCATAGGAAAAAGCAGTGTATGAGGTGAGATGGGTATTCCCTTCTCAAGGGTGAAGTTCTTATATTTCATTACACTGGTTTTATTCTTGCTTTAAAGTAGATCTTGTTCCTTCCCAAATATGAATTTAAGTTCCCAGCTCCACAGTAATGAACTCTTAGGGCCAGGAGGAGCCATCACATCATCACACCTGACCTCTGGAGCATGGGCCAGTGGATTTCACCAGGATTGCAGCAATTCTTGCAGGAAAAGCATTTAGTCTCCATTTGAAGACTTCGAGAGGGAAAATTCACTGCTCCCTTTGGTCATTTTTTTTCCCAGTGGTTAATCATCCTTACTATTAAAAATCAGAGACTTTGAACTTAGATTTGTCTGACTTGTGCTGCCTGTCACTGGCCATTATTTTATTTCTTTTGCTAATAAAATACATCTCTAGTCCCAATAAAATACATCTCTAGTCCCTACTCTTCTCCCTGTAAAAGGTCTGCAGTAACCAAAGTCACTCTTGATCGCTTTTTGGATAGACTAAACAGATTCAGCTCTGTCAGGTTCCAATTTGATTTTTTCCAGTTCCATATAATTTTTGTGGTTCTCTTCAACATTTTTAGCATTTCAGTATCTTTTTTAGGGATGGGAACAGGGCTGATCTCATTGTTGCAGCCTCACACTCAGCAGCAGCATCTTTTCAGCTCACACGTTTCATAATTGTATCAGTCTCACTGGCTCAGCACTGCACAGAAATCTTCTGTTCATTTATTTGCTGTGAGCTCTTCATGCACCAGATTTATCAATTTTATGCACATTTCTAGAAGCTGTCCAGTAGCTTTTGGATCCTCCTTTCCAGCTCTTGTTCCCTAATGAATTTGCCACTTCCAGGCATTATTCAGAGCTTGCTCTTAATTGCAAGTATTAGAGTTCAAGCAGTAAATGATAAACAGCAAAGCAGCTCCGGGAGAAGTCATTAGGAGTTTTTTAGCTTCCCATTTCACTGCTGTGAACGTGAGAGGGGAGGCACCTTGTAATTCTTGGCTTCCATGAAGTTTAAAATTAAATGCAGGTCGAGAGGATTTCAATCCTCAGTAGAACAATGTGTCATCAAAGCTGTTCAATGGGTCTTTTCCTTCAGCAGGAGATGGAGCCTTGATTAGACTTTTCCAGACAAATCCATCCCCAGAACCCTTTCCAGGCAAGTTGGTGTTTGCAGGGAGGAGGGCAGAGGGTCTAAGGTTGCTATTTGAGTCCCTCAGCTCTGTGTTTGGGAGGGAATAAACAAACAACAAGTGCCCTTTGCAGGAAAAAGTCAGGATGTGAAATCCGAGCTGAGCGATGAGAATTTGTGGTGCCCATTCCATAATGCAGCCACCTAAATTAGATCCTTCTGTCCTGTGGAATTGCTTCCTCTGGGGTTTATCCTACAAGTGACTGTGTTCCCTCAGATCCTACTGTCCATAAAGGGACTGAAGAGAGTCAGGATCAGCCTTTCATGTAGTCAGGTTATGGTTGTTTAATAGAACGAGCCCAAGGTAATTTGTAGCTCCTTGCATAATTGTGTTTATACAGCAATTAACTGCTGTGCGATTTTAAAAATATTTCATTCTGTTCCAAAAAAAGAAGGGAAAAGACAATAAATCATAAGAGTTTAGAATTCCCTTTCAAGGAGGAGGAACAGGGTAAAAATGGATTTTTCTAATCCATCACTTTCTTCATGGAAACAGCTCTCCTTTTATCTGCTGCTTCCTCTGCCTTAGAATTGATGACCTGGGCATAAATAAAATATTGTTCCCATTTATTATCCAGGGAGCTGCCAGGGACAAAGGACAGTTGAATCATCAGGGTTTTTGCTGCAACTGCTGCAAATCCTGAACAACTGGAGCTCGGAGCTGGTGAGGTCTGAGCCTTGCTGGGGGTTTCAGCTGTTGGCCCTTGCAGCTGGAAAAGGAGGGAATTCCAGCAGGCTCCAAGGCTTGCTCCTGCAAGGAGCTGCCCTGGGAATTTCCCTTGCAGGTGTGTGGTTTTAATCTGGTTTATCGTGGTAGGAGCAGCCCAGGAACAACAGAGAGCTCTGGTTTAATCTGTAATTTAATCACCCACACAAATAAGGGGGCAATGCAGGGGGGCTTTTCCCACCTGCTGCCTTTGGGGAGAAGACCCTGAGGGGTCCCTGATGATAATTCCTATTTTAGAGTAGCAGGAAATGCTGTCAGAGGACTTCTCACATCTGCTTTAGGGGAGCTGTTGTGTCTGCCAGGCAGCAGCACATCCCTGTAGGAGTCTGTAGGAGCCTGTCCTCCCTGGAGCAGCATCTGCAGTTTTCCTCATCCAGCAGGACTGGAATGGGCAAGGATTGAAGCTCAGGGAGACAAAGAAACTCCCACCCAGAGTCTCCTCTCTTAAAATGCACAGTGGGAATCACAACTGGCAGGATAAGTAGCAATAACAAAGGTAGAAACTGGGGCTGAATACCTGGAATTGGGGAGATTTCCAATGATCCCTTTCAGCAATGATTGCCATGGAAAAAATGAGTTAAAATCTGATTGAACTGGAGCATCTCAAATAAAAACACCTGGATTCCAGCTCAGCTCTGAGGACACATCCACAGGAATAAAATAGATTCCGGTACCAAAACTTGTTTTGACAAGAGACAAACACTGAGAATTTAGGTGATGGATTAAACAAGGAAGGATAACTCGAAATTCTCAGTCATGAGGTGTTTGATGGCTTCATCTCCCTGCAGTGGATCTTCCGCAGGGACACAGGGGAGCTGCTGCCCTGGACAGATCTGCTTTTGCTGAGAAGCAAGTCTGCCCTCACTGTCAGCATTGCTGCTATTATGGGCTGCATTAATGGCAAACAGTGCTCCACTGATACGTGGGCACTCAGTATTATGCTGCTAATTAAATAACTCGTTGCATTAGCAGTTTCCATCTTCCATCCCAGCTCTGTGTTTATCTCCAAAACCCATGCAGCAGCAATAATTAATGTGGAAGTAAAGGGCTTTATTCTCCCCCTGCTGCTGCTTTTTAAAATGACTGGATTGGTGGATGCTTTGAGCCTACAGGAAAACAGCAGCACTCAAAAGTGGGGGATAAAACCCACAGGAAAAATCACATTTTCCATCCCTGTCTATCCAGAAAGGGCTTCATTGTCACCCTCTGTAGTATTTCACAGTAAATAACAAAATTCTCTTCTGCATGCCAAATGTAAATGGCTGTCACTGGTGACTGAAGTGCCGGAGGTGCCAAACTCATCTCAACTCCAGCTCTCAACCAGGGAATGCTGGTGCCTGTTGGGAATGAGGCCATGGAAGTGCAGGGATCAGGGTTAACCAATGCCCAGGCTCCCTGCCCTTCTGGGATTCATAATCACACACATCTCTCCTCGCTGCCTGGGCTGCAGAGAACGGGGATCTGCCTCCTGGAGCTGCTCTGCTTTTCTCTGCCCCTAAATAAATTGGAGTAATTGCTTTTAAAAGTAAACACTCCATCTGCTCTTTCTCCCCACAGTATTTTCATCCTTTTTCATCTTAAAGTCAAGTTTTGAAGCACAACAGCAGCAGTAACCAGAGACTGTGGAAATCACAAGAGAAGCTCCAAAATATTGTGAAGTTTTATAGAAGTAATAAATTTGATGTATTTCTTTTATTTGCCTTCAGTAGTTTGTGCCCTTAGCATTCACATTTTGAAATTTCCCTTTGAAGTCTGTGAGCTGGAAACTCATTTAAAAATAAATAAGAACAGAGTCCAGGAGCCCAGGGCTTCAGGAAGGAGGGGGAATAGCACTGGGCTTGTGATAACACGAGGAGAATTCAATGTGAAGTGAGTCAGAACAGCCTGGCCGGCACATGAGGGACAAGGGGACAGAGCAGTTCACAACTATTTTGTGAATTTTGACATTTTTATAGAGTTTGGCTCAGGATTTAGCTCAGAGCAGTGTCTTAATCTGTGTTCGAAATCCAAGTGCTCGAGGAAAAGCCACCCCCTCGATTTTAGGCAGTTTGTACTTCCCTGAGTGCTGCTCTTCATTAATTGCAGAGCCTCAGATGAGATTCTGTCTCTCCCTTTTGCAACTGCAATATGAAATTTCCCCTTCGAGAGACATCCCCTGCCCTGCCCTCTGGTTATGGATTGCTAACTGGGAATGTGCCCCTGGATCCTGACCCATTTAAATCCATTCATGAAGCCCCACGTGCCTGTTGGTTTTCCATCTTCCTGGGCAGAGTGACATTCCAGAGATAATGCTGGATGCCCACCGTGCTTCATGATACTTCAGCATTTTCACAGAATCTTCTGAAAATGAGCATTTTTCTTGGCTTCAGCTCCCAGAAGTGTGAGAGGATGGGAGATTTGAAAACCAAACCAAACTGAACCAAAAAAGTCCTTCTTGAAAAGAATTTAAAAATGAACCGTTCCTTAGCTTCGCCTGAGGATTTTAAGGATCAGGAGCTGTTGTATGTCACTGGAACACTGGGATTTTGGAGCCCAAGGATTCTTGTGGGTTGGAGTGGGGCTAGGAGTTGGGAGGCAGAATAAAAAATTGCAATGGTGTCTCCCATCAGAATAAAACCAGACAAAAAGCCTTTCATCTGTGCACCTTCCTGCTCACAGGCTGCATAACCTGAGCCACAAAATCCATGTGAGCTGCTGGGATGGAGCTGTTCCAAGGATGGAATGCAGCAGATCCTGGTTATTCCCTGTGTTTTTGCACTGTGACATAAACTGCAGGGGAATAAAGGCCGTGCTGAATTAATTGAATTATTTCAGAGATGAGTTTGGTCCGCTAATTCCATATCGACTTTGGGCTTTAAATAGCATTAAGGACCCGTGTTAAAACTCAATTAAAACTCAGGAATGCAGCTGGAACAGGGTAAGGTCACATCTGTGCACGAGGTGGAATAATGGAACCTGTTCCCTTGACATGGGTCTGTGTCTTGTGTAATCGGAGCAAAATTGAATCTCTGTTTAATCTGATCATGGGCTGCCCCTTCTGTGAGGGAGAGCAAGGTGGAATTAATGAACCCTGAGGAGGTCTCTGTAGTCTGTGTGGATACAGGGACCAAGTAATTGAACTCCTGCTCCCATGGGAAATGCTGGAGTGTGATGTGAGTGGATGTTTGGAATGGCTGGTGCAGGAATCTGCAGCAGGAATTTTCAGAGTTTTATTTTCCAGTTTCCTCCCTGCTGCTCAGTGACTCACAAGGAAACTCCTCACGGAGCCGTCGTACACCTGGTGCTGTTACATGAAGTGGTTCCTTTACACACATTCCAGGGCTCATCTTTTTTAATCAAATCAGATCAAATAGGGCTTGAAAGGTGCCATGAAGGCTGAGCTTTGTGTGGGATGTGGGAAAGCAGCAGGTAGGAGTTGGGATTAAGTGCATGAGCATCAGGGAACCTGGGATTTGGGGCACATCTTGGTACTCAGACTCGTGTCACGTTGGATTGACGTCACATTTTGTCTTACTTAAAGATGTCCTCTCCCTGTTCAAGCTGTATTTTATGAGAACATCTCATCTTTGATGGGTTTAAGGGTTAAACCAGCAGCAAGAATGGATAAAGCTTCCAGTCAGTGTTGTACTATGGCTGGAGTAACTCAAACCCAAAAGCTGGGAAATCGGTGATCCCAGATCTCTCTGGCGAGGTCGTTGGGTGGATTTCTCAGGCACAGACTCAGTGCCTGAGGGTTTGTAACATCCCTTCTCTCACTGAAATATCACAGGGAACGTGTCCTGTTTGGGCAGTCCTGGTTCCTGTGCTCGTTTGGCTCCTCCTGACGCGGCCGTTCCGCATTGCCCAGGACGTGCCACGGCCGTGGCTCTCCGGGGTGGCTTTGGGCCCTCAGTTCCATTTGCATCCCTGCAGTGGGAATTATTTCAGGAGCAGAGCGTGAAGGGGCACACGCTGTTCCTTTTCCCTTTTGGACCTCTTTGGGACCAGTTGCCTTTTCATTTCTGTTTTATTGGATTGTTAAAAGGCTGCCAGCTGGATATAGGTAAGTGGGGGTTTTCTCTGCTGCAGTCTGCAGGGAACAAGCATCACTGTGGAGCCATTTAGTCCTGGCAACTGCTTCCTCTTTTTCCAGATGATTCCAGCAGCTCTTTCTGTGTTTAGCCTATTGTCAAATACCGTCACAAAGACTTGGGGTATTAATCCTGTCATCTGCTCAGAGAGTGGAACTGCTGAGTGGGCTGTGCTGTGAATGAGGAGCTGGAGGTGCCAGGGGGAAGCAGGACGGTGTTTTTAGAGTTTGTGCCTTTCCCTGGCATCACTGATGGAATGTCAGAATTGCCTCCTGTGTCACCAGAGAGGGGAATGTGCCAGAGCAAAGGTCTGGAGGTGGAACAGGGAGCAGGCTGGAGGGGTGGAAGGGCAGAGCCCTGCTCTGCGTGGCTCTGCCGAGGGGAGCTCAGAGTGGGTTCAGCACTTTGGGCTGAGAGCAGAGTGTAACAAATGGACTCACCCAAACCAGCAGCTCCCAAGGTCATGGCTGCTGAATAGAGCAGGATTCAGGGTCCTGCAGGCTGGGTCCATCCCTGGTGAGCAGGACCTGTCTGCCCCAGAGGAGCTGGGTGTGGGTGCAGGTCCCACTTGCTCCTGCAGCAGGGCTGGTTGAGCAGCGTCTGTGAAACCCCAAATCCCTCTCTGCACACTCAGTCTCTCACCAGAGCTGCAGTTCTGCACTCTGCCTCTCTGCCAAAGCATGTAGAGAACTCCCTGCTCCACAGGCCCCCACACTGTGGCCAGGAAGCACTCCCTGGGATTGTCCTGGATAACGGGGTAAAGAGGGAAAAGCCACTTCCCTCAAACCCACCCCACCCCTTGCAAAACATTTGTTTTTTTTAAAACAACGATTTCACAGCTCTGATTTGGGATCAGCACAGCTGAGGGGCCATAACAAGTGCCTGCAAACTGGGTGGCAGGAGCTTCTTAAACCAGAGCAGCTGCCAAAGCATCTTAACATGGAGCTTCTGCCATGAGGAGAGAGCTTGGCAGGCTGGGATCTGCTCCAAACTGCTGACTCCAGGCTTGTGGCTCCCCACCTGGATACTCCAATCAGCCCTCCTCAGGCCCTGCAGCTTTTGGATGCCTCTCTTCTGAGCAGCCCAGGAGTGGGGAAGGTTCCTGAGCTGAGTGTCAGGAGGAATGAGCTGTCGTGCATCTCAAATCCCAACAGCTCGTGTTGTCTTTTGGAGGGCTCAGGCAGGATGGGGAGGGAGGGTTGTGTTGCTGGCATGTCCAGATGTGTTTCCAGCCAGACTCTGAGCATTAGCAGTGCAGGAAAAAATCTGTGCTTGGGCTTCCAGTGAGAAACAACAACAGAAAGATCCTTTCCATTTTTTTCAGCTGGAAAGTGATGCCAGGAGCTGTTATTTCAGAGAGCAAGAAGTCTGGATTTCTGTGGGAGGCGGGGTGAGATGCACCTTTGAATGTGTATCAGGAAAATCTACACAGAGAAAATGCAGAGCACAGAAAGTAGGTCTGGCTGCTGGCTGTCACTTCAGTGAAAATCAAGTGTCTTGTGGAAATCTTTGCGTGTCTCTTAGAAAAACAAACAAAACAACAAAAACAAACACAGGAGCATCTGCTCGTGTATAAATATACCTGTTTTTTTCTGATTTTGTAGCTCCCATTACAGCATATGCCAGTTTCTCTGGCGTGCCAGAGGAGCAGGAACATCTCCAGGAAATGCTCAGGTTACAACACTGAGATAAAAGCTGCCTGTGCCACCTTTGTAAAGATACAGCCAGCTGAGTCTTAGAGAGGGCAAATGCACTGGGGAACTTGTGGTTACCAGACTTCTCTCCCTTCTTTTTACATGTTTTGCCAAATCCTTTGCTGGCTGCAGGGTGACTATTAAGATGGCACTGAAAGCTGAGCAGTGGTTTGTTGAAAACTTCTGCTTGGGCAGGGGATAAATAATGTGATTTTTTTTTTTTTCCAGTGACCACCCTTAGATACCCTCAAGCACTGGCTTGAGCTGGAAGGAAGGGCAGGCACCTCTGGAAGGACGCTACTGTCCCTGGGAGTGGAACAATGTCCAGTGGGCCCCAGCACAGCTGATGGGATTGGGTTTGTTGTTTATTAAAGACAGGCCTTTGTACAGCAGGAATGGAAAATCCTATTTCTGTACCAATAAAAACTCTGCTCCCATAGTTGCTGTTACTGGCAAACTCAGCCACTTTGGTGTTTATGGAAAAGTGTTTACTCGGGAGGACTGGATGGTGAGCAAGCTTCATCTGCTTTCATTTTGCTCTGATGGCACACACGTTGCTGTGGGACTTTGTGTTTCATCCCTGAGCTCTTTTCCAGGGCATCCCAGTCGTGCAGCAGGGACAGGCAGTGCCCTCCTGTTTGCTGCAGCCAGGTCTGGCTTGAACCCTCCTTTCTGGCCAGGGAATCATCATTTGATTTCCCCCCAGGACACCGGGATGGTGCAGGGTGTGTTTGAGAGCAGCCAGGCTGGTTGGATGGGGGGTATGACAGCAGCAGGAGCACAGAGCCCGAGTTCTGCAGAGGGATTAAAAGCAGCTTCTCTAATAAATGCAATTACACAAACATGCTTGAGCCGTGTGTCCTATTTAATTCCTTCCCAAGAAAAGAGGCATTCCTCGGGGCACTGCTTTTGTCTGAGTCAAAGAGATATCCCAGTGCCTCGGGCATCCTCTCTGAATCCACAGTGGCTCTTCTGTGCCCTGGGTGGCAACTAATATTGGGCTTCAGATTGCTCTGAAGAGCAGTTATTCCTGCAGGACCGAGGGAATTCTGTGCCAGGCAGGGAATTTATAGCTGGCAGAGCCCTTGCTGCCATGCAGACCTCACAGGCAGCTGGCACTGCTGGCTGTGGCTCCCTGCCCGGGTGCCCTGTGGCATTTTTGCCCTCTGAGGTGCCTCTGCTCTGTGGAAAGGATCCTTTTGCCATTGGGGATCTTCCCAAGGAAGCTGTCAGGGCTTTGACTTTGCTGCTCCACGAGGCAGGAGTTGGGCAGGTGCAGGAGTGCACTGGTGGAATGGGACGACCCAGGGAGGGCAGGGACCCCCCCGAGATTGTTTAATGTGATGTGGGGTTGCTCTTAACCAAATAAATGACCATTGTTAGAGGGCCAGGGAGGTAAAACATGAATGTTTCTCTTTCCTCAAAACCCTGTCCCCCCTTTTAAGGGTTTTTGGTCTGAAATCATCAGCTGAGGTTTTAAGAAAACCACTGAACATTCCAAGGTTCCTGGTGAGGTGCAAAGGATTAAATGGTCCAGAAAAGCAGCTTTTTGACTTCCCCAGCTCCTGCCCCTCAGTGCAGGCATTCCCTGAGGTGTCCCACAAGGTAACCTGTGTACAGACAGCCCAGCTCTCGCTCAAGCACCAAATGTTTAATTCAGTGTGTGCTTGTCAAAGCACATTAAAAATGCAGGTGGCACTTGGTGCCTGTCAGCCAGGCACTGTCACAGACATGGCACACTGGGATCTGCTGGGAAGTGCTGGGAGTGCCTGCAGTGTCCTGCCAGGCTGGCACTGCCCTGCTCCCTCCAAAACGCTGCCTTTCCATGGTGATGCTCAAAGATCCTGAGGAAATGTGAGGCAGAGAGGATGGGCCCGGATTATCTGGGGTGGTTTGGCTGCTCCGTGCTTCTCTTGTCCATCTTCCTCTCGATCTTCTACTGTGTTTAACCCCAGTCTGAAGATCTCCCAGGCCCCAGTAGGAGTATGAGGCTTGCACACACCTCAGGGCTGAGGCTTTTGTGAAATCCCTGGAATTGTGTTTGTGTGCCATAGCTCCTGGAACAGATAGATCCCAATCCCTCAGCTTGGTTCAGCATCTGGCTGTGCAATTCCCAAGGGGAATTAGTGTGCAAGTGCAGTTTGAAAAGAGATTCAAACCAATTTTTGGCAGCCTTCAGGTGAGGCTGAGGTGTGGTGTGAAGTTCACAAGCACTGAATGGGTGAGAAGGGATTTTGCTGGGACACAAGAGAGAAAACTCAACTCTTGAGCAGCACGTTGGGCCTGTATGAGAACACTGGTGATTCCAGGTGTGTCCTGAGAAAAGGGCAGGTGTTAGAGCTGGATAACAGTTGCCTCTTTCCTCTCAAGCAGCCAACTGAGCTTTGTTTTCTTGCCTTCCAGTCCTTCCAGGGCAGCCAAGGACGAGCGTACCTCTTCAACTCCGTGTGAGTACCCCGCATGTGCCGCATCGCTCGGGGCGGATTTAACAAAACCCTCCTGAAAAAAGAAAAAAAACCCATAGTTTTCGTCAGAAAACCTCTGCCTGGGGCTTGGGAGCTTCCTGAAAAGTTGGAGAAAGAGGCAGAAATAGCCCCTGATTCATATTTGAGTCGTGTAGAGGTTTCAGATAAGCAGCAAGGAAAAGGTGATTTTTTTCGTCATCAGGTTGAGCCATCGGAGCTAATGGCTGAGTCATTCTCTTCTCCCAGGGTGTAGTTGGACCAAAGAGCCAGAGTTTTATAAATGTGGAGATATCTAAATATGCACTTCATGAAAACTAAGTATAATTTTCCCAGTGACTGGAAATAGTGTTGGGGAGGTCACTGCTGGTCTCTCTTTCAGCAGAACTGCTGATTTCAGTCACATTTTTCAATTTTCCATTTGGGAAAGTAAAAGTACCATTTTATCAATTTGAGAATGAAAATCTTTCTCAAATGCCTAATTAGCACAAGTGACTGGAGTGTTATTAATCTTCTGTTCAAAGCTTTGAATAAAAATCCTATTTTACCTTTTCATTCTGCTCTGGAACTGTGGGAGAGCTTTGTTCTGGGCACAGCTGGGAAACTCAGAACCTCCTGCTCATGTTTTCAAACACTGCAATGAAATCATTGTCAGCTTTATTGGAGCATCTTGATGGGGAAAGGCACTAATGGGGAGCATCTGTGCTTTGTCCCAGAGTTAACGTGGGCTGTGGCCCTGCAGAGGAGCGGGTGTTGTTAACAGGATTGCACGCCGTGGCAGATATTTACTGTGAAAACTGCAAAACCACGCTGGGCTGGAAATATGTGAGTATTTGTGTCCCTGGCTTTGCCCCTGGGCAGCTTTGCTCCAGCTGAGGGGGTGGAAAGTCCGTTTTGGGAACCCAAAATGCAGGTTTTCATCTGTAACCATCTATTTTCCTCCTGCCTTGTGTGTGTTGTGCTTGGAGCATCAGCTTTAATGTAGTTGTTTTTTTACTAATAGTTTACACCTGGTTTTGGTGAGTGCCCCTCAGTGACATTTAACATAAATGAGGATCATTTCAGTCTTGTGGTTCACACTGTCTTCTTTCTATTATTCTGGTAGATGTTATCAGAATAATAGAATGCTCCATTAATACTGTGTTCTTCTCACTGGACATGCTGTTGAACATGAGTTTATCTGTTTGCTCTTCATAAATTCAATTACCTCCCAATAAAATCTGATGTTAATCCTAATTTATGCTTCTGGACAAAACCATTTTGTCCAAACATTTTCACCAGTGTCTAAACAAATCCTAGTTTCTATCTGTGGCCTCTGGGCAGAAATATTCTTCACTAAATCAGTTGAAAGGCTGTAAAAAACAAAGCATCAAAAATTGATGGGGTAGGAATCCATGCAGAAACACATTGTGGGTCTCTCAAATAGAGCAAGGCACTCAGGGCATCAACTGAGTAAAGGAAAACACAGAATTCCATGAACAGCAAGGAATGACCTCCTGCCGGGTGAGTTTTAGGTGCACAGGGAGAGCACCTGAGCAGAGCTGAGTTGGTTTGGAGATGCAGCCTCAGTAAGGGGAGTCCCTCCTGCTCAGGGATGTTGGCAATCCCAGAGGTTTCCTGGGTTTCCACAGCTGCAGGCATGGATCTGTGCAGAGTGGGATCTTCACATGGGATTCCATTTCCACATTTAATTCCCCATAATCCATCCCATTCTCAGTGAGAACCACTTCATCTCTAACAAACTTTAATAAATTCCCACACCACCCTGGAGAGAGGTGGATTTTACCACCAGTGATCCCTACATCCTGGTCCATGGAGAGTTGCCATTGGCCTACAGAAATCTGCATGTTCCATGCTGCCAATTCCTTTTTCCCAGCCTGTAAAGACAGCTAGTAGTAGGATTTAAGGTTCTAGAAGTAGGATTTAAGACTTTTTTCCCCTCATAGTTTTCCTGAAAGCCAACGGGAAGACCTGCAGTTGACTTTTTCTCTATAGGCAAGGCTCAGACTTGCACCAGCACTCCCAGATCTGATCCATAACGTGCTTTACATCCAAATATCACCTTGATCTCACTCTTCCTCCTTGTTTTTTTTTTTCAGGAACATGCTTTTGAAAGCAGCCAGAAGTATAAAGAAGGCAAATACATCATTGAACTAGCTCACATGATCAAGGATAATGGCTGGGATTGAGTGGGAAGAGCCCAGCCCTAGCAGCGTGTAAGAGAATGCCATCCAACCGAACATTATATCCAAGAGTGAGAGAGTGACTGAACGCTTGGTTCCATGCATTTAGAGGCTCTGCAATCCGGGAGCATCTTCACACCCTTCTCCATCTTTATTGGTGACTGGCCTCTAAATTTCTGTCTCTCTGTCTCTTTGCTTTGTCTCTGTTTGTGAGTTGACCCTGGCTGCTTCTCTCTCTGTTCTGGCGTTGGCTCAGAGAATGCACCGAATGCCCGACAGCCATTCCATGTGCCCAGTGCTCGATCCAGCCTGACCTGGGCTCTCCTGGCACCTCCCCAGGTGCAGGAGGAACACCCCGAGGTTTGGGCAGGAGAAGGTGGGAGAGGGGTGGGGGAGTGGGCCCGCAGGAGAACCATCAGAAGGTGACGCTGTGCTTCTCCTTTCAGTCCTGGTTAAGCAAGGCTTGAAACCATCTCCTTGTCTAAAAGGACAGAGAAATCTCTCCTTGTCTGAAAGGACAGAGAAATCTCTCCTTGTCTAAAAGGACAGAAATTACCTCACGGCTGCGTTTTCTCTCCGAGTCCCGAATCCACCGGCGGAGCCTCAGCCTGAGCCGGCTGAGCCCGAGGCAGAACCAGTTCCCCCCACAATCTGTGTTTTGTTTGCTATTTATGAACTTGTTGTTTGAGGGGGCAGGACCTGGAGGCTGGAGAGATTCCCTGCCTCTCCTTTTTCTTGCTGGTTCAGGGTAGGGAGGCCGAAGGTCCCAACAGAGCACGGCTGTGGGGAGCGTCCTCACAGCTGGAGAAACCAAATCCTGACTCTTGAGCCCTTCAGAGAGGAGGAGAAAACCACTGCAGGCAAGAGGAGGCTGGAGCTGCAGCTTAGAAAATGTGGCAGGGGTGACTAAAGGCACGTGCAAGGCAAGGAAGAGGAAATTCCGTAGAGGAGGATGGGGACAAACAGTAACAGAGGGTACCCCTGGATTTCCTGGCCTCCCCTGAGCACCCTGGGCGGTGTTTTACCAACCTTTCACAAGTGCAAGTGGGAAAATGCTGTTACAGAACCTTTTCCTTGAATCCCAGGCCCCACTGTGGGAGCCTGGCACAGAAATGGTGCGAGAGTGGGGCGAGGAGGGAGCCGAGTTCCTGGCGGTTGTGTTGCACAGGTGGATATTTCAAGCCCTGAGGTATCCTCCCCAAATCCTTCCCCCCTTTTCCCAATCCCAGCAGCCTGGTGCAGGCACAGGGAGAGTGGGAAAGAAAAAAAAAAAGAGATGAAACATCTTCCCACCACCCCTGGAATGATCTATGCCTTTTGGGGGGGGTAGATGTGGGTGTCAAAACTGCAAGGGACAACGAGTCCTTCCCATTTTAATTTTCCATTGTGATTCCTGGGCACCTTCCTGAGGTGGGTGGTGGGGAAGGGGCGTCGTGGGCGAGAGGGGAACTGTGTGAGGCCAGAATGACAACACGGAGTTTGCTCTGCAACAGTCCAGCCAGTACCTGGTGCATAACCCGAGACTAAGGAGCTGAACTTGTTTATCTCTCCCTCTGTGAGTTCTTCTTTCTGTTTGCAGAATTCTTTCAAGTCAGTTAATCCATGGGGGGAAATCTTTCTTAATCCAGAAGGAAGGAGTATTGTGCAGGGGGTGGTGACTCCTTATGAAACAGAAGCTTTGGAGCTGATGTAATCTGTTGTCTCTGGCCCCCACCCCTGAGAGATTCCAGGGGGCTGTGGAAGAGTCATTTGGTGTGAAGTTGGCAGGGAATGGGAATAGAGACTCTCCTTAAGGATCAGGGTGGAATTTAGTGTGGGATCCTTGTGCTGAAACCCAAACCTGATGAAGCAGAGGTGGTTTTTTTTCTCTCTCAAAGCTCTGTTCTTGACAACCTTGGAGAAATGAGGTGGAGTTGGCCAGGCTCCTGCAGGGGATGGAGTTGGATCCATTTGTGACCAGCCTGTCCAGAGGTGGCTTCTGCCCTCACCCTTCTGCTCTGGCTGTGTAACAATTGCTTCAGCTTTTGTTTGGGATTGTCTCTGCTTCCATCAGCCACATTCCCTCCAGTGACAAATCCAGTAGAAATCAAAGATTCCACAGCATCTCTTGTCCTGTGGACTCTGGCACTGACCTGGTGCCATTTCCCTGTCCTGTGGTTGAGGATCCGTGGCAATTTATTGAGTTTTGACTAGAGGGAAGTGATTCCTGTTCTTCAAAGAGCTCTTTAGTCTCCACAGAGCCTTTAAAGGAGCTGGGAGAGGGAAGGGATCATCCCAAATCCTATGAGGTCGAGAAGAGCACACAGAGCTTGTGGTTTGATGTTGGTATTTGGAGTGACTGCTGATGAAAAAGCGATATAAAAGGCAGGGCTGTGCAGAGAACTGCTCTGAGAAATTAACAGCTCCAGAGAGCTGCCAGGTGTGAATGTTTTTATCCATTTATTTGGGACAAAAAAGGACAGTGCCCATCAGACCTGGCTGGATTTTACTGGTCGCAGGTGTTGGGCTTTGATGGCAACCAGTCCCAGCTTGAATAGGGCAAGGTCTTAATCTGCTTTTAACTGGTTTTGTCCCATCAGCATTGGCAGAGCCCGGCCTCGAGCCCTGCTGGGAACCGGTGTGTGTGACTGTGGCTGTCCCCAGCACCCAGAGGATTCCCTGGGGAGGGACTGGGATGCCCTGCATAGGTGGATGAGGAGAAATGGGCTTGTGCAGCTCCTGGGTGTGTCCAGGAAGCAGGAAGAGCTTTAGTTGGCTGCTGATTGCCCTGGGAGCTGCTGTGCTGGGGGCTGGCAGGAATGTGGGATCTGTGCTCCTGGGGCTCCCACAGCAGCACAGGGAGAAGTGGGGGAGTCCCAGAGTGACACACTCAGAGATAACCAAAGAACTTCCGTGCTGAGCTGAGCCAGGTGGGGCCTTTTCCCAGGAGAAATGGACATGTGGCCCATGGGAGCTGCCTCCTGAGCACTTGGTGCTGTTTTCCATGGGCAGCATCCTCGGGAAAACACGGACAGCAGCGAGTTTTCCCTCTTTTTTGGATGTCCAGCCTTGTGTCTGGGCACCTGCGAGCACCCTCGAGTTTACATCCCCTCCTCTACCCCAAAGCTCAGACTTGAATAAGTTTTAAATTGTTCTTGCTCTGGTGAATTGTCTGGTGTGAAATCCTGACCCCTGTAAGAAATATTCAGATGATAATATATACAAAGCTGAAAAAATAACCCCCAGGCGTTATCTTGTGAAATATACGTTTGTAAATAATATTTAATTTTTTTTAAAAGAAATAATATATTTGGTGCTGTTTTCTCAGAGCCCCTCCCTGAGAGCACTTTTTTTGTTGTTGCTGTTTATGATGATCCTGTTGCCTTCTGTATTTGTTGGAAAGTATGTTTAAAGGGAAACAAAAATCGTAATTTACATTGTCCTCTGAAGTGGATCCGTGTTTCCTCTGGATGTGGCAGGAGAGGGGACTCGCTCCCACTCCCAGCTGGCAGATTTGGGGCTGGGTTGGGGACAGCAGCCCCCAGGGTATTTGGGATGGGAGGGGCTGCAGGCACTCAGGAGGGCTCCAGTTTCCCTCTGGGTTTCCCTGGGGCCGAGCCCAGCGTCACCTCGTGCTCCCACCAGGAATTCCCTGGAGCCCGGTGGGGCTCCCGACTTTGCCTGGATTGTAGGATCCAGGCCTGGAACTTTGTCTTGCACCAGTATTGGCTGGAGTGAAGCAGATCCGGAGCTGTAGGAATTGGGATTGGGCAGGAGCTGCAGCCTCGGATTCACTGTTGCTCGGGGACAGCAGGGATGGAGGATGGAGCTTTTTAAAAACTCGATGTTGTTTTTAACCTAAACCATAAATCTTTGGATCCTGGTTTTATTTTTGAGGGGAGTTTTTTTGTTGTTTATTATTTGTTTTAAACCAGGCTGCTACATAACAAATTAGAGTAAAAGTTTACCTCTCTTGGCAGTAAAGTTCATTTATTTTGTTCTCCTTTCTGTCTTTAATCTCCCCCCTTCTCGCCCTTCTTCATTTTTATTTCATTTGGTCTCTTGTTTATCCCAAAGTGGACCAACAGCACAAACCACTGGACTGTGTTTTGCTGAGCAAGGAGCTTTTCAAGAACTGTTGCAGGCTCTTGAATTCTCTGGGTTTGGTGCACACGACTTCAAAACACCCAGGAACAAAACAAACCCTGCGAAATAAAACCTGATGTTCTCGTGGCAATCAAGTGAGAATTTTCTCTGTATGCATTTTTCTAACTGGTCTGTGAGAGTGTGAATCATGCATTTCACTGCACTTCCCTGTTTCCAGAGGAGCTTCCACAGGAAGCAGTTTTGGGATGAAGAGGGGACACCAAACACCAAGCTCAGCTCAGTGGGAAGGAGCTCTTCCCACCACAGGAGGGGCCTCAGTGCTCAGAAACAATCAGGTTAGACAGAGATTTTTCTGCAGAAATCCTGGTGAAAAAGAACAAGCAGAAGAGGGGAAACAAAATCATCTTGAATTCAGAAAAAAAAAATTTAAAAACCAACATATTTAAATGCAAGCAGAATGGCATTGTGTAAGGTACAACCACAAATAAGCTGTTCTCATCGTTACAACTGTGTGTATCCTTTGTTTTGTTCTTCCTAAGGAAATGGGAATGCTTTCCCCACTGACAAAACTAAGGACAATATTTCCAATACCAGCCTGTCTCTGGATGCTCTTGTGTTTACAAATTGTGTATACTTTTATTTCTTTGATCTTATTTTAATTTTTTTTTTTTTGGCATATTCTTTCAGGTCGTTTGCTTCAGTCATAAATGCAATTGTTTGTTTTCAAATAATTGGTTTTCACCTTTTCATGTATTTGTACATTGTATATAGTTCTTCAGTATTAGAGGGAGGCGTATTGTTTGTCATATTTACAATGTGTTGGTGCTCATTTGAGAAAATAAAATTTTCAAGTACTAAAGCTGCTGGTCCAAATTTCTGCTCTGTTCTGTGCAAATCCCTGAAATCCAGAGCTGCTCCCAGGGGATGGGATACAGCAATTCCTGCTGCCTCCACCTCAAATCCAAGCACGGACAGGTGGAAGGCAGTGCTTTATTCGGGTTTTTCGGGATGGGCTGATGCAATCCCTGTTCATCCCACTGCTGGAGGTGGCAGGGCCCTGTCCCCGTGCCCTGTCCCCGTGCCCTGTGCCAGTGCTCTATGCTGCTGCGTGCCCTTAATTCCCCACGGGACCGAAAAAGCAACTTAACCCTCTTTGGAGAGCGCGGGGCCCTGAACTCTGAGCCCTGAACTCTGAGCTCAGGCCATGGCCAGAAAAGCTGCACCTGGGAGGAGCTGGGGGTGTGGGAGGTGAGGAGAAGCCGGGGGATTCCTGGGAGGTGGGAAAGGACTAAGGAAGATGTCACTGGGCACCGACATCCCATGGCCTGGGCAGCAGGACACTCCATGCACTGCGGTCAGGATGGTCGGAGCTTTGGTTTCACCAACACCTTAATTTGCTGTTCTTGGCACCTCACCAGCCTGGATGTGTCCCTAAGAGATGGGAGAGTCAGGCACTGCCTCCGCCCTGGGGACAATGGCATCGCCAAAAAATGACCTTCAGGCCCCTGTGCAGGCTCCCGGCACTGGGCTCGTTCCTACAACCCCCGGAGCTGCTGCCGGGGCACTCGGGAAGCCCAAAGGTTTTAATCCTGTGTGATGTGGGCAGTGGGAATCCCTTGGGGTGGGGAGGGGACCCGCAGATGAGGCTGCTGCTCTCCGATGGGAGCGTTCCTTGTTCACCGTCACAGTTGTGTGCGCGGCTCCTCACCCGCCCAGCTGCGAGTCCTGCAGGGAAAATTCCCCCAGGAAAAAGCGTCGTGCTCAGTATTTCCCACCCCGAGCATCCGAGTGACAACAGGAGGGACGACTCAAGGCTGTCCCTGAGCAGTGGCCTTGGGAAGAGCCTCCAAATCTTTATCAGGCCGTTGGGATGGAGGTGGAAAAGTGCCAGGACCGCGGCAGCCCCGGCGTGGAACGACCCCCGGGGCTGGGGGGGGGGGGGGGAGGACCGGGACCCGGCGGCTCCCGCATCCCGGAGCTGTTCCCAGCCGGGGCGAGGAGGGAGAAGCTGCAGTTCGGGATGCGGGGCAGCCTCTCCCCGACTGTTTCATTAACCTGCAATTAGAGCGGGGCCGAGCCGAGCAGCAGCTATTAATAGCCCGGCAGATAAAGCTGACTCAGGCAGCAGCAGCCCCGGGCTCCGGCAGCGGCTCTGCAAGAGGGAGGGATGGGTGGATGGATGGATGGATGGGTGGATGGGTCCCCGGTCCCCGCGAGGTGACAGCGCTGCAGGAGTCACCGTGACCTTTCCCGTGGCCAGAGGACGGGCCATAAAGAGCGGCGGGGCCGAGCTTGGGGCAGCTCCCGACTCCTCTCCCATCCCACCGGCCACAATGAGGGTTGGTTTTTTTTTTTTTCCCAAAGGATGATCACGAAGCTAAAAATACAGCAGCGCCAGTGGCCTTTAATCCCGGTTCAAGAGCGATCTGACACTCCTGCTCTGCTTCCCAGCCGGCTTTTTGGGACGCTGGCACCGGCCAGGGATGCTGCCAGCTGCTGCTCCATGGGTTCATTTGATCCCTTTCCTCCTCCGCTCGGGGTCCAACCTCACGGATGCCCCTGGGCTTCCCCCAGCACCTCCTCTCCCGGCGGGACCCCGGCTCCGACCCGAGCAGGATTCTCTTGCTGACAGGGAGGATTTGCAGTAGCGTGTTCAGGCTGCCAAACATGCCGGGGTTATTTTTACCCGGCTCCAGGGTGGGGTATAAATAGAGCCGAGGCCGTTCTCTGTTGCTGACCGAGAAATGTCCCACAGAATCGGGCCAGGCACGAAGGAAATGTCACCCGGAACGTGGTCACCCCTGCAGGGACCCTGCCCTGGCTGCAGAGAGGGGAAATAACAGAACCCTGGTGCCACCCCTCTTCATGTGGCCCCCAAAAACCACGGAGCCAGGCAGGTTTCTGCTCTGTTTTGGGGAATCTGGGGGAGTTGTGAGCACAAACTTTGTCCAGGGATGGGCACCTCTAATTAAATCTCTCCAGGATTAAATCCCTTCATCCCTCAGGGCACCCCAAGTCTGTCAGAGGGGATCAGCCCTGTGAGGGCAGGCACTGGGGGACTCAGGGAAAGGCTGCTGGAAGGACAGCAGGGACAGGGGGTGACAGACATCACCAGCTCGACTTCTGTGAAAAAAAAAACCCCATGGAAGCTTTCCAGCCTGGCCTGTTATTTATGGCTCGGGATCAAGCAGCTGCTCCCGGCGGGGGCTGCCCTGCTCTGCTCCACAGGGAAGGCTCCTGCAGACAGTTTGTTCCCAATGTATGGAAACTTCTGATGAGGTGAAGTGAAATGCTGGGGGAAAAAATCATAAAATCCTTTAGCAGGGGCCCGACCTCGCCCCGTGGAGCTGTGCCACTGGGTGAAGGGCTCTGAGCGAGGCTTTGGACGCCTGACAGAAACAGCAAATGCTATAGGAGCGCTTTTATAGAGCTCTGCTTCCTTGTGAAAGCCAGACTGATGTTTTCTTTTCCACTTGGACAAGGATTTTCCCATAATTGTGCTATTTTTATGGAGGTTTCAGACAGAAACAGAGGGCCTCTCCCAGCCAAGCCCTGGTGCTGGAGGAGCTGGAGCACTGGAGGGTTCAGCCTCTGACGCAGGTTCCCTGTCTTTGCCAAGTCCCTTTGCTGGCAGATGTCTCACCCTGTGGAAATGGGGGATTTGCTCCATCTCTGCTTCACAGGGATTTTTTTTTTTTTTTTTTTTTTTTTTTTTTGGAGTTCCCTGCCTGGAGATGAACTGTGGTACAGATGCTGCCTGAACCAGGGGGAAGCAGAGGAGCCTTTGTGGCACAAAATGGGAGCTCAGCCAAAATTCCCTCTCTGAGGACACAAAAATTAACACCTCACCAGTCAATATCAATTTCTGACAGAGAAGGAGCCCTTATCTCCCCCAGGGCAGCTCATCAACACCCCAATTACTGCTGAAGAGATAAAGGGTAAGGAAGCACCAGGAGTGATAGCTGAGGTGCCCCTGAGGAGGTACCAGCTGCGCCCATCACCAGGGCCTCCCCCAGTCCCCAGGTTTTGCTGGTTTCTGGACATATTTTTCCTGGGAGGGAGCTTTTTTGGGGAGTGGTGGTGCTGCTGGAACCTCAGCTGGATTTTGCTGCTCAGTCTTGCTGGGTGTTGCGGCAGGTCAGTGGGAAGGAGCCAGGTGGGAGCAGGTTTTATGGGGAGGAAATGAAGTGGCTGAAGGGATGAGCCTCTGTTATCTCTAATCTGAGTGGGATTTCTGCCCGACTGCGGGATTGGAGCTGTTATTGAGCTGCTGTGCCTCCGTGTGCCCGGTCACTGGGGCTGCACAGGAGGCTGGCACTGGGACTGTGATGGGGGACTGTTGATGCAAATCCTTTTGCAGGCTTGTGGAGGTGAATTTAATCTTTAGAACACTGAAGCCTGGTGGGAATGAGCTGGGCTGGGCTGGGAGCTGCCAGCAGCCGGACGGCTCCGCTGCCGGCGCCCGGAGCCATTAGCATGGCACTAATAATGTCCTTTATTAAATCATAGCCACGTCATCAGCTGCACTTGGGGATGTGACTGCTTGCACGTCCCTTCCCAACCTGCCTGCTCCTCTGCGTGCTGTGGGAGATGATTTTTTCTGTGGGCTTTCAGCAGTTCTTTGCTCTGGGGATCCATCCTACAGAAGGGGCTGGTTTTTACTCAATTTATCCCCAGGTCCTGATGGCCTCAGAGACACAGGGAGTTTCTTTGTCTGCATTTAATATTGGCAGAAAGGGTCTGCACCTTGCCCCCTGTGAGCTCCTGAGTGAAATCCCTTGTACCAAACCTGAATTTCCCCCAAATACAGATAATTCAGCCGGGACAGGGCTCCTTTTGGATTAGTTGCCCACAAGCAAGAAAAGCTATTTTGAACCAGAAGCTGGGAATGTTTGAGCTAATCCCAGGTGGAAGCTGATTAAGGGCTCGTGGGGGGAGATTTGGAGCAGATCCTGGTGGCACAGGGAGCCCGGCCACGTCCCCTGGCTGCTCTGCCCAGCCAAACCACCCCAATCTCCAATGAGTGAGAGGAGGTGAAGCTCAGGGCAGCCTTTCCCGAGGTGTTGGAGGGGATTTCATTGCACAAACCCTTGCCAAGGTCTGTGGAGCTCAACCCTGACCTTTGGCAGGGAAGGGGAGAGCTCTGTGCTCCTTTCCAGGCTGGTGAGCAAAGGGATCACAGGGGGCACCTTCCTGAGCCCTTCAGCCCCATGTTACCCACACCAGGGAGCTGGCAGTGTGTTCATCCTGTCATATCCCAGGGAAATATTTGGATTTTGGCCGTCATTTTCAGGGGCTTGTAAGTTTTTCTGTGGGAGATTCCCACCCTGGGCTGGGTGAGCTCTTGCTCCATGCTCTGAGTGGGCAGTGGCTGTGCTAGGAAACAAAGGGTGCAGGATTTGGGTGGGATTTTGAGGAGGAATTGCACAGATACAGCTTTCCCCAGGGAAGGTGCTGCATGGCTCATTCCCATGGGTTTCTCCATTCTGCTGTGCCAAGCACGGGGATGTCACACGTGACACCCAGCATCGCTGCATCTGGTACAGGACGGTGGCACAAACAGCAAATTTTGGGTCAGGTGCCTTCGAGCACTTGGGGGAGGAAATCTTAAAGGCAGACGTGGGGCATCTTCCCAACAAGCAGAGCAAACTCATCACGGTGGGAAGAGTCCTGCAGGCCAGAGCTGCAGCTTGGGCCCCGCTGAATTCAATATTTGGGTTTTATTCACCTTGCCCAACAGCAGCCCCTTGTTTGAGACTCACAGAAACACGACCCAGATCCTGTGCCTTGCAGCTCCTGAAACCACAGAGCTTCCTCCACACAAACCCTGAATTTTTCCCCACATCCTGCCCTGGGCAAACACAGAGCAGGACTGAGAGCAGCGCTCAGCAAACAGCAGCAGGAGTAAACACGGCGGCGTTTCCTCTCCAGGAAAATATTGACTTGCCTCTCTGATCACTCCTGGACTGAAAGCACATTTGGAGCAGCTTTTAAGGAATTGCTTACATTTGATTTTCCTTATATTTTTTTCCACGTGGAGCCCCACAGCAGCAGCATTATGGCGAAGCCTGAGGTGTTTTTAAAGACCCTGCTTCAGGTGTTTAGGTGCTGCTGCACATAAATCACACCTCAAACCATGAGCCCTTGTCTGCTCATGGGCCCTCAGTGCTCCAGATATTCCTGAGGCTGAGCCCTTCCTGCCCAAGGACCCCCAAAATATCTTCCTGCCTCCTTCCTCTGAGCCTGACCATCCCCAAACCCCCACCCCAAATTTACCTGCTGCATGGGGGGAGCACCAAACGCTGGGCTTGTTCTGGGAATTAAGGGAGTTTTCCTGCCAGCACGGAAGGAAGTCCCAGGCGAGCTCTGTATGTAAATTTTTCATGCATATATTTGCATATATCTGATCACTGGGAAAGCTGGGAGCAAAGTTTCTGTGTAATGATGCTCAGCCCCCCCGCTGTGGGTGTCTGGGAGAAGGGAACTGCAGGGAGAGCCCAGCATGTGCCCCTCTCCTCATGTTATCCCTGTTTCACTGCTGGGATAAAGCCAGGGAAGTATTTTCCAAGGATTTGGAGGGAGAGGCTGTGTGCCCTGGGCAGTGTGGGGGCAGGTGGTCACTGCAGTGCTCACAGAGGTTTTTGGGGACAGAACATCCTTTGCTCCTTTAGATGAGAAATTCCTTCCAGGAATTAATTCTGTTGTCTCCTTGGAAGATTACAGATTAACTCGCTCCGATCGCTGTTTTCCTTCCCTTAAAAGTGGAGAGTATTGGCAAATCTTGTTTTTCAGAAGTCCAGGCTGTAATCTGGGACTGCTGGCCCCTTTTTCTCCTCTTTCCCACAGTGGGGTACAGGATCAGAGCATCCTAAAAGTGGCTGTAGGCAGGCACACAAAGCCTGGATCTGAGAGTGGAGCTGGGGAAGGAGACACTGGGAGCTGCAGCCACGGGGTTGAAGAAACATTTCTGGAACCCTACACTGAACCCTGTTCCCTCCTGCTTGTCGTGTGTCCATTTTCCTTTGGAATGCACCCAAAAGCTGGGGAAGCACAACTGCAGGTTCTGTCCATGGAGCCGAGCCGTGCCTGCCAGTGGTGACGTCACAATTTGTGTCCGGATTAAAGGGAAATTAAAATTAATCCTCAGGGTCCAGGGAGATCTCTGGGGTTTAGCATTTTTTTTCCCTGATCATTCAGTATTTTTAGCAGATGCTTTTTTATTTTTAGTTCCTCGCAGAGGCAGCAGGTACAGGAAATCCCATCCCTGTCCCAGCAGCCTCATCATCTGTGCAGGGGAGTGATGGGAGGAAGGATGGTACCAGGGAAAATAAAACTGGCTGGGGTTGGCTGTGCCACGCAGAGCTCCTCAGAAGGGAGAGAATAAAACCCCAGTAATTAAGCAAGTGTAAAGAATCTGAGCCGTGCTGTGCTGTGAAGCTCTGCTGGGAATGTGCTGCTGGTTGGGGTGAGACCACCCAGACCCCAGAGATCCTGTGGGATCCCCCTGCAAGGAGCCGCTGGCTCTGGCACTGCTGGGCTGGGGTGAATCCCAACAAAACCAGGGAAAGAGGAAATGGATCAGGGGTTGCATCAGGCCAGGAGCAACCATCAATCCTCCCCAATGAACAAGAAGTTCAGATAAACCCTTTGCTGTGCTCAGCCTCGCAGCATCCTGAAAATTGCAACAAAAAAGTGAGGTTAATATTTAATTAACTTCTCTCCTTCGGATCACTGCCGCCATGCACGGTGTCACGCCGGAGCAGATCCCAGTGCCCTCAGGATTTATATTTAATTCCACAGGGTTTGCAGAGGCAGGAGGTGCATGAGGGGCTGTGTTGATGTTGGTGGGAGTGGGTGAAACCACTTTGCTGCAAATACAAATCCCTTCCCACCGAGTCCAGCCGGGCACACGGGTGCTAAGCCAGCACACGAGGGCCCGCCGTGCCTGGCATCTGTGTCAGGTGGCTGAAAAACACATGGAAAAACTGTTGGCTGAGCAGGGCACAGGCACGGGGCTGTGCAGGGATCTTAATTAAATCACTTACAGCTGGATTTGGGAATGAGCCCTGGCATGCACCGCTCCCAAATTCCACTTATAATTCCACTCTGTGCAGGGCGAGGGACACTCGGGCCCTCCCTGCCCAAGACGCCGCACCCGCGGCTTTGGGGTGGCGTGAAAAATTGATTTCTTGATTAAAGTCTAATGTGTGGTATAATTAAGGAAATCCTCCCGGTTCACAAAGTCATTAGGAGATGATTAATTAGGATGAGGCTGGGAGCTGTCTCCTGCCGAGGAGCAGGCACGTGGCTGCCGCACCGCCTGGACCCCAGGGCAGCGGGGTCATCGTCACACACGGGATGGAGCCTGGCCTTCCCTGGCAAACCCATCCCGGCAATCTCTGCAAACACAGCCTGGCCAGCTGAATTTGAGATCCCTCTAAGCCGCTGCTGATGCTCCTTCCATTTGCAGTTTAAGGTCTTTTACTTCAAAACATTTAATTAAATGGTCACGGTTTAGCTGCAGAGCCCAAGGAAGTTCCTCCAGAGATGATCCATCCCCCTCCATGCCCATCCTGCACCTCCCAGATGCCCATAACACAGCCCTGACCAGAACATTTTGCTTTTTCCCCGATTATCTCCCCAGTTCTTGCATTAGTTTTATTTGTGATAAAGAGAGCAGAGGCAGCAGCTGCTCCAAGGGGTTTTTCGTTACCTTCCAGAGACCTGGGGTTGATGCAGACACCAGGAGTTCATGCTGGGGACTGGTGTCTGCATCACAAGCTGGTTTTAGTCTTGAAATGGTAATTGAATACTAAATGGTAGATCTGTCAAATAGATTGGGTGAAAAGATCAATTTGCTTTAGATAGAGGAGACCATATTTCATGGCAGAAAAAAGGAATTAGGGAGAATCAGTAACTCAGCCTGTCAGTGTGCACTGGTGGGAGTTATTATGTGTGTCTCAGACGTGTCTGATGAGTCTGAGGGTGAAAATTATTATGGTTGAAGGAAATTTTGGTCACACAGCTGCTTTAGTGGCTTGTTTGTAAACAGTTCTGCTATGCTTGACACATAGATGTGAGCTAGTTTAGGCTCAATGAATGAGTATTGAATGAGGGGGAAATGTTTTTCTGCAGTCCAGTAGTGAGAATTTTCTATTTTCTTTTCATTTCCCTTTTTCTTTTGAGAGGGGAAGCAACGTCTGGAGAGCTGGAAAAGTGTCCGACACGGCACTCATAGGACAGGGGTAGCGAGGTATCTTTTTTTATGTCCACACTGAAATTGTGTTCTGAATGTTTTAAGAAATGGGTTTAATGAGCTCTGTGCACCCCCAAAATCGCCCCACAAGGGCACCAAAAGGTGTTCAGGTGCTGATCTCCCCCCACACTGATTACAATTTGCTAATTAACCTCCTCCCCTCCAGGAACTGCAGCAGGGGAGAAGATGCCCTGCACTGCTAGCTTGCCCTCCCTTGTGCCCTGCAGGGCTGTTTTCTCTTTGTAAGTTAAGGAAAGAAAAAAATGAAGTACTAGGGAGTAAAATTAAATCTACCATGAAAATGCACCACTCTGGCAAACAGTAACTGCAATTACATCCCCAGCCTCACCCTGTCCAAAGGACGAGGTGGCTGGAAGTGCTGCTCACACCAGCTCATGTGTCCTGGAGAGGAATTAAGTCTGGTTTTGCTGTGGTATTTTACAATCCTCATTCATTTCTCCAGTGAGAGAATAAATACTCTTTAAAAACATCAGGTTGCTCAGAGCTCCATCCCACCTGGCCTTGAGCACTTCCAAGGGTGAGGCAGCCACAGTTTTTCAGGGTAACACTTCCTCAGCACCCTCACAGGTTCTTGCCCCAAAAGAATCTCTACTCTGAGCAGTTCAAGCACTCCTCTTGTGCCTGTGAGCATGTGGAGGGAACAGAGTGCACAGCATCAGCTGTCAGGGAGCAAATCTAGTTCAAACACACAGTTCTTATGCTGAAGTCGTTAAATCTTTGGCTAAACTAAAAAGGCAGAGTGAATAATATTTTTAATATGCTCAGGAAATCCTCCACACTGGATGAGATCAGAAGAAGCCATTAGCGAGGATGGACAGGGATTCTTCTCCAAACAAAGGCCGATACTGAGTAATTGCAATTCTATAAACAGAGCATCACTTCAAAAACTCAATGGCTGCCCCAGCAGCCGGGGAAGCATCAAACCCTGGGGTTTAATGTGAAGGTAGATGGATGGAAAATAATTAGGAGCCTTACAGTTCCAAGCTTATTTTTCCAATCCACATTGTCCTCGAGCCATTATATATTTAACGGGTTTGCTCTGCACTAATGGGAATGGAATTGCCAAATTCCATCTGCACTCGAGGACCAGCCTTCCCCAGCTTTGTTCCTGGGAATTAAAGGACAGAGACGAGGCTTTTTTTTTCTGAATACACTCGGTTTTATTTTTCGCAAAGCTAAAGAGCTGCTTGCTTTATAGATTAGATTTTTTTCTGACATCAAATTGCTGCAAAAAAACCCAGCAAAAACTGTAACTTAATATAATAACTAAGACAGTGCAGGGTTTTATTAGCTGCCAACAACTGAGGAGCATCCAAGGGGTTCTCAAACATCAGCTAACCCTCAGAACACCATTAACCATGAGTGCTGTGATAATAATTTTATGGGGAGCAAAGAGGTGGGGCAATTTATTCACCAGTCCATGAATTTCTGTCTCCAAGTGCCTTCCCAGGTTAGCTGTTAGTCACCCTGCAATACGTCTCCTTCATTTAATGTCGAGTTATAAATCCCAGCCTTTAATTTAAGGAGCAGGTCCGTGCTGGGCTAGCAGTCATCATTTGCTAGTAATGGACTCAAGCTGCAAAATTTGGCTTCAAAGCTCAGAGCTGTGTGGATTTAGGGTTTTAGCTCACCCGTTATAGAAATAAGAAACAGATGGGATTTGCAGGCCTGGTTCGGACTCGGTGCTTCTCATCAGGTCAGTGTTGTTTAAGTCAAATCAGATTTTCAGCCTGATTCCCTCCTGCCCCTGCCTGGTGCTCTGATGGCACACAAACTATCCCCAGGGCTGGAATCCTTAGAACACTGGGTATGTTCTGTACATCTTGGAAAAGAAATATTACCACTGGTTCTGCAAGTGGTGTGGAATTAGAGGCAACTGGGAACATTTGTAGTTAGCCCCAGCAAGGTCCTCAACATGGATTTATATATCAAAGTTCTCATATTTTTAGAGCTGAGAACTGTACAATATTTCTTTCTCATCTAATAAGGGTTCTGTGAGACGCATGGAAGGGCTGGGTTTGAGATCTTCTTAGCAATTTACACAAACAGAGCATCTTGCCTCAGTTTGTTGTAGACTCCACTCCTTGTGGCAGACCTGGCAGAATGATTCCTCAGGGATGGTTTCCAAGGGAAATGGTGGCTTACTCCTCTATCCAGACTGAGTCTGGGTATCTTCCCTTTGGAAGCCTCCCTTCAGCTGAACAAATTATTAAATTTAGTAGTGAAAGAATAGGCTCAAACCGCAGTTTGCAGAAGGTGAGATGAGAGTAGCTCATGGTCCTGTCTGGTTTTTAACCCAAGTGTCATTTAAAATAGGGCTGTTCAGCATCTCAGAGTTTGTGGTGGTGCAGAACCGTCTGTGGTTTGCTCTTGTGTGCCACTCATCAGGAATTCCTTGGAAAGGAGAATTTCCTGAAGCGCTTTCACTCCTTCCTGATGGCTTGTGGAGATGGTTTTAGCTGGAAAAAGGGATTTATAAAAGCATGGTGCTAAAGACTCGCAGACAGGCGTTGCCTCAATCAGCGCTGCACAACTCATACACACACCACGAGATTGCCAGATCGTGGGCAAAATAAAGAGCTGCTGTTCCCAGGCTGCCTGTGCAGCAGCCCTGCTGCTTTTGCCAGGGATGCACAGAACTGGAGGATCTAATAAGAAAACACTTTCATGTTGGTTGAACTTCAGTGCCAGCCCAGCTGAGACTAGGGCAGTGCCTGGGGACAGGCAGCCACGGTGCTGCTGCGGAGAATGAAAAGCGAAGGAGGGCAAATGTTCAGTCTATAAAGGCTTCCAGCCTAATGTAGGATTAGTGGAAAGAGAATGGACTGCACATTAAAATTCACGAAGGAGTACGATTTAAGATCCATGAATAACAGAGCCACAATTATGCAGGACCAGGGATTTGGGTTTGTTTTTGTTTTTTTCCAGAGCTGGTGGAAGAAGTGAAGTCATTACCAGGACGTGGTGTGTGGCTGCCGCGTGCTCTGCCCTCCTTGCTGGATGTTGGGGGCACACAGAGCTGATGATACTGAAAGGTTTAACACAGGGACAAGAGGGAATGGGAGAGGTTGTAGAATCCCAGACAAAATATGAGGAGGTTTTTGTGGTCTGTTTGATAGGCTGTTTGTCCCTGGGTCTTGAGGCCGTCTCTGGTAAGGAAAAGTTTTAATACTTGTTTGGTCTGGACAGATCTCTCAAGTTTGGGGGATGTGGCACTTGGGTATTTGTCACTCTGGACACCTTCTCCGACCCAGAGCCTTGGTCAAGCCACTTGATCTCCTGGAGCTCAGCTCCCTCTTCCAAAATGAGCCCACCCAGAGGGGTGTAAGGGATGAGTTCATTACTGGGAGGTAGTTAGGGATAAAGGGTTTCAAACCTGCTTTTTTCTTCTCAATTAAACCACATGAACCTCATCTCCTTCAAAACAAGGCTGTGGAAGGAAATCACAGGTGAGCCTGGACCTACAGTGGGGACCATGGGAAGGGGAGGAAGGCAACGCCCAGCTCATCAACCTCCAGTTTTTTGTTACTTAATGCGGGAGAGCATCAAGGAGATCTGGTTTTTCTTAATGACTTAGCATGAGAAAAGCTCATGCTGGGGTTTGATTCTTCATCCTGTGTTCCCCTCCACGAGGACAGAGGCTGGGAAGTCAGCTGCTGTTATTCCATGGTCTTAATATAGAACAAAAGAGTAGTATTTTGTCCTAGATCTAACAGCTGGAGAAATAAAACTACTTTGGGTGGCAGGAGATGCTGTCACATGTCAGAGGACATTTCCAGGGTAGTTTAGGATATCTGCTTGTTCTACAGTCACAGAAATATATTTAAATCACAGCCATGGTGCACTCTAATGGGAATGTAGAGCCTAAGTGAATTATTGATTGTTTTGCACATTTGATAAGGGAGTCAGAAGAGGAAGGATGTCTGATATACAGAAATAGATTGGGAGCCTCCCATGGGTTGTAACAGAAGTGCAAGCGTGAGAAGGTCTTAAAATAGCCAACAGCATTCACTACTGCAGGTACAAAAGGCCTTGAATCAGTGAAATACTTCAGGTGGAGATCCAGGGAGATGGATCTGCTCCATGCCTCCTGGATTTTTTTCCCCTGCTTGCTCTCAGTGTATGTGCTAAGTGCCCATAAGCTGCCTTCCTTCATCTCCTTAGGTAAGCGTGGGATGAAAATGTTCCAATTTAACATGAAAACCACAGACACCATTTAGAGATTTAGGTATTCTCCAATCTGCCCTACCCCAGTCTCCAGGGAGACTGTTCCCATGCCATTCTGCATTTATATTTCTGCACAGATAATTTCACTGATCCGAGGGCTGCTTGGAGGATTGCTGGGGAGCTTTTTTTAAACCACAGACACCGTGTAGTGGCTTTGTATGAGCGTCACTGAATTGTTTCCAATATTCAGCTCCTCACCTGTCTGGATGGTGTGTGAGGGCTGACAGACAGATGGATGGACAGACTGTGCTCTGTGTGAGAATGCAAACAGCTGAGCCAAAGCTTAATCCTCTCCCCAGCCCGTGACCTTTTTTATTCATGCTTGCACCTGGCAGGAGCAGCAATCATTCATGGATGTGGCCTCAGAAACAGCTGCAGATCTGACACTGGAGTTAAATTTAAAAAGGGTGATGCAGGCGAATGTCTGAGGGGGGCAAATTAACAAAATCACTTCCTAGACCAACTTTAAAAAGAAAACAGGGCTTTTAAGGATATCAGTTGAGGCCTGCAGTGAGTATGCCAGGTCTCTTTTGCTGAACACAATGATGTTTGTGCAGAAACGTTTGCAGAACTGGGGCACAGAGACCTGAGTGTGTGACTGTGACTCACTGCAGGTCTGGGCCATGTGCAGACACAGGTCCAGCGCCTCGGAGCAGCTGGGAAGGGGAATGGGACCGGCCTCAGTGTGAGCTGGGCAGGGCTGTCTGGCCAACAACAAGAGGAGGAGCAGGTGCTGTGGCAGTTCTCTCCCCCTTTGTGCCGGCGTAGCTCAGTGAGACCAGGCTGAGGAGCTTCTCAACGCTGCAGTCGAGATGGGCTCTCAGCAGAGAACTGCAAATCCCTCTCCAGCACGGAAATATTTTATTCCACCAGAGCAATTCCCAGCCTGGATCTGGCCGGACACTGCCCACCTGCAGAAC
This sequence comes from Corvus kubaryi, assembly GCF_017639235.1. NCBI lineage: Eukaryota > Metazoa > Chordata > Aves > Passeriformes > Corvidae > Corvus > Corvus kubaryi. The sequence goes on from NW_024581088.1 coordinate 8,420,103, forward strand.
AAACCAAGATAAACCAGTGCAGATTCCCGCCAGTGCTGTATTTCCTGCAGCCTTTTTTTTATCAGAAACCTGGGAGTGCAGTTAGGAGTAACCTGGCTGTCCTGGCAGAAGGCTGCACCGTAGGAATTGTTGCTTTCCATGCAGCTAAACACAAGGAAAAGAAATTCATTGTGGAGGAGGAAGGCTAAATGTCTGATTCTGTCTCCAAAAACAAGCAATTTTTAACAAGCGGAGCAAGATTTGCAATAAAACTTGTCAATTTGTAAATGTTTGGTAGCAAGGCACTGTAAGACAGCAGATGGAGGTGTGAAAGGGGTTTGGGTTTTTTTCCTGTCTAACACCTCCTTTCTCCAGCACTCTTCCTCTGTTTTAAGAATAACACTTCTTCAATAATGACTCACAGCCAGTGCCACAAAAATCCTGGCTGTCAGAAAAACTGCTGGGTGGCTGACAGGAGTGCAGCTTGCAGGGAACATTGGTTTCTTCTGTCTCTGCTGAAATCACAGCTCGGGGATTGTTCTTCTAGAAAGTGGCCCTACTTAGAGATTCCAGGCACAAGGCAATTACCTGTCTTTCCTTGCTGGATGTAATTAATAGATGTGGTTTTCTTCACAGGCACCGAGGGATGCCATGTTCGTCATGGAATGGACCACATTGTCCAGAGCCAGCAGATGAAAATTCCCTAGGAAATCAGGCCTCTCTTCTGGGAAGATGGATAAACCCCACGGTGTACCAGTAGGGACTGGAATATTCCCCACATCCTGCTAGATCTCTGCTAATCGGAAAAGAAAAGAGATCCTCTGCTCAGAGGGAATAAAGACATCCTGAGGGATAATCCAGCAGAGGAAGCTGGCGGGGCCACAGCCTTCTATCACCTCACAGAACTTGCAGTTATGTGGGGAGCTAAACGTCAGGAAAAGAGCAATTTCAGATTTCCTGGATGGCCTGAAGGTAACAGTGCTGCCCCGTGCAACGCAGTTAGTGCCAGAGCAGCTGCAGGGGTAGGAACACATTTCTGGGTTATTGGAGCAGGGAATTGTGCTAGGATTGCTGGGTTCTTCCCCCAGCTCTTTGATTTGTGGTGTGTGCAGACCCCTTAATTTGTTTCTGTTTTCCCCATCTGTGAAACTGAGATAAGATCACAGGGGAATTGTAAAGTGTGGTTCATTAATGTTTATTAGACAGAGGGAAATCCTTAAATGAATGGCACTGTATTCCAGGAGGACAAAGTTCAAGACTGCAAAGGGGTTGATTAAAACCAAATCTGCTATTCCCAGCCTGGGAGGATAAAATAAAAAAAGAGAATTGAAAAACCTTACCTAGCCCTATGTCTGCCAAAAGCAGGATGTGATTTAAATAAAATAATGCAAACTGCAAGTGTGCGTGCATAAATGTGTGTCTATTAAAACCATTAAATACTTCTTGGTATATACACACCAAAAAGTGTAATGAGGGCGTGTTTGAAGTTTCCAATGTGTATATGATCACCAATAATTGTAAATTACCAGTGGCAACATGACACAAGTAAATTGTGAGCCGATAAATGTGATATTCTCCATAACGGGGTGTACCAACATAAAATGTATTGGCACATTCCTCTGTTTTTTGCCAGATTGTTGCAAACCAGCTTATTGTGGGATTTTACAATGCCTGGTTGTTGGCAGACTAAGCAGTTACTTGTAGGTTAGACACAGCTGAAGGTGGCAACACTGGGCACTGACAGAGTATCTTCGAAACCTCAGGGTGCACATTCCCAGTGGGGAAATATTTCTCCCATCGCACCAGAGGCGAAAATTGAGGGAATTTGTGATAACCAGAGTCAGTGGATGGCCTGAATTCACTCCTGGTGCGACACCAAATTTACTGTGTGATCCTTTTCACTGATAGAGCCTGATGGGGGGTGAAACAACAGTGTGTGAAGGGAGCAAACTCTGAGGTACGGGCAAAATACACCACAAAAATCGTGTTTTGGGGAAAACGGGGGAGCTGGACTGCAGCTGGTTTGTGTTCAGTGTTCAGCGCTTGCCACCTTCAGGTCTGCTGTGAATTCGCAGACGGTGCTGCAGAGCTGGGGCGAGCGCCTTCATTTGTTCATCACAGGGAGCTCTGGGGTTATTAATGCCCTTAAAAATCAGATTTGTTACCCGGAGTGCAACAAGGCGATAAAGGCACACTCCAGAGAGACATCGATTATTTATTTCAGCCTTGCCAAGCCTGGGTACCGAGCAGAATCCCACAGATCAGGCACCCCAACTATCAAAACTTTTTACTATTTATACATTTTAGCAAACAAAGGAATTAGTGTTCATTTGCCACGAGTTACATATTTCTCTTGTTAATTAGTAGTCTATCTTCTATTGGTTAATGATTCGCTTCTGATGCTAATTAGCGCCATGCTGAGTCTTTCTCTTCTTTGGGGTCAGTGGGTTTCTTGGCTCGGTGGTCACAGAATTACCAGAATTACCTTTAACTCACTTGGAGCTGGGTTGGGTTTATCAGTTTCTCCCGTATCTTGGGAGTTCTGCCAGATGTCCCACAAATTCTGTGTTCTTTGTGTTTACTACCAGAGGGCATCCTTTTTTTTTTCCAAGCTTCGTTAACCTGCCCCTAGGTCTGAGAGCACTGAAGCTTGTCCAGCCCCAAACTTTTACAGTTCTAACAACAAGTAATTTGTTTTTTCTAACACATCACTTAGAGCTTGCTGGCTGCTCTCTGTTTCAGAGATTACATCTCCCTTCTTGTTGACTAGGCTTGAAAGTATAAAAAGATCGAACATCAAAGAACTTTCTTGAGAAAGAGGTTTTGGGGAAGCAGGTTTGTTTATCAATATTTTATTATTTTCTATAGGTGTACAATTGCGTTATGTCCAGTATTGTGTAACGGTCTAATGTAACACAATATGACACTTAGCTGACCTACGGAAAGAAGATATTACTCTGATTTAGGATAGAATTCGAGATTGTTTCTTGTCGCTTAAAAACGTGGCAGGATGTTTTCTTTCTAATCAGGATCATTCAATCAGACATTAATGTGTGGAGTCGAGAGGGTCAAGTTTTGCCACGAAATACATCTGAGCAACCTGGCCTGGTGGGAGGTGTCCCCGCCCATTGATTTCTAGGTCCTTCCAACCCTTCGCATTTTGTAATTTTGAGATTTTTCTGATTTTTGTGGAGTTTCTCGAAGATTTTGTAACTCCGAGGCGCCGCGAGGCGCTGAGGGGAGAGAGGGGGCGTGGCCTGTGGGGGCGTGACTTAATGAGGAGGCGGGAAACCGTGCGGGGGCGTGGCTTAATGAGGAGGCGGGAAACCGTGCGGGGGCGTGGCTTAATGAGGAGGCGGGAAGCTGTGGGGGCGTGGCTTAATGAGGAGGCGGGAAGCTGTGGGGGCGTGGCGCGCATGCGCGGGGCGCGCGCGGAGGGCGGGCCCGGGGGGCGCGCGCGGGGTCCCGGCAGGTGCGCGCGCGGGCGGGGCCTCAGGTGAGGCCCGGGAGCCGCCATGGACGGCCCCGCCCTGCCCATCCGCCGCTCCCGCCGTGAGCTGGTGGAGGCCGTGAGGGAGCGGCCCTTCCTCATCGTCACCGGCGAGACGGGCAGCGGCAAAAGCACGCAGCTGCCCAAGTATCTCTACGAGGCAGGTAACGAGTCCCCCACTTTTTCCCCCCCCCCCCCCCCCCTCCGCGGGCTGCGGATGTGGGACACAAGCAGCGATAAAGTCATGTAGTTGTCTCCCTGTCCCCTCGCCGGTGACGCAGCTTCGGGCTGGGCTGTGGTGACAGGAGGTGGATTGATTAAATATTTTAAATAAAAGAGAAACCAAACTGTGGCCGTGTGTACGTTATGTAGGTACGTGTTATAAAGTGACCGTGAGCAGCACAACTCAGGGTCCCACTTTGTCCCACAGTCACTGTGGGTGAGAAGGCTCCGGGGGTGACCTTAGAGCCCCTTCCGGTGCCTGGAGGGGTCTGGAGTGCCAGGACAAGGGGGAATGGCTTCCCACTGCCAGAGGGCAGGGTTAGATGGGATAGTGGGAAGAAATTCCTCCCTGTGAGGATGGTGAGACTCTGGCACAGGTTGCCCGGAGAAGCTGTGGCTGCCCCATCCCTGGAAGAGTCCAAGGCCAGGTTGGATGGAGCTCTGAACAACCTGGTCTAGTGGAAGGCGCCCAAGGCAGGGGGTGGAATGAGCTGATCTTTAATGTCCCTTCCAACCCGAGCCCTTCTGTATCTCCCACAGGCCTGGCCAAGCACGGTGCCATCGGTGTGACCCAGCCCCGGCGCGTGGCCACCGTGTCGGTGGCACAGAGGGTGGCCGAGGAGATGGGCTGTGAGCTGGGGGCTCTCGTGGGGTACCAGGTCCGCTTCGATGACTGCACCTCCGAGGTGGGGCCCTGGGGACTGCCCTGGGGGTGTGGCAGGGTCCGTGAGGGTGAGCTGGGGTCTGTGGGCTGTCTCAGAGCTCTGGAAGTGTCTGTCCCAGCTGTTTGTGTGCTGTAACTACTCTGAGGAAGTTTTTTGGGCACCTTGCAGGTGAAACGCTGCCAAGCACCTGTGCTGTGGTGCATGAGCAGCTGTGCTGGAATCTCAAGTGTGTCCTGGACAAATGTGTGATCGGTGTAGAAGTGTTTCATTTGAAATAAAAGCCCAGGCCAGCAGCTGAATGTCTCGTTAAACCTTTCAGGACACTGCCATCAGGTACATGACTGATGGGTGCCTTCTGAGGCAAATCCTGACAGACCCTCTCCTCAGCAAGTACAGTGTCATCATTTTGGATGAAGCCCATGAGCGGAGCCTCAGCACTGTGAGTGTCACCTTGTATCTGTATTTTGGGTCGCTGTTTCTCCTTTTCTGGGCTCTGCTTGTACCTTCCTTTCACTTCAGCACGATCCCCAGGGATTTTGACTGACTTTCCATGGATGTGCTTTATCCTTTTGCTGTCCTAAAAGCACAGAACTGCTGCTTTGTTTATTACATAAGTTGAAAATAAGATGTGGCCTCTAATAGTGTTAGAATTCTTATAGTTGATGCATTTAAATGCAGTTAAGACTTTGCTGGCTGTTGAATACTTTCCCAAAATTTCCAGGAGTTTGAGCCAGAACACAAACTTTCTAGAATTGAGAAAACAAAGACACAAATATTTAAAAAACCAAACACAAAAAAAACCCCCTGAAACACCCTTCTTGCCCTAAGCAATGTTTCTTAGGGTGTGTATATGACTGTGCAAAGAGATTATGGCTTTTGGGACCATGGAAGTATCTAGACCTGAGTCCCAAAAGCTCTCAAATGTCACCCTGACCCTTCTGTGGCCAGCAAAGGGACATTCAAGTCACTCAGACCTCAGGAGATTGTGCTGTGTGTCAGACAACCTCCTGCTCCAGCAAACAATGTCCCAGTCCAGCTAGGAAAAGGGAAAATGCTTTCTGAATCCCAGTTTGCCCTCAGGCATCTGAGGGCATGGCAAATAACTGAGCTGAGGTGATGGAAGGAGCAGATTTGTAATTCAGAGCACCACAGAGTAAAATAAACTTCCTGAGGTTGTACCAGTAAATAAAACCAAAGAAGGGTGCACACTCGGTCAGGGGACATAGGCTGGGAAAGGGAATGAAAAAAGGGTCTGAGGTAACTTCTCACAAATGACTTGACCAAGAGAGTATAAAAATGAAAAACAAAGGAGTTGAAGTTACGCTGGTGGTGTCTATAGGCTGTGAGAAGAGCTGGAAAAACATTAATTAAACTCTAGAAACCAAAATGTCCAGGGTAAATGTAGGTTTTCTTCAGAGTGCTTAGGCCTGCAATATGTGATTTTCACTGACTCAAGTGGGATAAAATCCTCAAACTTCCAAGTTTGTCAGGCACTTCTAACAAAACTAGGGTACTAACATCAGTTGCTTCTGTTTTTCTGCCAGGATATTTTATTTGGCTTGCTGAAGAAGCTGTTCCTGCAGAAGAAGCCAGCAGGCAGGAGGACAGACATGAAGGTGGTGGTGATGTCGGCCACCCTGGAGGTGGAAAAGCTCTCGGAGTTCTTTGGGCACTGCTCAGTGCTGCACATTCCAGGAAGAAGTTACCCTGTCAAGGAGATATTCTGCAACCTGCTGAGCCCCAGGGACGTGGGCAGCTCTGCCTATGTCACAGAGGTCTGGTTTGCTTTGTTTTCTCTGTGTTTCCTCTGGTTTTGGGGTGATTTTCATCGGGAGGGGGCACAAGAATGAGCTGCTGTGTTGTGTTCTCAGCATCTCTGCAGGAAATAGGGGAGAATCAGTTGGTGTGACGAGTCCTAGACAGAATAAGTGGGATTTCAACTGGTTTTGGCTTGTTTGTTGTTTGTTTCAGGCTGTGAAGGTCACTCTGGATGTGCACTTAAATGAACCAGAAGGCGACATCCTGGTTTTCCTCACAGGTGAGAATTTTCCTGGTTACTCCAAGCAAAGCAAAGCAAAAAAGCTTCCAAAGCCTGTCTGGTTTCTCCCAGAGCAGTGAGAAGGGAAAGGTGCAGGTTGATGTGAAATTATAGTTTCCAGAGTATTTTAGGAATAGCCAGATTGACTCTGTGTTGTCTACATGGCTGACTTTGTTGTTAATTCAGGGAGGGAGAATTATTTGAGCTGTAAAACCTTACATCAGTGCATGGGCCAGGCCCTCAGCCATCTTCTAAGGAAAATCTTTGGTGAGAGGCCCTGTGGAAAGGCTGGATATCACCTCCAAACCCCCCTCTCATTAATTCCTTACTTTAATGATATGACAACTCCGTAGCAGTGACAAAACAACCTTGTTAAAGATGTTGCAAACCAGGAAGGCAGAGTTGTAGCTTCTGAAGTCACTGAAATGCTCTTGTGTGTCTTTTAGGCCAAAATGAGATAGAAAGAGCTTGTGACTTGCTTTTCAAGAAAGCAGAATCCATCGATTACAGGTACGAGGTCCACGACCGGGCTGTGGATGGTCTGCTCATCCTGCCTTTGTATGGCTCCATGTCCACAGGTGAGAGCACAGAAGGTCACTTAATTCACATAAACATTATCCTCATCAAATTTGCTGCTGGGGTTGGGAAAAGGGCGTTAATTAACCCCTTTGTTGCCATACTGTCGCACTTTGGGGTGGGGGTTTTTTTGTGATCTTCAAAGTAAATCAAACTTCAGCTTTCTCTGCTTGCACAGGAGCCTCCAGTTAAAATCCAAATCCGCTGCATATGACTTCAAGATCCTCAGTTAGGAAGGGGCTATTGTGTAACTGAAAGTCCAGTTGTCCTCACATGTTATGTTATGTTATGTTATTTTAATTTATTTTATTTTATATTATGTTATTTTACATTATTTTATTTTATGTTATGCCGTTTTATGGTATTTTATGTTATTTTATATGGCAAAGATGTTGCCAGTGGGTTTTTGGTGGTGAGAGGGGGAGATAGCAGCAGTGCAGTGTTCCAGGACAGAAAATAAGGTTATCAGAAGGAGTCACTGTTTTATTTGGCAGCAATATCACAGTTAAGTTTCAAAGAGTTAAAAACAGAGGCCCCCCTGACCTTTGCTGAACACAGATACTGTATTTTCAGAGGGACTGGAGTGACCTGGGGCTGAGTGAGTGTTCAGAAGAGCAGGGCAGAAATTTCCTTCCAAAAAAGATCTGCAAAAAGAGCAAAACTTATCTTCTAGAAAGAGCAAAATGAAAAGTTGCATAAAAGGAAATCAAAGCTTCTTTGTTACTCCATGAAAGGTGATTCCAACCTGAGAGTGATGTTTTATTTTGATTTTGTGGCACTGTTTCAGAGGCCGTTGTATTAAAGAGAAAATGTTCCTCAAAGTGATTTTTATGTCTTTCAAAACTAAGAAGGGAGAAAATTTCAGGGGAGGGTTGAGTTTCCACCTCTTCTCTGTTCCTTGGAAAGCCAAATGAATGAATGGGAACTGCATATGCTGCTTTGTGACATGATAAATGAAGATTTGCTGGAAACAACGAGGGGGGATAATTCAATTTTTTTGATGTCCACATTTATTTTCTCTGATTTTTAAAGCCCTTCAAATCTTTCTTGAAGATTCTGTTAAGATCAGACATCTTGTTTGTTTTTCCTAGCTCTGGGTTAGGAAACATCCAGGAGAGTTGCCCTTGCTCCCATCTCCAAATCTTCTTGAATATGTGAACAATAAAGAAAATATTCCCTGACTTCTGGCACATGCTAAAATAATACCAAATCTGTATTTTGGAATTTTATGTGACTTGCTTTTTAATGCTATTCAAATGACTTTCACTAAGCATTTGGGTAAATGTGCACAGTTAGAGGTGTGGTTTGAGGCCAGAGCTCTGTAACAGAACAGACTGTTTGACTGAATATCTGTCATTTTAGATCAACAGAAAAGGATATTTTTGCCAGCTCCCAGAGGCATCAGAAAATGTGTGGTCTCCACAAACATTGCTGCAACATCTCTGACCATTGAAGGAGTCAGGTACTGATTTCTGTCCCTCATAAAAAGCTGTAACAGAGGGAATAATTCAGAAAGGTCTGGCTTTGGAAAAACACAATTATTCTGCTACTGTACCTGCCCTGTTGCTTTCTTTTTTTTTTTAGGTGTGTAGTAAGAAAATTCTTGATATTATTATAGCCTTAGAGGTGACCAATATTTTTGGACTTCAATTTGAAATCAAATCTTGGCTCCACTAAATAAAAAGTAGGGTAAATGTGGGGTTTTTTGATGAACTGCATCTGGCAGTTACCTGCTGAGCCCTCTTATTTTTACCTCTCTGGATTTTGTTTTTTCAGGTATGTGGTAGACAGTGGCTTTGTGAAGCAGTTGAATCATAACCCCCGAGTTGGTTTGGACATCCTGGAGGTGGTTCCCATCTCAAAGTAAGTTACAAATGTCACTTACTTGCTGTTTCTGGGAGCTGCTCTGGCAATAATGCTCTGTATTGGTTGATCTTTAAAAAAAGAAATAAAAAGCTAGGCAGCAACCTCGAAGCTCCATGATTTAAAGCCACTTTATTTGTTGCCAAGTAAAAAGTGGTTTGGGACATACAATTTCCTAAAAGTTACAGACATCAGGGAGGAATTGGAAGTGCGTTGTTTGAGCAAGGTTTGCACTGGAAGCTTAAAAAAACTCTTCCATGCACAGAAATTCTTCCTTATTTCTGTCATGGCTGGATTTTTGAGTTGCTACGCAGGAATATCTCTTCCATCTCCAAACAGAGAACTTTCTGTACTTCTTTGGGTGGTCACAGAAGGGATGAGAGGTTTGGATGTTGGGGTTTCTTTTGGGCAGGAGTGAAGCCAAGCAGCGAGCTGGCCGGGCCGGCCGGACGTCGGCGGGGAAAAGCTACGGACTGTACAGCAGAGAGTTCTGGGAGCAGTGCATGCCCGACCACACCGTGCCAGAGATCAGGAGGACCAGCTTGACATCTGTGATCCTCACCTTGAAATGCCTTTCCGTGCATGATGTCATCAGGTGACCTCCCTGGAGAGGGATTATCCCCGTCCCCGGAGTCTCGGCATCGCCCCCGGAGTGGCAGGAGGCAGGATTAGATCCCCAGCCAACTGTGACACTTCAGTCAGCTTTGCTGCTGTTCCCCAGAGTAATTCCAGCTTGGAGCTTGAGCTCATGTCCAGTTTGAGGCTCCACCAAAACTCCCCTCTCTCCCAAATTAAATGCATGGTTCGTAGTGTTCCTTTAAAACACTGATTTTTATACCCAAAAAGCTTCATCTCTGTGGGATTTTTTAGTTCTAAGATCATACAAGTGCAGAAAATGCAGTTTGAGCTCAAGTCCAGTCTGAGGCTCTGCCAAAACTCCCATCCCTCCCGAATTAAATGCACAGTTCATAGCATTCCTTTAAATACTTAAAATCCTTAAAATACTGATTTTTATACCCGAAAAAGCTTTACCTCTGCGGGATTTTTTTAGTTCTAAGACCATACAAGTGCAGAAAATGCAGTTTAGTGTGTGCCATGCTGGGATTTGTCATCAGAAATTCCTCAGCTGGAGGCTGTACATGCAGTAACACACCCATATGCTGCAGATGATTGTTATGATTATCTAACTTTGGTCAGAAAATCTGCATTGGGAGGTTTTAAAAATTATTTTAATAAGTATGAAAACTAACAACGCTACTTCATTTTTTAAACCATAGATTTCCCTATTTGGACCCCCCTGAAGAAAGACATATTTTGGAAGCTCTGAAGGAACTTTACCAGTGCAGTGCTATTGACAGGTAAAATCCAAAGGGATGTAGTCACCACAAGAATTTCAAATCTAATGCTTAAGCTGGTGTTTTTTGTGGACTAAAGGAATTCCCCCCTCAGGAGCAGAATGTGTTTCCTTATTTAACTTCCAGGAAGTTTACTGGGGTTTAATATACTGTCTATAAAAACAGGGATAGAGCACAATTTGGGGATTGGGAGATAGAGATCAAGTTCTCCTCATTGTCCTGGAGTTCCTAAGTGACCTCAGACAAGTTACCTCAGCTCTGTAGTTCCTGAGGGCACATCCCAGACTGTTGTGGCTCAGGAGCTCAGGCTCTGGCTGGGAGGTCCATCCAAGAGCTTAAGACAGGAAGTGAGATCTTATCTTAAGCTTCCAGGAATTCTTCTTGTAAATTCAAAAAGAGCTGGCTGTGCCTGCCATGGAGCAGAGACAAGCAAGCTGGAGAAATGTGGATAATTCTTCTGCTTGTGACACTTCTCCATGTCCCCAGCACCTGTCTGGGCACTCACAGTCCAGAGGGAAGTGCTTCTTACCCAATTTACATTTAAACATCATTTCATTGAATCTATTTTTTTTTTTTTTTCCCCTGGGATAAGGAGAGGCCACGTGACAAGACTGGGAGAATTCCTGGTGCAGTTTCCCCTTCCTCCCAACCTGTCCTGTGCTGTCATAAAAGCTGCTTCCCTGGACTGTGAGGATCTCCTGCTTCCCATTGCAGCCATGCTGTCCGTGGAAAACGTCTTCATCCGTCCAGGTGGGAAGCCCCTTTTCCCAAAAAAAGCTTTCACAGCTTTCCATGGTCTTGGAGTCAGGGCACTCTGTGTGCCAGGAATTGGACAACAGCTGTTCCAGAGACCTCAGAGCAGCAGGAATTGGGTTGTGTCTGTCCCAAGGCTGTCGAGCTGGAAAAGCAGCGTATGCGTAAACTGAGAGGTCATGAGGGGAAATCTCTGTTACAGGAGGGAAAAGGCAAAAATAAAAGGGAAAAAAAAAACCACCAGAAAACCCAAATGCACCACAGCAGATGTGTTACTGTTGGTCTGAGTGCAGGCAGCAGGGACTGATTGTTTTTAACAAATGGGGCATCACCTCTGGATTATCTTTTCTGTTCGCCAGCTCTGAATTCCCACTGAACTCACAGATCCACTGTTTTTTTCCAGGCTCTTAACTTATTTTAAGACCTCCGTTACTGTGGCAGTAGGACAAAGTTGAGCTCAATAGATTAGAGGGTGCTCTGATGGGGTGGGTTCAACAGCCTTGGTCTCCCTCTCACTTGATCCCTGTGAGCTGTTTGTTTATTCCTTTACCTTTCCATGTCAGCCTCTGGATTGATTGTGAGTGAGAAATACTTTCTAAGAGACTGGAATTCTTCATGCCTGGTGCTGACTGATGAGATTGATCATAGATTGAATAGCATCTACGTGCTCTTGTTCAGCAGTAGTGGAAGGAGGAAGAGCTGTAAATGCAGCTGTAGAAGGAGAGACAAAACTAAAAATAACAGGAATACAGAGCCAAGGCTGCCAAACACACACTAACAGAATATTAGGTAGTGATAAATAAAGATGACTTTAAGTGAGATATAACTTATTCCTCAGGTGATCCTCAGAAGCAAAAGGAGGCTGAGCTTCAACACCAGGAACTTGCCTCACAAGTGGGAGGATGCAATGACTTTGCAACCCTCTTAAATATTTTTGAACAGTGCAAAGCAAGGTATAAATGTTCCCTTTACAGTAAGTGGTTTTGCATTGCTCATAACTCCCAGTTTTTAGATGTGCTGCAGATACACATGCGTGTGCTCATTCCTAATTTCAGATTTATTCCTTGGTGTGGTCTGTAATTTCCATCAAGACACCTTTTATTTAACCCAACAAAGTATCTGCCTGTGTAGGTTGTTGCCTTTGTATGACCATAATAAAAAAAAAAGAGGCAAGTTTCTTTACAAGCAGATTACAAAGGGCCTCTTTATAATTCAAATATTCCTGTTCTCAGCAAGTCTCCTTCAGCCTGGTGCCAGGAATACTGGATCCACTGGAGAGCTGTGAAATCTGCTTTCAGTGTGGAAAGACAGCTGAGGGAAATAACCACTAAACTGAAACAGGTGAGAAAATAGAATTTCTGGGTATGTTTGAGCTGTGTAAGTTTATATTTAAGAGATGTAGTGGATGCTGAGCCTTTCCCAGATGGCTGCTGCCTTTCTCCAGGAGAAACTGATCCACTTAAATATTTTTTTAGAGCACCTTTGCTTGCATAACTCACAGGTGCAGTGATGGTAACAGGCAAGAGGGAGAGTTTTTCTCCTTTCCTCATGCTTTCCATACAGCAAGAAACCCACAGTTTAAGATCCATGGGATGGAGGGGGTATAACTGCTTTTTCTTGAAGAAAGATCCTCATTCATGTTGGTTTTTCTTTTCCCAGCTGCCAGACTTCCCTGAAGAGACATTTGAGGGCTCCAGAACTGAAATCCTGAGAAGATGCCTATGTGCAGGATACTTCATCAACGTTGCTAGGAGGTAAGGAGTGAAGTTTGGAGAGCTGAATGGAAAAGATGCTATGCAAATTGCATAAAAGTGTGGCTGTATGTTGGTAAAAGTAGCAAAGTAGTAACTGCAGGTGAAGGAGATGTTTCTGCAAGGGGCTGGAAGCCTGGGAAGCTCTCTGCTTTTGACTCTTCACTATTCCAAGGATGTCAGCAGCTTCCCAGGAATGTAATTTTTCTGTCTGTGAAATGAACCAGCTGATGAGTGGTTCCAGATATTCAACTAAAGGGCTTGGAGATTTCCAGTTATCACCCTGTGGTTACTGTGGTGTTACACCTGCAGTGCTGCTGTGGTAAATTAGATATATTGTATTTCACTTTTTAAATGTTTTTTTACAGTCTAATTCTGGAAGCACTTTCTTCCAGTTACATACTTGAAATTTTTTTTTTCTATACTGCTGCTGCTTTGTTTAGTTGAGTGTTGCTGTCTGTGTCGCTGTCTAATCACAGCAATGTGGGATTTGTTTTGTTGGTTTTTTAATTTCTTTTTTCACAAACCTTTCAGATCTGCAGCCAGGACATTCTGCACAATGGATGGACATGGCAGCATAGTCTACATCCACCCTTCATCCACAGTGAGTGCCCAAACCCTGCTGATAAAGTAGCAAAGGGATCTCTAAAAGGAATAAGGGGCAGGTCCCTAAACTCTCCCTGGTGTTTGCTGCAGTGTTCATTTTGAGAGTGGGGAAGAGCCTCACTCTTTCAAACTTGGTAAATGTTTGGTTTATGAAGTGAGTGTGACACAGGCTGCACTATCTCTCTGGCTCTTTGGATCTCGTGGGCAATTGGAAATCGTTGCACCTCAATCTGAAAATCCAGGATAACACCCCCTCGCATCTCAATCACTGCCATTCTGATGGAGGTGGGGGCTCTAAAAATCAAACCAGTTGGGAGATGATCTTTTGATTTTTCAGCTCTACAACCAGGAGACCCTGCTGGAGTGGATCATCTTCCACGACGTGGCCGTGACCTCCAAGATCTACGTGCGCACCGTGTGCCCCGTGCGCTACGAGTGGGTCAAGGACCTGCTGCCCAGGCTGCACCAGGTGGACGCCTACGAGCTGAGCAGTGTGGCCAGGGAAGAGGTGACTGAGGAGGAGATAACCAAGTGGAAGCAGAGAGAGGAGCTGAAAAGGCAGTGTGGTAAGCACAGTGCTCGTCCCTGTCCGTGTATGTGTGGTTTTTGTTGTTGTTTTGGAGCTCTGTGTGTTTATTTTGGCACCTTCTGGGGTAGAAGGTGTTGGTTTGCGTTTGATGTGTGGAGTTCTGGTTGTTTTATTCTTCCCACAGCTCTGCAATCCTTATTTTCTGTCCCAGCAGTGTGAATTGTGGTGTTTCTGTGCTGCTTCTTGCCACGCTCCCCCCTTTTGGTGTCCTAGAGCAGAGCTTGAACAGAGTTGAATAAAAACATTTTGAGTCTGGCTATTTAAGTTTGCGAAGGACATTTAGCCATTGATGCCCAAATAATGCTGCCCTGGGAGAAGTCCTAAGAGCCATGGGGCAGAGGGAAGAAAAAAAAAAAAATCGAAAAACATCACCCAGCAATAAACACAGAGGAAAAAGTCTCACATTTTGGTGAATGTCTCATTCTGACAATGAATTTAATGCCATATGTTTAAATAGTCAGTTTTAATTAGAACTGGTGCCTGCTAACTGATCTGGCTGCTTGACATTCTTGGGATTCTTCTGTCAGCAGGTTCCTAAAGCAGCCAAGTTTTCAAAGGGCCTCTTTACTCCTGAGCTGACCCTTCCAAAACATCCATTTTTTGTACAGTAAATACAGATTCTCTTCAATTTCCTTAACAAAGGAAAAAATGCAGACTTTTGGGCTCAGACCAGCATCTCTTTCTGCCCTGCATTATTGTATAAATCCACTAATTTAAACATGAATTTGATTTGGTTATAAATAATGCAGAGGAGCCTCATCAATTTATCTGAAGTCCAAGGAAATGCTCTCCGTATCCCCCTTTACATCATGGCTTCATCAGGCAATTGCCAATTAATTGGAGTTTAATATTGACCTTACAGATGTTCTATTTCTGGGACCTTCATGAAAATAGGTGGCTGAAGAGCTGACAAGACATAACAATTACAAATAGTCTAACAGTGGATGCTGATTAAAGCTCCTTCCTCTTTATCACAGAACCTTGTGCCCAGCCCCCAGGACCAGGCTGCTGTAGCTGCTTCACTCACACAAATTTTAGGCTCTCAGAGTCTTTGATTATTTTTCTTATTGTTACTTTAGACTGAAAATATTTTCTGCTTCTCTTCCCTTCTGTGAGAAGCAGTCCCAAGGTCTCAGTGCTGTTGGGGAATGTGCATTTCTAATGGTGGCTGATCTGCAGAATTGACTTTTCCCACTCCCTTATCTGCATGTTTTCTTCTCCCTTCCTCCTGCCTCCGGAAATTTTTTGAAGATAGTTTATCCCAATGTTTTTTCCTGCTCCCTGTGCTGTCCCTGTCCTGCCTAAACCCTGAGTTTGGGATGTGCAATTTAGAGAAGAAATGGGTGTGTAGAAGGCAGGATGCATATTCTCTGCTAGAATAAGAAGCAAGATTTGGGGATGAGATGAGCCCAGCTGCAAATATTGACATGGGAGCTAAGGCATGATTTTATTTTTAATTTTTTTTCCCTCTTGCTGTGGTACAGTCTGTCCTCTCTGGAAGTCATTCAAATGGCTGCCTGGGACTTGGAAAAAAACTTGAGATTCTGTTGAGGTTTTTTTTGGTATTTAACAAATAGGAGGACTTGAAATGCTGGGGGTGGGGGTCTTGACACAGAAGAGTTTATTTCTTTCTCTCCTCTTGCCCCCAGAAGGAGTCACAGACAACTCTGCAAGGAAGATGGAGAGGAGGAATGATGACCAATCCATCCAGGATGCCCGAGCTCGATACCTGGAGAGGAAGCAGCAAAGAGCTCAGGGTTTAAGCAGCCCAGTGAAGGAAATGGGGTAACACTGGTGGCAGCTCTGCTCCCACTGCAAGGGGAGGCAGTTTGTGCAGGTCTGGGGATGTTTGCATAATGCCAAATGACTGACAGGAGTGCAGGGAAACCTCTGCTTTGTGCTCAGTTCGAGTGCCAAAGAGGACAAACACAACCTTTCCCTTTGCTGCATCCAGCAGGGAGAACTTCCCAAGCTGAATTCTGTTGCTACAGGTCAGTGGCAACAATTTAGTGGCCTCAGCTGTGGCTGAAGCCCTGATACCAAGTGTGGTGCCAATTCCCTGGCATTTATTTGACTTTAAAAGGTCTCAGTGCTATTATAAATAAAACTTCCTTAGAGGTCAGTTGGGGGTTATTTTTTTAAGGAGTGGAACTGTAACTTTTTTACCCATTTTATTCTGTCTGATGGTGGTCATACAGACTTCATGCTCAGGAAAATGTGCAGGAAGGGCTCTTTGAAGGATGGAACCAGCAGGATTAACTCCAAAGGGACATTTCCCACCTGCATTCTGTGTTGTTCCTGCCCTGTGCTGTGCTGTACCAGGAACACACAAGGAAATAAAAGTGGTTTTCCTTAAGCACCTAAAAAAGCAAGGAGCCGTGGTGCTTTCTCATCATAAAGTTTGTTTCCTTCTCAGTAAAGAAATAATCCTGTTTTATCACCATAATAATCCAAAAAACGCTCCAGGGCTCGAGTGAGGAGTTTGTATAAGAATTTCCAAATAATTGGAAGAACTTGCTGTCGTTTTTCCTGCCTCAGCTGTGTGCTCTGTGTCACCCTGGGCACTGGTTCAAGTGCTGCTGTAGCCTGAATAAACCTTCACCATTCCACCTCTGCCTCACCTCAAGCATTCCAGCGCTGCCCAGCATCACAAACTCTCCAAAACCTTCGGATTCTTTGGAATATGACAATATTACGGCCCATAAAAGCGCTGGGTCTGCTAATTGTTCCTCTGCCTGTGATGGATGGCAAAGGGTTTTGTTCTTTCACACTGCTGCTCAGGCTCTGCTTTGGAGCAGCAGCACTTGGGCTTGACTCATCCTCTACTCTGAATTTTGCTGTTTAATTTGATCTATATTTGCAGTGTCATAGCCCCTCATGAGTCAAATGCCATCTGTACCACCCAGTGGGCCTGAAATGAGTACACAGAATGCCCACTGTTCCTCGGGGCTATAAATCTCTTGGCAGATCCTAATGCTTTCTGATCTTTTTTTCTTTTTTCCCCCTCAAGAAATGAGGGATTTTTCTCCCACCCTGTGTTCCAGGGTTTCTCAGAGGTTTTGAAAATGGGGAATTTAAGACAAAGTAAAAAATATCTGGGGAAATAACCGCGAGATGCAAGATAAGACTTCAGCCATCCCAAGTGTTGCAGCACACACAGCTCTGGGCAAAGCACCTGGAATGCTGCAATCATCCCAGAAAAAGAGTTCAGTTTTTACCGTTTTCTACGTGCTGGAGTTAAAGTGTGAGTTAATAAAACACAGAAGGAAATGTGGAGCTTCGTTCCTTTACTGTACTCATTAACAGGAGGCCGTGAGAAGAGTCCTGGGGCGCAGCCCCGGGGGGTGAGGGACAGGGACACCGGGGGAGGGGAAACATCACACCCCGGTGCCAGGGACACGCCGAGAGTGGAGGACCCACGGCATCCCGGTGCCAGGGCCATCCCCGTCCCCTCGGTGGCCCCAAGTGGAGGAGATCCCTCCCAGCGCGGTGACAGGGACACCCCGCGGTGGGCAAGAGGGGTGGTCCAGGGACACCCCCGGTGTCCCCCCGGTGTCCCCTCGGTGTCCCCTCGGTGTCCCCCCGGTGTCCCCTCGGTGTCCCCTTGTCCGGCCGCCCTGCCCGGCCCACGTGACCGCGCGGGCCGGCCCGCGCGCGGGGCGGAAGTGACGTCGCGGCCCCTCGGTCGCATGATGTGGCAAAAAAAAAAAAGGCCGGGGAGGGGAGGGAGGGAGTGATGCGTCCTCAAATAGTCCCTTCCGGCGGCGCATCACCGCACGCCGCTCCCATTGGCGCTGTTCGCCCAGATCCCTCCGCGCGGGAGGCCGGCGGCGGCAGGTGCGGGTATCCTTCCGCGGCGGTATCCTTCCGCCGGCGGGGGCAGCTTCCGCACGGCCCCGCTCCGCCATCGCGGCCCTGCTCCGCCTGCACCGCTGAGCCCGGCCCGGCCCGGCCCGGAGCGCCCCGCCGCCGCCATGGCCCAGATTCTGCCCATCCGCTTCCAGGAGCATCTCCAGGTGGGCGCGGGGGCGGGCGGGCCGCTGTCTCGCTCCGCCGGGGGAGCCTCCCGGGGACGGTGCCGGGGGAGAAGCGCCGGGCCTGCCCGCGGTGCCTCCGTGTGGGGCGGCCCAGCGCCCTCGGCGGGGTGTTCGCCCTCCAGATGTCCGAAGGCTCGGGGAGCGCTTCCCGAAGGGCACCTTCCGGGAGGGGCCGGGCCGGGCAGCCCGCCCTTGCCGGTGGCCCGCGGGCCGTGGCCCGGCGGGGTGGGCGAGGCTGGCGCGGTGCCCGTGCGGGCCGGGCGGTGCGGGCGGGGCGGGGGTGGCTCCTCTGCGCTTCTCGGGGCAGCGCCGGGGGGAAATCCCGGCTCAGCGCGGGGTCTGTAGGGCATGAGGGGAGAGCTGGTCGGGTGGCCGAGCTGTCTCTGTGTGCTGCTTAATTTTATTTGTTTGAATGGTGGTGGAGCCTCTGTAGTTCTAAAAACAGGCTAAATCGTTTTGCCGGTGTTCCCGCTTGTAATGTCATCTTCTGGAAGGAAAAGCACGTATTGCAGTGAAATGTGGGAGCTGCTGCGGCTCCCTGCAGTGCAGCTGTGGCAGTGCAAGTGCCCAGGTGCCAGCTCTGGTGTCCGCTGGCCTCTTCCCAGTCGCAGCTCTGGCTCTCGTTGCACCATAACCACATGCTAATCGTTTATTTCCGAGTGATGGCCTTTAATTTCTCTAACATGACTTCCTGGAGGCGCTGGTAGCACATCCTAAGCGGGCTCTGGTGCGGGAATGCAGGGTTGCCTTCCCGGAGCAGTGTGTGCCTCCCGTGTCCGTGGGTGAAGCTGGAGCACAGGGAGGGGTCTGGAAGTGGTGATCCAGTTGTGCAATGGGCACTTCCTATCTGACAGGTCTGAAGGGCGAAGTACTACGGGCCACGGTGTTACTAAACTTGGTTTCACTGCTGAGGAGCGTTTTTTGAGGAGAATTCGTGTAATAAAAGCTGCATTGGCACACCTGGCCAAGGTCTTCTGGCAGCCTGCTGCCCTGTGGTGCCAGTGTCTGTGTTTAGTTTGTGTTCAGCTAGCTGGGGCTGTGGTGGGCACTAATGTAGTGATGGATTTGCATGATTTATAGTGACTTTTCTCCAAACTCAAATAGGAAAAAGTTAATACTTATTTGAAGGTTGCAGCTGTTCGTAGTGTCTAAAATTGCTACTGTTGTTTAGGTGGGCAGCTGAGCACTGAATTATTTTACTCCAATATCAGTTTAAAGCCCAGCCAGAATTCATAGTTTAGGTGTCCCTGTAGTGAGCAGCACAGACGGGAGAACCTCAGGAGATGGCCAGAGCTTCAGCTCCAAGCAAGTGCCTTGTCCTGGTAGCTGCAAAGCCCAGAACCAGGTACTGAGGAGGTTCTGCACACTCAGGAGAAACTCGTCCCTCTGAGCAGCCCAACTCTCAATCAAGTATTGTGGCAACACACCTCTGATACATTATTTAAGACCCCAACCTTGCATGTGACCCACTGCCAGGTCTCTGATGACATGAGTGCTGTTACGTAATGAAACTCATCTGCTTCACGCCAGAAGTGCTGGGAGGTTTCAGGCTAGCACATGGTGGAGCAGGACTGTTCTGACTGATTTATCTGTTTATTTGGGGTTTAATTTGCATTTTCTCTGCCTGTGCCTATTCAGTGTGGAACACTGGCTGAACCAGAATCTTTTACAGCTGCACGTAGGAGCTGATCCTTTCTGGGATGGGTGTGCACCCCTCTGAGCCTGGGTGCACGTGGCTCTTGCCCTTAATGCTGCAGTTGGCTGCAGCTACTGAACTTCCTCCTTTCGTTTCATTGAAAAATTTCAGAGGAATTTGAATTCTAGGAGTTAATTGCTTTTCTGCTGGAGGTTCTGACATAAATTTTGAGAGCAGAAACATTCATATTGCGATGTTTTTTGCTATCCAGGCTGCTCCTAGGAAGTCCTCATGGACTCAATAATACAATTTCTTGAGCTGTACGTGACCCACATTGTCTAGGAAACTTGTTGTACAGGTGTTGTGCAGCACTTGCGAGTTTGTAGTGATGCTTAATGAAAGATGAGGTACCCAACTGGAGCATTAGCTATAAAAAGCAGGTGATGGATTTACATGAGAAAGTTTTTGCAGGCTATTATTGAAATCAGTCAACACACAGTGTGATCGTAGCTCTCCACGGATTCATTATTAGAGGTTAAAAAATGGTCAAGTACAAAGCTTGTCTGATCTTCAGCTTCAGGCCAGTCCATTGCCTGTTGCTGTGCAGCTCGGCTGTGTGATTTGGGAATGAAGAGAGAAAAGCTCCAGAACCTTGCTCCTGAGTGCCTCATCTCTTGTGTGCACAGTGCTTTGTACCCCTAATTGGAGCTAAAGGTGTACTTTGGACAAGAAGTTAAGGGAGGGAGGTTTCTGAGGAGCTTAAACCAAAAAGTGTTGTCAGGTTTCAGGGTTTGTTTGTCTGAGTCCCATCACATGCTCTGCAATCTCAGCAGCCCCAGGTGTGCAGGCTGTTATCTGTGTGGTGTCTGTTGGACATCCCTGCCTTGCCACCAAAGAACATCAACAACAGGCTGTGGAGAAACTTTCCATGGGAATTTTCAAGGAGGAACCTGATTCCTGTGCTATCAAAACTCATGTTATTAAACTTTATATAGCTACTTCTTTTTTTTTTTTTCAAAGTGGCTATGAGGAAACAATCCACTGTGCATGTAGTGGGAGATCAGAGTTCAGTGTGTGGGATGATTGCAAATCTGCTTGCTTCTATCCAGGCTTCAGGGATTCCTAAAATGTGCCAGTGTGTGTTCGAGGGTGAAAGTAAAACAGCTGCTTACTGTGGTGGGTCAGTGGAGCTTTTCTAAGATGACAATTCTTGGTGAGTGAGAAGGAACCAGATGAATTAGCAGCTGATGAACTGTGATTGCCAGTTAATTTAACCACACTACCCTGAAATATATACTGAAATATACTGAAAATAAATACTGAACTTGGACCAGGCCCCCTGCTGTACTGAGTTAAGGCATTAATAAATACTCTTCTGAATCCAAATATTTTTGTAAGACAATGTAGACAGTAGAGAAAACTGCCATCTCAGGCTGTGCACTTGATACCAAGACAGAACTGCTTTTTTAACACTAGGAAAAGGGGGTTTGTATCTATTGTTCATTGATGGAGCAAACCTGAATGGCAGCTGTGCTGTACTGCTGTGGTGGTGCTTGGGTGGCTCTTGGAATCACAGCTGTGCCAAAGAATAAAACAGGACAGCCAGAGCACCATAGAATAAAACATAAATTCAATACGTTGTTCTAAAAATGACAAAGAGCAAAATTCTTCCATGTATTGTGCTGACAGTGAGTTTAATACAGCCTAAACCACAAAATCTCTGCTGTAACAGCATTAGTTTGAAGCAGTTACATCCTTTGTTGATAATACAAGTCAGGAATTAGAGGACTGCTGTGCCTAATGCTGTTTTGGTGGGATTCTTGCTCTCTGCTTCTTAGTGGATCTGAATTCCTAAAGCCAGTGAGTTTAGAGTATTCCTGTGGAGGGAAAATACCTAACAGAGAACTGAAATGTCTTGTGGAGAGAGAGATTGCGTGTGTGTGTCAACTAATTGGATAGGAGCAATTAGTTAAGCAGTTTATAAGCTGCTCTGGGCATGTCCCTCGCAGCAGGCGCTGAGGTGCAGGGCCCTGGCTGCCTTGGTGGCCGTGCTGATTTAGTGCTTCCTGCTGGGATTGGGGCCTCAGCCAAAGATAAGGAATGGGATTCAGTGGTTCTGAACTCCAGTTTCAGCAGGTACAGCCTCAGTGGTGGAGCTGAAACAGTCCCAAAGCACGTCTGTGGCTGCTGAGAGCGGGTGGTGCCTCGGCCTGCTGAGGGTGAGGCAGAAAATAGGAAGGATACAAAAATAGGAGAGCTCTTGAATGTTAGAGAGGTCCCTTATCTGTTGAAAACATGACTTCCTAGCCTGCCACAAGCTGTAACTCTTACCTTGCACTGGTAAATATGAAGTACTTTGCCGTGGACTGACTGTTGGGACTCTCAGAACTGCAGGCAGTAACTAACAGAGCAGCACAAACATAAATAGTTCTGTGTGACTTAAGTTTGCTTTTCTGAATTTTCATGTATAGAATTAAAAGAGCAGCTGAAGTGTAGCCTGGTGTCTGCCTTGTTCAGTCAAAGCCCAGTAAAGCATGGCCTGAGAGAGAGCTAATGTGACTCCCTGCACATTGGGGGACTTCTCAAAAAAACGGGAATTTTCCAATTAAGTGGCATTTTGCAGCTATGTCATTTCTAGCTGCATGTAGATAAGGAGTCTCTGGGCAGGGGCTGAGCAGCTGCTTGTGGCCACAAGAGCAATGGTTATATCCTGTTGAGTGTGAGAGTCGAGGTGAAATGTGTGCTCAGCAGTTCTGTGCCCTTCCTCATAGGCAAGGAGAAATTATCTGACAGCTAAGCAGACTGTCACAAGAAAGGGAACATTACAAGAAGGGGTCAACAAAGAGACTCCTGTCAGCAGTTTTACCGTTCAGTTTGATGTCCCATCCATGTGACAACTTCTCTGGCTAAGTTACCAAGAATGCACTTGAATTATCTTGCAGTGAAAAAATAATTCTGGTAATCAGACATTGCCTTACTATGTTACAATGACTCACATCTCGGTGCCGCTCAGATAAAGGCCATCACAGAATTCCATGCTTCAGCAGAGCCTGCAAGTGACTGAAGTATCTGATCTTGGGTGAGATGAGTCCTTTGAGGCGACATCTCTGCTGAACACAAGAGTTGCTGCTGTCCCTGACAATCTGTTTCATGGTTCCACTCTACTGGAGCAGCTATTTCACAGAACACTTTATTCCTAGCAGGAGTGTGGTGTAACTGATCTTTCCAACAAATGGTGGTGTAAAATAACTCGAACTGTAAATCAGTTGCCTAAGCACAGTTAGCAAGTTCTGCTTTCATGTCTGCTTGAAAGCCAAGGAAGTGGGTTTTGTAGTAAAATGTAGCAATGTCTTAAATTCCCTTTTTTAATTTATGAATCAGTGAAATGTAGTGGACCTAGTGCAACATTAAATATTTGGAGTTTTTTCCCTTTGTATAAAGAGGAGAGGTAGAAAATCTGCCATTAACCCCTGTACACCTTTAGTTGTAGTTCAACTCACGAGTTTGTACATGGAATAGTATTGAAATTTTCAGAATAAAAGCCTTCAAAGAAATATTTGCTGTCATGTTTCCTAACAGTAATCTTCATCTGTTTGCTTTGCTTAGCTTTATAAACACGCCTGCCCCACTCACCTGAACTTTAGCCTGTTTGGGCAGGAAAACAACCTATATTCCAGGGAATGATCTCTGCTCAAGAGTTCTGGTGCAGCCAAGAAATTTACTGTTGGCTTTACCAGCTGGGCGAGGCAAGTGCCACTTTTGGCCAGTGACACTCTTGTGTAACCAGACAAAGAGATTGTCACCACCAGAGCCAACTTCCTGACCCTTGAAGCAGACGTGGTTCACACTGCTTTACACACTTGGTTTGTTGAGATGAAAAGATGAAGCGTTAGCAGAAGGAGTTTGTGTGCTTAGAGACCTTGCTGATGGTTGCACCTCCATCAGAAAACTTCTCCAGGCTTTCTTCAGAGCTCCTGTGCCAATCTCCTGTGCCAATCTTCTAAACCTTTGCAGAGAAATACCACACCTTTGATAACAGAAATGCAAAAAGTCTCCCATCTCCCACCTAGGGTTAGTGCCTCAGACCTGGCACTAGCAGATGGCAGTTTGCTGTGATTAAGGTAAATCTGTCTTGAAATATCCAAGCACCTTTGATGTGGTGGTTTTGTCTAGACCTCTGTAAGACATCCTGCCATCTGCTCGGACTTGCTTCTCTGATTTGTTCTGTCGACAACCTTTGAGTGTAGTGCTGTAAGTTACTGCCAAGCTTGGCTCTCTGCAGCTGCCCCCCCTCTACCAAATTAACAAGGAAACTTAGTGCTTGATAAATGATTTTGCACTTGTTAAGCCTGCAGCCCTAGCAAAAGGAATTGCCACATCCCAGTAAGTCACTCCAGTAAGTCACACCAAACTCTCACATCTTCAAACCTTCCCTCCCTGCAGGGGTGTGACTGGGTTGCATATAACCCTGCCTAGCTCATGTACAATGCCAGAGTCCCAGGTCTAGAGGACACTGCTCCAAGTGTGAAAAGGAGATATGAGCTTGAATCTAAAATTTTCTAAGTGGCTGGACAATATGTAGTCAGGTGCTGGGATGATGGACCTCAAACACTCACTTAAATCTGAGTAAAAGAGTTCTGACCTGTCAAGGAGGTAGGGTTTGATTTTTTTTTTTTTTTTTTTTTTTTTTTTTTTTATTTTTTTTTTTTTAATAGCTGTCAAACACTGTCACCGGGAAATTTCCTGCCTTTATTGTCAGGTATTCCCTGGGCAATCAACGTCATCCATCAAAGTGACTTTTGTGAAGCTTGTTCTGTTAACTTGGTGTGCCATAGCTCAGATGTTACTTGTTCCTCACATGTACTGTTGGAGAGCCTGGGCAAAGGGGAAGTGGAGTAAAATCCTCTTTATCAGGAGCTGCAAACACGCAGGAGCAGAGCTGGGGCATGGCCTCCTTGGAGCTGGTGCAGAGCACAGCTGATAAGAGCTGAGTGCTCCAAACCAGGGCAATCATCCTAAACTGGCTTTGAAGGTCTCGCCCTTCTTGGGACATCTTGGGTTTGAAGGTCTTCCAGAAAGAAAAATACCAGAATATTAGAAGTGATAGTTCTTCTAATAGTAGAAAACTGGAGTTCTTAAGGTATGGACGAGCTGGATATCTGTGTGTGAGGTGAACTGACCATGCTGCATTTTCACTGTTAAAAATGCAATAAACTTTGTTTCCCTACCGACATCCTCGTACAGTAGCTTTGCAAAAGTGCTACTAACTAAACTGTTTTGTTGCAAGCAGTGCAAGAAACATAAATTAAAGGTAGGTATTGAAAGGCTTAGGGGAACAGACTGTGGCTCAGCAGAGAAGGAAGCAGTTTATTGATAACTTTGGTGTTAAGTAGGGCCGTGGCTGAGCCATTGCTGATTTCAGTAGTGCCCAGCTCTGCCTCCTGCTGCAAGACAGGCCTGGGCTAATTGCTAGACAGGCAGCTTTTTTTAGCTCCACAAGGATAAAGATAAAGCTCAGACACCTCACGTGTAATGTTAAGCTTGAAATAGTGATAGCTGTCAAACCCAGTGGATGAGTTCAGGGAGGAAAGCCGGTGAGAGTGAGGACTGAAGCTGCAAGTCCAGCATGGCGAGTTCAGTGTGCCTTAAACCACGTGAGGGGGCTCAAAAATTGAGTTATTAATGTTTAAGTTGTAAATAGACCTTGAAGACAAGACACCAAGTGCTTGAATGCTGCAGGGCTTCTCCAGGAAGCCTGCTGGGCTTAGTTGAAATTGTGCAACACGGTGTGTCATGCTGGTTTTGGGTAGCATGGCTGTTTTGTGACAAAACGAAGCAAAGTCTGATATTTCCTGTGACATTCACAAAAACTTTGTGGCTATACCAAGGTAATCACTTAATGTTAAACCTTATTTTTCTCTTACAGCTCCAAAATCTGGGCATCAACCCAGCAAACATTGGGTTCAGCACTCTGACAATGGAGTCTGACAAATTCATCTGCATCAGAGAGAAAGTAGGAGAACAGGCTCAAGTGGTGATCATTGACATGAATGACCCCAGCAACCCAATCCGAAGACCCATTTCAGCTGACAGTGCTATCATGAACCCTGCCAGTAAAGTCATTGCATTAAAAGGTATGAAGTCCTGATAAAGGGCTGTTTGAAGTGGATGGAAGGCTTTCTGTAGAACTAGTTTGAGTGACTGAGGTCTCTCAGGTAATTTATGTGGGAGGATCCTGTAGCAATTTTCCACAGCTTAATGGGAGCTTAAGTTGAATGCATTTTCAGTTCTTCTGGAGGCAGCTGGGCAGGGAGCTTCAGCTGAAGCTTCCTGCCATTTGCTGATCATTAGGATGAGTTTTTTCCTTCAGTCCAAATGCTTGCAGCTTCTGAGCAGAGAGAGCTGGAAGCCAAGTGTGGGCTTTAAGGAATCATGTTAGAGGGAAGAGAGGGAACAGTATAAGGTCTATCAGCTAAACCTTTCCTTAGAGAAAGGAAAACTGAGGCTGGGAAGGGGGGACAAATATTCCTGAAGGCCTTAGTTTGGCCTTGCTGAAAGAGACCAGTGCATATTTATTGTATCAGTCAGTGATAAGAGCAGTAGAACTATGCAGAGAAGATTTGTGTGGTGAAGGAAGTACAAGGTCAGCCAGCTTGGTATCTCGGATGATACAGAGAACAAGCATTCCTCTGGAGTCTCCAGAAATGTCTGTCTCTTCCCCTAAGAGCCCCAAAAAGCCTTCAGTGCAGCCATTCTAGAAATGCATGTATTGCTAATGGAAAGATTTATATGTATCCAATGATACCTAACTTTGACTTTAATACTGTGCTACTGTTTTGTCACAACTTTAATGCTTTCTTGTGTGTGCAGATGGTGAGTTACTTCAATTGACTGTACTAGTTCCTGTTGTGTCTTATGACAAGAAAAAGCAGAATAAAATGGCTCAGATTGATGGTGCACATGGCTGAACAGTGGTGTTTAAGCAACTGAAGGCCTAAAACTCAGAGGTTTTTCATACCCTCCCAAACAAGGGAGTCCTTAAGATTCCAAAAACTATCCCACTCAAGAACCCAAAGCGTACTTAAATCATTGGGATCTTGATACTGAGCTTTTTATGAACAGGACTGACCCTTTTGACTCAAGTCTAGATTTTGCCTTGTAATATACCTTGCCTAGCATGTAGGAATGTGTTACCTGAATGTCCTTCTCCCTTGACCCTAAAGCTCCAGCTGCACTAGATGCAGAAACAAACTGCTGCCTATAGCCTGAGTAATTCTGTAGTAGAGAGATTTCTCCAAGTTCTGGAGAAACTCCTGACTCAGCATCTTGCATCAATTGCTGAACTAATGGCTTTGAACTCGATCAGTCCTTGGTGAGCACAGGCACTTGCCCCTGTGGCACTGTGACTTCCTCAGGCTGGGCTGCAGTTAGTAACTGTAGCAGATATTCTGACCTGCATCCAGTTTCATGGGATCTTCTGTATTTCTCCTGGGCTACGCTTGTGTGTGCTTAAATAACTCTTTCCTATAAGTAGTAGAACTGCTCCGAACCTTTCTTATCTTCTCAACAGGAAGAAATAATTTCTTAGGCCACTGTGTTATAAAAACTGGTAGAAATGACTGCAGGTGGCTGTTCAGGATTTTTGTATGCACCATTCTATGTGATTTGGAGAACTTTTCCTCTTGCCTTCTAGAGCTTGTGTTGGTCACTAGATTCCTTCCCTTGCACAGTTCCTGTCAGTCTGGTTTGCAGTCAGTAGCTGTGTATCCCATTAGTGCAACCCCAAGGTTTTGGTTAATTAGCCTGAATTACAAAAGCCCTCTGCCAACCTGACTGTTCCATGTTGTGCCCTTTTAATATTTAAAACAGATGTGGACATAGCTTTTAATGCCACTGGCATAGCTTCCCTCACAACTCCAAAGAGCCTCAGCATGATTGTAACCTGGTTTTGATGTACGTGAAATATCCTCCAACCCATTTGTGTGGCTGAAGCTTTTGTCTCCTACCAACCTGTTCTCCACATCTGTTTGATTGCTCAGTAGTGGCAAATTGGTAAAATCATCCCTAGGAGTGTGGTCTGGTTCAAAGTAAAAGCTGGTCCCTGAAGGTCTGCCAGTGTAGAACAGCTTTTTCTTGAAGGAAGTCCCCAGGGTTTCATGTCCTAGTGCAGCTCTTCTGCTCTGTCACTTGGCTAACGATGCTGTGTCTTCTAGCTGGGAAAACGCTGCAAATCTTCAACATTGAAATGAAGAGCAAGATGAAGGCTCACACCATGACAGATGATGTCACCTTCTGGAAGTGGATCTCTCTGAACACTGTTGCCCTTGTGACGGATAATGCAGTTTACCACTGGAGCATGGAGGGGGAGTCCCAGCCTGTGAAGATGTTTGATCGCCACTCCAGCCTTGCTGGCTGCCAGATCATCAACTACAGGACTGATGCCAAGCAGAAATGGCTCCTGCTGACTGGAATATCTGCACAGGTACTTCACCTCCAGGAAGGTGTGGAAACCCCAGAGTGTGTCTTGTTGTCTCCTTCTATGGGAACAGGACTGATGTGTTTATTTTATTAAATGCAAATGCTTGTCTTGAACTTCAAATAACAAACCTAAGTGAAACTGAAAATCTCACTTTAAAGTAATTGGATTTGTAGTGATATAAGCACTAGTACAAGGTTAAGAGTTTGAAATGATGCTGCTGTAAGAGGAAGCTTGAAATGGCAGCATATTTACCAGTATTAACTTAAATGAAATTACTGAGTGCCTATTTTTCCTGACACTTGTTCTTTTTTGTGTAGCAAAACCGTGTAGTGGGAGCAATGCAGCTGTACTCTGTGGACAGAAAAGTGTCACAGCCCATTGAGGGACATGCAGCCAGCTTTGCACAGTTCAAGATGGAAGGGAATGCTGAAGAATCCACTCTCTTCTGTTTTGCAGTAAGAGGGCAAGCTGGGGGTAAGGTAAGGCTTGGTTCTAAATATACTGTAATCTTTAGTGACTCACCGTGGTTCTCTGCTTCCAGGAGAACAAGTGGTTTAATGCAAAAAGTTGCATTTAAGGAAGAAAGTGAAGGACTGTGTCAGTCTGGATATGGCATATGGTGCATGCAGAGCTTGGACTACCTGGTGTAGCAAGAATCTGTGAGTGGAGAAGTTAAGTGGCATGTCATGACCAGCCTAATTAGCTGCTTGAAACATGTGACTCTCAGCTTCACAGGCGAAGCTTGAGGGAAAAGCTGTCGCAATCTTTCTTTGATGCTGATCCCTGGTATCAGACTCAACTAATTTCCAAATTATTGGATGAAAATTTTTTAAAATGAAGCAATAGTGTTGCAAGGCTAAATAGTGCTCCAATGCCAATGCTGGAATTATGTGAGTTACAGCAAAACCAGGGTAAAATCAGAGTTAAATTCAGAGAAACTGAATCTTCAGAACTGTCTCTAGAATGTGAACCAAGTTAAAAGAGTGCATCTAAAGTAACCCAGCAGAATCCTGAAACTTCCAAGTAATTAGGGGTAACTAAAGATTGTATTTAACTGTTTCCCTCTCCTATGGTACATGAATACCAGATGCCACACCTTTAGCCAGTGACATTTAGCCAGTGAATTTAGAAAGATTAACTTAGTTTGTCTTTGCATAAATTTGGGATTAAGGCTGAGCAGCAAGAAGATGCTGTAACTTCATTGTTGAATCTATTGTTAAATAAATTGGATGCAAGAACTAATGTTATCTCTTGCACAGCTGCATATCATTGAGGTTGGCACACCACCCACTGGGAATCAGCCCTTTCCAAAGAAAGCTGTGGATGTCTTCTTTCCTCCTGAAGCACAAAGTGACTTTCCTGTTGCTATGCAGGTATGACAGCTGCAAACAGATCTGCAGCTCCTCTTGGTGGATGTGATTGGAGCAGGGCACTGGGAGTCAGCTGGTTAATGTGGACCTGAGGGTTGGCCCTAAACTGGTGTGACTGGTGTGACTGCTGCTCCTGCTTCAGTAGTGGTAAAGTAAAGGTGGAGACAAGCATCATTCAAAAGCAGCCTATTCTTATTTATGGAAGAAATATCCATGTGTTTTAACTGCTTTTCAAGCTCTTCAAACATCATTCTGCTGTGATACTACTCAAGTAAAAATAAAACAGCACTTCTGGCTGTCCTGAAATGGCCCAGCTGTTTGCTGAGTCTCAAAAGCACCAACTCATTTATCCAGTGCCAAATTTGAGTAATCTATTTGTGTTTTGCAGATCAGTGACAAGCACGATGTGGTGTTCCTCATAACAAAGTATGGCTACATCCACTTGTATGACCTGGAAACTGGCACCTGTATCTACATGAACAGGATCAGTGGAGAGACCATTTTTGTTACTGCACAGCACGAAGCAACAGCTGGAATTATTGGAGTAAACAGAAAGGGACAAGTAAGGAAACCTGGCCTGGAAACCACTTCTTTAGCTAATCCCACTGGCTCTTTGTGATACACTGCAGGGTTCCTATCTATGTCTAAAAGTTTCCAGAGATGGTGACTTTGAACTCTGTTCAGAACATGTGAGGTCTGTCAGTGCTGTGAGCCCCAAAATAAATTTGCTGTTCTATCTCCATACACATCTAACTCAACTGCTTTAAACAAGTTACTAACATTGTACAGCCATGCCTTTAGCCCAGATTGATTTTGGGTGGTATTGCTGGGCATGGGGAATATGGAGCAGACTTGTTCCTGGTATCCCCTAGGATTGGTTACTTAAGACACTGAGTACAGGTTTTAGAAAGAGCCCTGTATCCCTGAAAGATCCATTGTGTTTCTACCTCTGCAAATACCTTATTTAAACTATTAGTTGCCTGCTTTGATGCAGACAATGGATGACATTGGCTCTTTCTAACCAGAGGTCTCTTTAATGAAATGACAAGTATCAGTTATCAAGGGATGAAAAACTTTCCATGAATACCATAACTTTCCTCTTAGAAGTTAGCTTAGCCTTTGTCTCACTTTTGATAATTGGACTAACTGGAGGTTTCCCCTGATGGTTTATTCAGGTGCTCTCAGTGTGTGTGGAAGAGGAGAACATCATTCCCTACATCACAAACGTGCTGCAGAATCCTGACCTGGCTTTACGGATGGCTGTCCGCAACAACCTGGCGGGGGCCGAGGAGCTCTTTGCCAGAAAATTCAATGCACTCTTTGCACAAGGGAACTACTCAGAGGCAGCAAAAGTGGCAGCTAATGCCCCAAAGGTAAAGTGTTCAAACAGCACTGAACTCTGCTGGCTTCAGCTTCTTGCTTCAGGAAAGCTCAGTGAATTTTCTTAGTGCCAAGGGCACAGTCTTGTTGTTGCTCCTGTCCTAAGGTGTACAGGTGCTTCACAGGTATCTTGGGTGCTGACACTGATTGCAGGCTGGATGATCTTATGAGTTTGTAAAGCCCACAGAGGAGGGGAGGAATAAATGATGAACTAATGGCTATGAGTCACAGTGTTTCTGGTACTTACCTTTACTTCTCCAGTTATGCCAAAAAGTGTCTGTGAAAAGACAACCTCTAGCAGAGGCTTATCCTGGAAACAGGATAAAAATGTACAGACTAAGACTAAATTCAGATGAGAGGAATTTGCTTGCAAGGCCAAGGGTGTCGTAATTCTGCACTTAAATCTGCATTGCTACTGAAATAAATTTAATGGGCTGTTAATAGCACATTTTCTGTCAAAGCATCTCAGTGCCTGAACTGATGTTCAGCCATATTGCTCCTGACATTCTGGGCTGGCAAAACATAGAAATGCTTGTGACAGCTACAATGACATTACCTCCAGCTTCCTGGAGCAACTCTTGCCAAGCCACAATAGCAGAAAAGAAAATTAAAGTGGCTCTCTCTCTCTCTCTGGCAGGGAATCCTGCGTACTCCAGACACCATACGCCGGTTCCAGAGTGTTCCAGCTCAGCCAGGGCAGACTTCCCCTCTCCTGCAGTATTTTGGCATTCTGCTGGACCAAGGGCAGCTGAACAAGTATGAGTCACTGGAGCTCTGCAGACCAGTGCTCCAGCAGGGCCGCAAGCAGCTCTTGGAAAAATGGTTAAAAGAAGATAAGGTAAGTTCGGGATCCATACCTTCAGAGCCGTGGGTGGGAAGGAGCAGCACTGTGTGACAGCCTCCCCCCTTCCCAGGAAAACTCAGCTGGGAGCTCAGCTGTGACAGCAAATAGCTGAGCAATAGGTGCTCACTCTACCTGTCACTATGACTCGAGTTACTGCAAGAGCATTGATCAAATACTCAGAGCTTCACTCATTCTATCTTTAAAATCACAGCAGGATGAGCATGGAAAGCCTCCGAGCTGCTGCTGTGCTTTGCCAAACCATTCCTTTGGATGCTGACTGCAAGTGCTTTGAGCTGTGGTTACATTTGTGTAATTAGGGAAGACACACACTGATACAATGTGTCACCCAGTTGTTTTTGGCTCTGAAAATGCCTTTGACTCGTGTAGAACAGCATGAGGAGCAGACTGCTGGGAAAGTCAGCTCAGGCTCTCAAGCTGAGCCTTAATTTTTTAAAGAGAAGTCCAAAAGGAAGATAAATGAGGAAGGGGGTGGTAGTGCATTTCAGCATGGCGCTGTCAGGGTGGGCTGACTGCGTTTCTGTTTCTGAACAGCTGGAGTGCTCGGAGGAGCTGGGAGACCTTGTGAAATCCGTAGATCCCACGCTAGCACTTAGTGTCTATCTGAGAGCCAACGTTCCAAACAAGGTCATCCAGTGTTTTGCTGAAACCGGACAAGTCCAGAAGATTGTTTTGTATGCTAAGAAGGTGAGAGAAAATTAAATTGCTGTATCTATCCTGTGTTTAAGAATAACAACTGCATGTTCCAAAGTAGCTAAAAGTAACTGTGGGGGAATCTGAGAGCCTGTATAGTATTTACTTTTGCCTTTATGAATAATTACTTTTGCCTTTATGAATAATCACTGCTAGACTTCATACACGAGTCTTTTTCTTCTTCCCCATGTATCCTTTCCCAAAAGAGGAAATCCTGACTGGGTTGTGTAATCTCCTGACAGCAGCTTTTACTGAGCTCTATATTTAACAAGGTGTGTGCTCTTGCTGAGTTTTCACTTTTCATCATCTCTTCAGGTTGGATATACTCCAGACTGGATTTTTTTGCTGAGGAATGTAATGAGAATCAGCCCTGATCAAGGACAGCAGTTTGCACAAATGCTCGTTCAAGATGAAGAGCCTCTTGCAGATATAACACAGGTAAATAACTGTATTTTATTGCTATGAAATGTTGACTTCAAAGCATTAAGTTGGTAAGAGGAGCCATGCTCTAACCACCAGAGCTATGAGTTTGAATTTAACTTTGGAAGCTGCATTGATGCTTAAATATGCTTCAAGTTCCTAATCAAAAACCTAAATTTCTTTTTTTTTTTGCAGATTGTGGATGTCTTTATGGAATATAATTTAATCCAGCAATGTACAGCCTTTCTGCTGGATGCCCTGAAGAATAATCGTCCCTCAGAAGGTCCCCTGCAAACACGTTTACTTGAGATGAACCTCATGCACGCACCTCAGGTACGTGCTCAGAGTTCCTGGGGCTGGACGTGACAGATACTGGTGGCAGTGTTCAGGAACTGAGTGAAAATGTTCAATATTCCTTCTAGGTTGCAGATGCCATCCTGGGAAACCAAATGTTTACTCACTATGACCGGGCTCACATAGCTCAGCTGTGTGAGAAGGCTGGTTTGCTGCAGAGAGCACTCGAGCACTTCACAGACCTGTACGACATCAAGCGTGCGGTAGTTCACACTCACCTCCTCAATCCTGAGGTAAGGCATCAAACACCCTGCATCTAACAAATCCAGCCTTTAATAACTGCTGTTCTGCTCAGCTCTAAAATGGCTTGTGTGTCTTTGCAGTGGTTAGTGAATTATTTTGGGTCCTTATCAGTAGAAGACTCTCTGGAGTGTCTGCGTGCAATGTTGTCCGCTAACATCCGTCAGAACCTGCAGATCTGTGTCCAGGTAGCTTCCAAATACCATGAGCAGCTGTCAACACAGTCACTCATTGAGCTCTTTGAGTCCTTCAAGAGCTTTGAAGGTGAGTTTGTACTTCTGCAAGAGGAGCTGGTGCTCACCTCGTTATAGATGTGTGTATGAAGGACTGTCTCTGCTGAAATCTAGAAAGCCATAATGAACTTAAGTAGTTAGGCCTCAAACTGTCTTGAAACAGACCTAAACGTTAAAGTTTTCCTGTTTAGGATGGATACCATTATTCAGTTGCATGTTGTTTTTCTGAAATCCTGGAAAATGTTTGGAACTGTAGAAAAACCCAAAATGCTGGCCTGTTTCCCTTGTCCAAAATGGTTATCTTAAATTTCTGTAGCCTTTGGGATTGGGGCTTTTGTACTTTTCAACAAGACTAGCAAATAATGTGTGGACTGTTTTTCTCCAGGTTTGTTTTATTTCCTGGGCTCCATTGTAAACTTCAGCCAGGATCCAGATGTGCACTTCAAGTACATTCAAGCTGCATGCAAGACAGGACAAATTAAAGAAGTGGAAAGAATCTGCAGGGAAAGTAACTGCTATGATCCAGAACGTGTTAAAAACTTCCTCAAGGTAACGTTTGGGTAACACTGGACCATCTGGGGCTGTTTGGGGTTCTGATAAAAGATGGTGTGTCACTAGTGAAATGAGGCAGCTCTGTGAAAATAGATGAGTTTTAAACCTTTGCACTTAAGGATCCAAGTGTCCTCAAACCAGAGGCATCTGCCATGTTGACAGTGCCTCCTAATGAAGTCCGGGCCTGGAATATTGTCTAAAAAATGAGAATGTCAGGTCAGTTCCTCACTGCTCTTGGTAAGGTTAATCTGGCTTGAACTCTTAACCTGTAATAATTGCACCAGCTCGCCTAGAACTTGTTCCAAATGTCTGCTGTAAAGTAGGAAGCAGTTTGCTTAACTTGAGAACACCCATAGTGCCAAATGAGTTGATAACTTAATGCTTATTTACAATGCAATCAACTCCAACTGAGCAACTACAGAAACAACAGATGAATAGAGTAAATTAATGCCATAAATGCTTTCAGGTTCAGGGCTGATCTGTCTTATTCATACACACTGAAATTGCAGCCAGGTGAGCCATGGTTTAGCTCTGCTGGGAGATGCCAGTCAGTGTGAATATATCCTGACTGATCCAGAGCATTGCTGGAGAGTAGGAAAAGATGGTGTGCTCAAAGTTCAGATTCTGTAGTCTTAATGCTGAGCTTATTGACAAACACAACACTCTGAGAAATACCTGAGGAACCGTGTGGGAGGGGAAAACTTTATCTGGGAACATTTCCTGCCTTCATGTTTGTTGGTTACATAGCATAGTCATAGATTTTGCTGATCATATCTGAAGATGGCAAAACTCTTCCCAAGAGAATTCTCTAAAACTAACCTGGTGTCACCGAGGTGTAAGGTATGTAATTTGATCAAGCCACCTAAGATATGTTATCAAGCTGTCAAATTCCTGATGAAAGTTATTGTTTTTTGTGCTGTTCCATGTCTGGAATGTGCAGGACATGTACCAGGTAAATCTCCCAGTACAGGCCTCCCTGTGTAAAGTCCTTAAGTGTAATTTATATGTAGGATTATATTCTGGGATGTGCATGTTGGAATAAGTGATCTGAAATATGCATCCGGAATACTGTCTGCCACATAGACTAAGCTTCTGTACTGTAACCATTGTAACCTTATGCTGAAAGTTGGAATGCTTTTAGAGAATTAATCTGATAAGCAATTTAAGCAGTACTGCTATAGAGCTTAATTCTTATTGTTCTCTAAATCCATAGTTAGGAGGTATCACAAGACACATGGCACTCGAAGTCAATTCTGTATATAAGTTTTACGTTATACAACCTTATCTAGTCTTGGTTAAATTTCTTTTGAAATCCCAGAGTGCTAATCCTGCACACCAAACACCAGTGGCAGCTAAAAATACTCTCTATAGCCTAGGCTTGTAATAGTTGTATTGTGTTGTACAACTCTGTAGAGTCTGCCATGCAAAGGAGCAGGGTTAAACTCCAAAAAGCTTCTTGCTCCTCACGCCCTGCAGTGGGTGTGAGTGCTCCCACTTGCTACATACTGCAAACAATCAGCTGAACAACAAGCTGTCATTATTTGGTTGACTGTTGAGTTTTGGCTTTCCAAATTCAGCTGCTTTGACAGTTTAAGTGACTGTATTATTTGTCTGCTTAAGTCCAAGAGCAAAACCAAATTACTAAAGCTTTTCTCTTTCTAGGAAGCTAAACTTACTGACCAGCTGCCTCTCATCATTGTGTGCGACCGCTTTGACTTTGTCCACGACTTGGTGCTGTATTTGTATAGAAATAATCTCCAAAAATATATTGAGATTTATGTACAGAAGGTAAGTAACAAGTTGTCCCTTGCCTTCAGTGAGTCAAATTGATCAATCTTTACAGTATTATATACAACTACAGGCATCATGTTTAAGTATTCTGCAAACAGCTTTGTACTTGAGACTGACATTTAAGTGATTATTAGTGGCCTCCAGTAAATTTGCCCTGATGTGAGTCAGATCTCATTCTTCAGTCAGGTTAAGCAATAACTCCCACTCATGTGCCTCTTGAAGGAGGAAGACTTGGTAGAATAACTTTGGAGTTCTTGGGGTGATTTTAACTCTAAGCATTTTGGAGGAGGAGGGGGGGGAAGTTCTCCTTTTTACTTCTTGCAGGGACAAAGTTGATTGCTCAGGAGCTCTTCCTATGGGAACTGAATGAGCCACTGAGCTGGGATGGGAACACCTGTTGACTGAAGAATTGACTTTTAAGCTTGTTCAGAACTTCAGGAGGCTGGGAGTAAAGGCAGGAAGATGGGCTCAGTCTTAACAAGTGACTTTCATGTGTAGTTCTGGGGATAAATATTGGCTGTCCTTGCTCCCTGACAACACACTGACCTCTTCAAATGCTTCTGTTTAGGTGAATCCAAGCCGTCTGCCAGTTGTTATTGGGGGACTGCTTGATGTGGATTGCTCTGAAGATGTGATAAAGAACCTCATCCTTGTAGTGAGAGGTCAATTTTCGACCGATGAACTTGTTGCAGAGGTTGAGAAAAGAAACAGGTATTAAACTTCTGTAAGTCTCTTAACAATTCCCAGTCTGGCAGTGTTTGCTGCTCATCCATCAGTGCATATCCTTGTCACAGAGCTAAAGCTGGTACTGACACAAGCAGAAGCTGCCACTGGTGAGAACCAGCTTTAATTCTTGGCTGATGTGGGGATCTCTCGAGATAGATAATGAGTCTTTGGTGTGTGTTCTTCATAGTGTCAGAAAGTTACACCATTATAATAATGAGCCAAAATGTAGGTTAAAACAGAGCACTGTAAGTCTGGTTTAGTTCCTGACTCTATCCTACACCAAGGCTGGCTGGCTTCCAGAGTGTAGAAATTGTGCAACTGGATATTTACTTACTCAACCTCTAACGTGAAAATCACTTCCTTCTAGGCTGAAGCTGCTTCTGCCCTGGCTGGAAGCAAGAATTCACGAGGGCTGTGAGGAGCCTGCCACTCACAATGCACTGGCCAAGATATACATTGACAGCAACAACAACCCAGAGAGATTCCTGCGGGAGAATCCCTACTATGACAGTCGTGTTGTTGGCAAGTACTGTGAGAAGAGGGACCCTCACCTGGCCTGTGTGGCTTACGAGCGTGGACAGTGCGATCTGGAGCTTATTAATGTATGTATGCCCAGGCAGCTGCCTCGTGGGTGGGGTTCTGACATCAGTGTCGTGGGGTAGATAGAAAGCTCTTTGACAAAAGCATGTATTTCCTAAAATGTGTTAAGCTGGGAAGTGCATGCTTCTAACACAGAAGGCGAGGTAGCTGTTTAATCTCCCTCTGCAACTTAGTGAGAAATAGGAAGCTCTCCTGCACATCCTAAAATGGGAGGCTAATGAAATATCAAAGCCTGGGATTTCTAGTCTGCACCTCAGTTCAGAGTTGCAGTACAATTAGCTGTAGGCTCCATAGCTGTGCCTTCGCTCTGACCGAGCTGTGCCTTTCTCCAGGTGTGCAATGAGAACTCCCTCTTCAAGAGTCTCTCCCGCTACTTAGTTCGTCGTAAAGACCCCGAGCTCTGGGCCAGTGTGCTCCTGGAAAGCAACCCCTACAGAAGACCCCTGATTGACCAGGTACAACTGGCAGGACATTCACAGCCTTGCCTGTCCTAACTGGACTTGCAGAACCTGACATCACTGATTTGCCCATGCCTTGACTCTGCCTGCAGGTTGTCCAGACTGCGCTGTCGGAGACCCAGGACCCCGAGGAAGTCTCTGTCACTGTGAAGGCTTTCATGACTGCAGATCTTCCCAATGAGCTCATTGAACTGCTGGAGAAAATAGTTCTGGATAACTCAGTGTTCAGTGAGCACAGGTGTGTGAAATCAAAACTAAGCCACAGGAAACTTGGAGTTATTGCTGTAATGTGATACAGCAAATAAACTAATACCTTCTCCAGAGGGCAGGGTGAATTTCTTGATCATGATTTGATAAGTACTATTTTTTTTCTCTCTTCAGGAATCTGCAGAACCTTCTCATCCTTACAGCTATCAAGGCTGACCGCACCCGTGTCATGGAGTACATCAATCGCCTGGATAACTACGATGCCCCTGATATAGCCAATATTGCTATCAGCAACGAGCTTTTCGAGGAGGCATTTGCTATCTTCAGGAAGTTTGATGTCAATACATCAGCTGTGCAGGTATCTTTCATTCTCAGGTTGTAAAAACTCCCTGTGCATCCCCACACAAGGACTTTGCTGGTGCCTTCAGTGCTTAAAACCAATTAGCAAAGTGCCCAAAGCTGCTCAGTGTCTTGTCTTACGAAGCAGAACAAATAGTGTTTATTGAAACTTTGTAAGCCTAAAATCACTTGGCGCTGTGTGGGTTGTATGGAGTCAGTCCCTATTTAAAAGCTGTGGGTCCGTTGAGGAACTTACATAAACCAGAGCTTAGTGTGTTGTAAAAGTGACCTTTGTGAGAGTGGCTGATCATGGTCATCCTTTTTGCAGGTGTTGATAGAGCACATTGGGAACCTGGACCGTGCATATGAGTTCGCTGAGCGCTGCAATGAACCTGCAGTGTGGAGCCAGCTGGCCAAAGCACAGCTCCAGAAGGGGATGGTAAAGGAAGCGATTGACTCCTACATTAAAGCAGATGATCCTTCCTCATACATGGAAGTTGTTCAAGCTGCTAATGCCAGTGGTATGACTAAGTTTTATTTACATCTTGGCTGTTGATGTTGCTCAGCTCTTTTGCCTGGCCTGCTCAAACTGCAGTTTTGCCAGACCTGTATCTTGATGCAAGTAGAGGAATCTAGCCCTTCAAGGACTGCCCTAAATAAGAATGGGAAAAGGTAGTGTATTCCATTTGCAGATAATCAGTGGCCTGTAACTTCCTTCTTTAGCTAGCTGGAGACTTCTTTCAGAGGCTTTGCATGAAGTTAAATAGGATTTTAGTTAGGCCCATTCTAAGATGATTTGATTAATGCATAATGAGCAGTGTGAAGGTTGTTGGTTGTTGGGGAATAGCTGTAGAAATATGTCAAAATGAGGTTCAGCTGATTGTTTAACTGAAACACAAGTGTCCCTAGTGGTGGGAAGTAAACATTCTGAACTCTTTTCGATAGGAAACTGGGAAGAACTGGTAAAGTACCTCCAGATGGCACGCAAGAAGGCCCGGGAGTCGTATGTGGAAACAGAATTAATCTTCGCTCTTGCTAAAACAAACCGCCTGGCAGAGCTCGAGGAGTTCATCAATGGACCCAACAATGCACATATCCAGCAGGTGAGTGAGACTGACTTTGTTTTGCTGAATCACAGAGGGGTGTTGGGAATTTTGTCTCTGGATGTGCAGATCTTGGCCTTTAAATCCATTTTGGTAAGGGCTTGAATGCCACACATTTAGTGTAAGGCTGCAAGTGTGCAGGAATAACCTGGCTGTGCTCTGCCCTAGGTTGGTGATCGCTGTTATGATGAGAAGATGTATGAAGCAGCCAAACTGTTGTACAACAACGTGTCCAACTTTGGCCGTTTGGCCTCCACTTTAGTGCACCTGGGCGAGTACCAGGCAGCCGTGGATGGTGCTCGGAAAGCCAACAGCACTCGCACGTGGAAAGAGGTGAATTTACTGGCTCTGAGTTCAAGGACTTCAAAGCTGTAGCCTGTTCAGAAACCTTGATTATAAGCAGTAACACAACTCTCAATTCCAGGTTTGCTTCGCTTGTGTGGATGGAAAAGAATTCCGCCTGGCTCAGATGTGTGGGCTCCACATTGTGGTGCATGCAGATGAGCTGGAAGAACTAATCAACTATTACCAGGTAATTAAGCTGACTCCTGTTGTACAGTCAGTTCTGTCATGGCAACCCTGTCAAAATCTGAGATTCTGGATGTTTCCTGATGTGAAATGTCTGTGTCTGTGTCTCTAAGGATCGTGGCTACTTTGAAGAGCTGATCACTATGTTGGAAGCAGCGCTTGGACTGGAGCGAGCACACATGGGGATGTTCACAGAGCTGGCAATTCTCTACTCCAAGTTCAAGCCACAGAAGATGAGGGAGCACTTGGAGCTGTTCTGGTCCAGAGTCAACATTCCTAAGGTGAATGTCTGAGGCTTGAAATCTAGCTTAAAACACACCTTTTTGGACTGTCTGTACCCTGGCTTTTGCACCAGCAGCTCTTGAGGTTGTTAATGGCACTAAAGCCTGAGCACTGGTGGAAATTGCAGTTAACATATATTGCTAATTCTGCCTTCTGCTTAGGTTCTGAGAGCTGCAGAACAAGCCCATCTCTGGGCTGAACTGGTGTTCCTGTATGATAAGTATGAAGAATATGATAATGCCATAATCACAATGATGAATCACCCAACAGATGCTTGGAAAGAAGGCCAGTTCAAAGATATCATCACTAAGGTATTGCTTTCCTAGTGAAAGTTATGTCTGTTTTTCCTTTGCATTTCCCCACAATCAAACTCCTGCTCTGAACATGCATCTTTACTCTTCTCTAGGTGGCCAATGTGGAGCTGTACTACAAGGCAATTCAGTTCTATTTGGAATTTAAGCCTCTCTTGCTCAATGATCTGCTGATGGTGTTGTCCCCTCGGCTTGACCACACTCGTGCTGTCACCTT
The DNA here is from genome assembly GCF_017639235.1 of Corvus kubaryi. Classification (NCBI taxonomy): domain Eukaryota; kingdom Metazoa; phylum Chordata; class Aves; order Passeriformes; family Corvidae; genus Corvus; species Corvus kubaryi. The sequence goes on from NW_024581088.1 coordinate 8,460,808, forward strand.
CTTCACAAAGGTAATTTTCTTGCTAACCAGATCAATGCAAAAGCTGGGGAAGCATTGAGCTGTAGTGGCATTTTAAAATGCTTAGCTACTCGCCTGCCAGGGAAGATGCTAAGAGACTTCCACAATAACTGACTTAAATGTATCTCCCTGATTCCGTAAAGGTTAAACAGCTGCCCCTGGTTAAGCCTTACCTGCGCTCTGTTCAGAATCACAACAACAAATCAGTCAATGAGTCCCTCAACAACCTCTTCATTATTGAAGAAGACTACCAGGTATGTCTTGTCTTGAAGCACGTAGTTCTGGATGTATCTCATATCCTCAGTCTTTGTTTAATGTGTAGAAACAGTTTTCTTTCTCATTTTCAGTAGTTTTTACCTGCTTGCTGTTAACTTTAATTCCTTAAGTTCATGTTCTCTAACACTTCAAACTGAATTAGTGGTGAGGAGCCAAGGATTAAGTGGAAAAGTGTTAGTGGCTTTCTGAGAGCTTTTTGTGTCGTTCCTACTGGGGGTAGAGTGGCTACTTTGTTATGAGTGTGACAGCTTTTATTTAAGGCAAACAAACAGTGGGTGCTAAGAAAAGGACTTACGGAGGAGGCAAACAGTTGTGATGTGGCTGTTCCACTGTTTTCAGAGAACAGCTGCCTGGTATTCAGAGGCTCTTAACCTACTGAAAAATACTGACTGAAATACTCTAAACTCCACATGTGTCATACAGCAGCTTCTCAAATAAAACAGCAGATCTCTGCAGGTCTGGCTAGAATACTTTATCCTCCTAACAGGAGGAATACAGAACTAATGGAAAATGTTGCATTTTGTGGATGCACTTGTACATCTGAGGTGTGAGTAACTTTTTTTTTTTTTTGTGCTTCACTCAGGCTCTTAGAACTTCTATAGATGCTTATGACAACTTTGACAACATTTCTCTTGCCCAACGTTTGGAGAAGCACGAGCTAATAGAGTTCCGAAGAATCGCTGCCTATCTCTTCAAAGGCAACAACCGCTGGAAACAGAGTGTGGAGCTCTGTAAGAAGGACAGGCTGTACAAGGTGAGACCCCACCCAGGTCAGCTTTAACAGCCTTGGCTTGTTTGGCTCTAAAGGGAGCTCAGTTAACAGCACCTTGTGGATTGTTGTGTGCCCCGAGGCTGAGGCTCTCTCCCGTTGCAGGATGCGATGCAGTACGCTTCTGAATCCAAAGATACCGAGCTGGCAGAAGAGCTGCTGCAGTGGTTCCTGCAGGAGAACAAGAGGGAATGCTTTGGTGCTTGTCTCTTCACCTGCTACGATCTCCTAAGGCCGGATGTTGTCTTGGAAACAGCGTGGAGGCACAACATTATGGACTTTGCCATGCCGTACTTTATTCAGGTCATGAAGGAATACTTGACCAAGGTAAGAGCAGGTGCCTCTCCAACATCCAGAGCTTCTTAGTCACTGTGGTGAATGCCTTGAGACTGTCTGCTTGCTACTAACATTGATTTGGGCTTTGTCCAATGTCTGTCTGTCCATGTCCACACTTACTTTTCAGTCCATCTGGGGAGAGACTTCGCCCTCTAAGAGGCTGAAACACAGGCTCCACCCTCTCTACCAATTACAGAACCTACATCAGTAGTATTTGCCTGACCCTGGGCAGTGTCTAAAGTAGTTCCAGGCTCCAGGCTTTTCCTGTGCTGTGTCAGGAATCCCCGGTGGGATCAAGCTTTAACTAAATTCTAGACTGTGTACTAAAACAGCTTTATAGCTAGATCTGGAGATAACTTACTCTGCTGTGCATTTAACTCTAAAATGTGGCTCTGATACTTAATGGCACTAATTATAACTCAACTCGAAGTGACTCAGGATGGGGGAACTACTTGGTAATGCTCTGACAGACTTGAACAGACTTGAGTTAAATCTAACTGTCACTAGCAGGATTTGCCCAGCTCAAGCTTTTAGAGTATCTTTCAGTGAAATGCTGTAAATTCCTTAATGATTAAGACTCTTCCAAGCTGAAGTTCAGCTTTTACTTTCATGCAGTCAGTGAAGACCAGGGTGCCTGTTTGTCCAGAAGTTTGCCTGGCTGTTCCTTCTAAAGGCAGGACTACCTTGTATTTCTGTAGCTAGCCTGAAATGCTGTTTTGGGGGAGGTGGGGAGCTGGCTGAGCAATAAAACTGTTTGTCAGAGGTGCCTGATGAACCAAGCTAACACCAGGCCTTTGGTGGGAGTAGGAAGATTCTTAAAGATAAAAATCTCCTGATCTGCTAAAAGATTAGGATGTAGCTTTAGTGTAGCTAATGAAGTCAATGCAGTAAGAGCCAGCAACAAGCAGAGCTGCCTTTCTAAAGCAGATACTTCTGGTGTACCTTTGTTTTTACTCGCCTGTACCTTAATTATTTCTTCCCTGACGCTTTTGTTTCTACCTTTTTATATGCTAAATATGGAATTTGATTTTTCTAAGCTGCACCTTCTGAATTCCTTTGCAGGTTGATGCAATAAAGGAAAAGGTGAAAGTTGATTCTTGTTTTCCATCTTTAAGTCTGGAGGACTAAGTCTAAGGATTCTGCATGAGTTTTTTCTTTCCTATGTTTACTACACTGCTGCTACTGCTTTTTCCCCAAACAAAATATCACTAAAGCATATGCAAATTGTTTAACTCTCAGTAGCTAGTGCTGTAGGAGAAAAGTAGTTTCATTTGCTACTAATAAGCTAATAGATCCTCAGGAAGGGCATACAGGTGATCAGTTGGATCACAGTCAGCCTGGTATTCAAACAACACGCAAATACTTACACAAGTGCTACTATTTGACTGCCAATCTGACTGGAAGAACCTCCTACAATAAGAAATGAGTCTGTGAATGCACAGATCAGTCTGGCATTTGCTAGTTGAAGGGCTGTGATCCAGTTCCTGATCTCTGGACCATGACTAATGCGTGCTGACTGTAGGCAGAGTAGATACTGGCTGCTTTCAGAGGGACTCTTCCTCACTCAGGTGTCAGTTCTCATGGTGCTGATCTAATCCACACAGTGCTCTAGTTCATGTAGCAACTTAAAACTTCAGCTGTTACACCAAGTCTGTGGTTCTCCTCCCTGTAGTAAATTTCTAGTAGTTGTCCAAGAAAAGACTGCCTTCCAAGCTCTCCAGCTTCACTAAACTTCTCTTGCTACCTCATTAAAAAAAATACATAAAAATGGTAATGCTTATTGCTCTTCTGAGGCTACTCCAGGGCTTGCCTTTTGCTATGTAACTTTGACCTTCAGAAGGGCAATCCAAGGTTTTCTGTCCATCTGCTTCCCTACAAATGCCACCGTGATCCTCCTTAGCCCAGGGGTCAGCCCTAGCATGAGTTTTCCATTAATGTGGTTCAGCAAAGGGCAAACCAAAGTGACAAACAGCTTTGAAGATGGACTAAATGCAAAAACTGCTGGTTGTAAAGACACCACTGGAACTGAAGGCTAAGACACGTAGTGTAAGGTCCTTCAGCAGCTAGTAAGGAAAGTAGGAAAGCGTGTGTGTGAAAAAAGGTAATTGAACTGCAGTGTTTGCATAAACTACGCATGTGTAGCAGTCATTGCAATTACATCCCACTACTCCTTAAGCTCCAAGGCATTGCTGTGGGCTGCGTGTGGTTTTTTGGGGGGAGCCTGTCTGGCAGTCATCTTCAGACCTCACTCGTGCTTCAGTACTTTTGCCTCTTTTTCATGCACACATAACACGATAACATTGAATGCATGTTACTTTTCCTCTGCAGCTTATTGCAGTCCCTGTGGAAAAGCCTTTAAATCAATCTTGCTCCAAGTGTGTAGGGCCCTGAAGCTGGTGATGCTCGAGCAAGTGGTGTAAGAACCATCCTGCAGGCTGGTTTCAAACTTGCGCTTGTTCTTGTCAGTATTTGTTCAGCTCTGAGGGGAGGCATCAAAACTGGGTCCAAAATGCATTGAATGTCCTGGGCTGGAGGCTTTCCAAGTGTGAGTAAGCCAAATGCCTCTGCTTAGTAGCAAACTCTGCACATTCTCCTTGGATTTGCATCTCTAAACTTGTGCTTCTGTGTTCAGTGTGTTGCTGTTTTGAGTTAAAAACAGTGCAGTTCCCAGCACGGTGTCTGGAAATGAGTCTTGGAGCACTGGATACGATCCTGTACACTTTGGCAGCAGCAAGCCAGATACTGTGGGAGGCAACCACCAGGCTGGCCATGGAAGCCCAGTCAATGAGGGAACTCGAGCTCAGGACTTCTGCCACTCCCTGGAGTTGTGCCTCAGCTTGAGGTTACAGAGGAACAGGTTTATGGAACACAGGTTGTAACTCACAGCTGAAAGGAGGAGCTCACAGCTCTTGGAGCTGCCAGCAGATACTTGCTCATGTAGCACAATTAAGCTGCAAACTCACTCTTGGATGTTGTAGCTGAATAAATAACACTGACCCTGTGTAAGTGCAGGAAACCTTCAAACACCTTTATCAAGGGCACAAATGAAATGAAACATTAATCTTGTGAGTTGTATTATTGTCTTTCAAAGTAATTGGCATGATTATCTCTGACTTTGTTCTAAATCTTACCTCCCAGGTAAAATACCAATACCTCATTTTGTGGTTTTAGTTTCAGGGCCTGCCTTAGACTGTAGAAATGCTGAGTTCCCTTGGATCTGTCTTAGAAATGAGCTATATTTCACTACAGAAGAAGTTTCTTCTCTTGCCTTTCTGTAGGGGTGGGCAAACAGCACCATTGCGCTCGCAGTGCAGCTGGCCAGGCTTGTCTGTTACTGTGTGTAAAGCTGGAAGAATTGGAGTAGCTGTGGGTTTAGGCTGACTGCCACACAGTTCTGGAGTGGAAAAAGCAAGTCTTATACACATGCATTCTCTGCATTTGAACTTAAATTGCATGAGTGAATGGGTTTGGAAAGTGAAATCTTGAGGCTCAAGTGACATGTCGGATGCTATTGCAGTCTGCTCTATCCAAATACAAACCAGATTACTTTGCCTCAATGTCACCTCCAGGGAAACTTCTCCAGGTCTGGGCATTATCTTGACAATTGCTCCAATGCCAGAGGTCTGCAACTGAGACTGAGCTCAAATCTGAGTCTGTGTCCAGCTCCAGTCCAGTACAGAACATTTTGTACAAAGCTTCAGTCTGGAGTGAGCTTTCAAAGTAGTTGAAAATCCCTCAATGAGGGTTTTTTTTCAGGAAACAGACAATCTTGACTGCACCAGTACCAACATTGCTACTTGAATTGATCTTAACTTGTAAATGGTCTCCTTTTCTTGATGGGTGTTAACATACCACTAAGGCTTTTCCACTTCTCTGCCACGAATAAGTACCTGTTTTAGAGGAGATTTTTTAATTGTTGGTCTCAATTCCAGGTGGATAAACTGGATGCATCAGAGTCTTTGAGAAAGGAAGAGGAACAAGCTACAGAAACACAACCTATTGTTTATGGTAATGCTTTAGTTCATGTGTTATCAATAACATAGTTCACTTTTAAAACAACCCTTCCCTAATCTTGGTTTTTTCCCAAGGAAGTCCTGGGAAATGGGAACGTTCTTCATGTGAAATCAAGTCTTAAGGAATGTGTTCCAAAATACTAGATAAGTGCCACTCTGATGCTGTGGCTGCTAAGGTGGGCTGGGGACTGCAGGATTTAAGGTTGTCGTGGCTCCTTAAGGAAAGGTCTACAGGAGGCTCTGCTATTCCAGGGTTCCAGCAAGTGATTATTTGGATCTTGTGCAATATGCTTCATGTCTAGCCTGGGTATTTGCTTTATATCCAGGTTATTCTATCAGGAGTTTCTTCGTATACTTTACACTGTAGTGTTTTTACTGTGCTGTGCCCTGAGTTTTGTGGGGAAATACCCATTCTGGCTCCGAAGGGTAGGGACTTCCTGCTTCAACATACAAATATCTACAGAAAATTTGCAGGCATTTTGCTGACTGAGTTCAGGAGGAGTAAGATGCCCCTTGTGTGTTGCAGGCCAGCCCCAGCTGATGTTGACAGCGGGACCCAGTGTGGCAGTTCCTCCGCAGGCACCTTTTGGCTACGGCTACACGGCCCCTCCGTACGGGCAGCCACAGCCCGGCTTTGGCTACAGCATGTGAGATGCAGCACAAGTCAGTCTGGAGCAGCAACTTTTCTTACTGAAACTCCACCGTCCCTCCCCGCTTTAACTCATAACAGGGAAAAGCAAAGAGTTCTGCCTCGTGTTCTTGTAACCTTTATTTCATGAAGGACTGTTTTTTCTAGCGCAAACGATTTGAATCACTTCTGTTAAATCTTTTTCACATTCCATGTCATTTAGACTTTTACTTTCAAAAGGGGAATAGTTTAAACGACTTTGTTCAAGTGGGCTTTTGCAGGACTGCTTATTACCATTAAGTCTATTGTGAAGATTCTGATTTGCACTCTATAGTGTTACACTCTAATATTGAATCTTAAGTTCATTGTATGTGAGCAGCTTACGGTATGTACTGTCTATTCTAAATGCATTTAAGTCTCACTGTATATTTGGAGAAAGCTAAAGCCAAGATACTTGTATTTGACCTTGCAAAACTGCTGACAAGAGACAACACTAATCAGCATATCCTCCCTGGGTTGGATTGCATAGCTCTAAAAGAATTTAAAATGCGTACAGACAACCTTGCCTGACTTAAAATGAGTAAAAGTTTTGGTTTTGTTTCTTTTTTTCCCTTAACCTATGCAGGTTTTTCCAGTTATGCATATAGAAAATGCTAGTGTCTTTTTGCTCACTCCATATGTAACAGATGACCTTATGTTGTGCTGTATCCTGTGCTTTTGTGGGACATTCCATTCAGGAACAGAGCACCATGATTCCAATCTGTGTATTTACTAACCCTGCCCTGAGGTTTGTGTATGTTGGATATTGTGGTGTTTTAGATCACTGTTTTGAGTGTACAGAAGAGAGAATTCAAGCATATTGCTGTTCAGTTTTGTTTGTGCAATTTGAAATTACGCAATTTAAAAATAAATTACTGGACTGTGGACATGCTGCATAGTGGTAGCTTCACTTTACTGTCTTCAAAAAAGGACCTTTGGACTCAAACCAAGTATTCCAGTGCTGGTAGTGGGGGGCAGTGCAGGTGTGTGCAGCCAGGGGTCTGAGGGGCTGGCAGAAGAGTAGCAATGGGGACCAGTGGTGGGGTCTTGCACTGAGGGGGCAATACAGGAAAATATGTAATGCTTTTTCTAGAGAGAGATTATGCCAGAGAGAAGAAAATAGCACTTTTCACCAGTTGGCTGCACTGTGGCCAACTCCAGCATATCTGACCAGATGATACATTAGGATTGTAGTAAGGTGTGCCAGTTAAATTGAGATCATGTTCTAGGTATGTAAATTGCCTTAAACATATTTAGCTTCAAATAAAATTGACTTAAATGGTTCTCTATGAATACTGTCATATTTGAGTGTAATGAGTCTGACAGCACTGGACAGATTTCCAACACCTTTAGAAGCTCCAGGAGCCACACTGGGCATCAGGATGCAGCTCTAAGGCCAAATCCCCTTCCCTTTTCCTCCTGTGAGCTCCACAGTCGTGTCCTGTGATCCTGGGGCTGGGCACTGCAGCACTTCCATGGAATGGGGGTCTGGCAGGGGCTCACCTGCCCCAGGCTCTGTGGTTCGCGGTAGTCTGCACTGAGTCTCTGGAAAGAATTTACTGGAACCCCTAGGGTGCTCTGTACTCTGTAACAAGGTGCTTTAAACCCAGGATGGCCTTTTGGTCCCAAGAAAACCAGGGTTTAAGTCTGTCTCTGCATGCCCAGTTGTTTATATGAGGGTAACTCCCCACACCTTGGCTCAGCTGCACATTTTTGCACGTGTAGGAGCTACACAGACCCCTCCAGAGGGAAGCTCAGCTTACAGCTGCTCCCCACAACTGTTTACTGGTCTGGGCTGCAAATCCAGTTGAACTGGTCAGCCTGGGACCAGTTACAAGTTGTTGCAGCAGTTGTTTGGGCAGGAAGCTGGCTACAGTTACCCCTAGCTCCAGTTCTTAACTGCTTCACTGGCTGAGCCTTTCTCAATTAGAGAATGTATTCACTTCAAAGAATAGGCAGAAAGAGGAAACTCTTAAACTCTTATCAACCACCGTGCAAAATCCTCAACCAATTGCACAAGTTGTAAATTTACTGGGTTCCTTCTTGTGCCAGCTCTGCTTTCCTCAACTGCCCTGAGCCTGGAGTTTTCTTTCCCCCTTTGGAACACAAGCTAGAGAAACTCATGCTTTACAAATTTAAATCTTACAAAACTTGCTTATTTTATTAACATTGGAAAAAAAACCCCAACTTGGATTTTTATCCCACCAGTACTGACATACGCGAACGCATCCAGGTCTTTTTGGTACTGGTTTAGAAGAGTTTAAGGTGACCAGAAACTTTATCTATGACATCAGCTGGTCCTGGTCCGATCCCAAGGACTGTCCTGGAGCCTGGAGCTATCTGGGTACGCCCAGCATCCTGTATCAAGCTCACAGTCAGCCCCAGGCGCTTCGCCTCAGCCAGGAGCTGCACCAGAGTCTCTTCATCGGGAGCTTTGAGGACCACTTTAGGTTGTCCACAGTATTCCCACTGCTTCAGGAGCTCGGGATCCCTGTTGTGGACCTGCTTGTAGGCAGAGACAGCAGCGTGGGAGCACTGTGCTGCTACTTTGCCCTTGCCCATTTTCAGGTCGTTGCGGACGATCAGCACCAGCTTGAGCTCCCCGGACTCTCCCATGATGTCGGCCTCACCCCCCAGGCTGTTGGGAGTCTCTGGCATTCCAGCTCCAGGCTTCCTGCGGAGTCTGCCCCGGATGCCCCAGCCCAGGCACACACCGCACACAACTCCAATGATGACATTCAGCAACTCGGGCTCAAAGAGAGAAATCATGGTGGATTTTGGAGAGTGGCTCTGAACGGGGGGAAAGACAGAATTTACTTGAGAGTTTTGCAGCTCCTGAGAGCATTTTGTGTGCTCTTGCCTGGTTTGCACTTGGTTATTTGAGGACAAAGAACATTTGCTAGAAACACAAAGGAACAGCTCCCCAGACACAGCTCTCTGATTGCAAACACCTCACCGGTGATGGGCTTCGACTCAGCAAGCAGAGCTAAGATAAAATGGCAAATTATTATAAAATCACAGAATGGTTTGGGTTGGAAAGGACCTTAAATTTCATCTGTTCCACCCTCTGCCAATGGGCAGGGACGCCTTCCACTAGACTAGGTTGCTCCAAACCCCATCCAGCCTGGCCTTGGACACTCCCAGGGATGCAGGGGCAGCCACAGCTTCTCTGGGCACCCTGTGCCAGGGCCTCCCCACCCTCACAGGGAACAATTCCTAGTATCCAATCTAAACCTCCTCTCTGTCAATTTGAATCCATCCCCCTTGTCTTGTCACCCCAGGCCTTTGTAAATAGTCGTGCCCCACCTTTTCTCTGTAAGTTCCCTTCGCGTATTAGAAAGCCACAATTAGGTCACCCCGGAGCTTCTCTTCTCCAGGCTGAACACTCCCAATTCGCTCAGCCTTTCCTCATGTCAAAATTACACCTAAAAACGGGGAGAGAAATGGTGCAGTGGTGGAGGTTTTAAGCCAATACCCCAAATTCAACTGAGGAGCGGGGCCGCCTCCAGCTCCACCGCGGGCTGCGGCAGCTCAGCCCCGCCAGGCCCGGCCGCGCTGGAGCCCGAGAGGACACGGAGGGCAAAGACCGAGCGGGAACCGAACCGTGCGGGACCCCGCGGCCCTCAGGGGGGCCAAATGAGGGCCACGAAGGAACATCCCCCCTCACCGCTTACCTGCCGCTCCCCCGCCCGCCCGGAGGTGACGGAACCGCGGCGCTCGGGAAGTGACGAGCCCTAGGGGCGGGACGGGGCGTGCTGTGCCGGGCCCTGTTCCGCGTTGTGCCGGGCCCAGTGGAACCGCCGGCGTGGAGTACGGTGAGTGCGGGGTTGGGCCTGGGGCTCTCCCGGCGGGCGAGGGTCTCGTCACCGGCCCCTCAGCGGGACCCTTCAGCGGCACCCCTCAGCGCTGCTCATCGCGCCCCTCAGCGCTGCCCGTCGCGCCCCTCAGCGCTGCTCATCGCGCCCCTCAGCGCTGCCCATCGCGCCCCTCAGCGCTGCTCGCCCCGCTCCCCTCACGGCTCCTCCGGCTCTGAGGTGACGGCGGCGAGGGGGGACTCCCGGGCCGGGCGGCTCCGGAGTCCCGGCGGGACCCCCGGGCCGGGCGGTGCTGTGCGAACCGAGGGACCCGTGTGGCCAGCCGGGGAGCGGCCGGGAACGCTGTGGAGGAGCAGGTCGGAAGGAGAGGCTGGTCCTTGCCGGCCTTCAGGGCGAGAAATGTGCCGCTGCCATCTCACCCTGCTGGAGAGCGGCTCTGCTCTTCCATAGCCCCGGGAAGGGTGAGATAGACTCGCCCTGCTCCGGCCCAAGGGACGGTGCGTGATGACACAGGGAGAAATCCGTGCTTTTCCCTGCGGAGAGTCAGATACCGATGGCCTTTGTCTGCTTTTCCAATAGAAATGGGCTGTGTTTTCCCGGCTGGGTCCTCCCTGCATCCCCATGGACTGCCTGGGGCTTGTGGGTGTGAGGCCCAAATAAATCCACGGGAACATTTCTGCTGACTAGGGTTAAGCACCTCGTCTGGTTTTTATTTCTCTAGCCAATGTTATCTGGTGTTTACAGGAGATAATAAAGCAGCAAGGATCTTGTTTTATTCCAGTTTTGCCTCTCAGATGCTTGGCAGGTCATGTAGGTGACCTGAGGGAAGGGGTGGTAAGTGTGTTTGATAGCAGCTGTTTATCTATGAAGTGTTACGAATCCAGGTTATCCCCTTTCAACTGCACCTATGACATTTCTGCAGGGTTTTCTCCTTTCCTTGTTTTCTCTGCTATGTGCTTACCAACAAGTGTGTATCCTGGTTTAGTTAATGGTGACAATATGGGTTTAGGTGGAGAAAGTGTGATGTTACTCTTTCATGCCTGGGAGCACATGTGTTGTGTTTGGGCAGTGGATTCTGGTGCTGTTTTGATGTTAGGAATTCTGCTCTTTTGGAGATTGTTTCAGCTCAGTTTGATGGGGGGTTCTCATGCTTCATAACACCTCATAATAACATATATCAGCTCTTCTTAGTGCATTAATTTTCATAATGAAACAGTCTTTGTTATGTCAGTACTCTTTCTTCCAATCCATTATTTCTGCAGCATGGAATAAACTTTCCTTTATTCCTTACTGGATAAGTGACAGTTGTAACGATGGCTTCATCCCCTGTTTTCAGATGAGGGTTTCAAAAGCCAGTTTCCAGTTGTGCAATGGGAGGTGAGCTCTCTTTATTAGTTTGAGCTTTGTTTCACGTCTTGCTGAGCAGCTGAAATTAAGGGTGTTTGTAATTGCTGTGGGGAAGGGTAGTAGGAGACTTAGTAGCTTTCAAGTGGGTGGTAACAATGAGGAAGGTGAGTAGGCTGGAACAACTGCACTCTTTCCACCTTAAAGCTTTTTTCCTAAGTTGTTGTCTTGGAATTTCTTCTGAATGTCATAACTGCCTCTGACTACATCTCAGGAACAGCTCTCCTTAAGGTGATCTGTGTCATTAGTGCATGCTTGGAGATTCCTTATTTCTTAAAAAGCTGTGGCTTTAAAACAGAAAAACCCCTATAATTCCTGATGCATGGGGATGGGAGACATACTGTTATCTGCCAGCTGGAACTTTAACTTGTCTTCCTTGTGAATAAGTGTGAGCTGGGTGGACTTTGCTATTCCCTGAGGACGAAGGGCACAACCTCGAAGCTGTTGCAACACTGAGCTTTTTGTACCCCTGTACCAGCTTCCAACACAGGCATGGGACAGCACCAAAACCACCAAACCTTGCTGGTTTTGGTGCTGCTTGGCCCAGAGGAACCCAGGAGATGCTATTAGTGAGGCAGGCAGTTGTTCAAGCTTATTAAAAAAATATTTCTCTTTCTCCCAGGGCTCAGAATTGGCCTGTGTGAGCCTTGTCTGGGCAGTGTGTCCTCACTGGATGGCCAAGTGTGAGATCTGAATTGGCTGCACTTAGAGACTGTTCCTGTGAAAAGCAGAACTTGTTACCTAAGGAGCTGCTTTCAGCCACTCTGGGCTTTGTCAGGTCCTCGTGTTCATCCCTTTTCATCTGTGCTGTGCCTCCTCTGCATATCCTCTTATCCCTGGGTCTCACCTTTTCATCTATTTATTGCACAGCGTCTCTACTGAATTATTTTAGCACTTGATTCTACTTCTGGATGTAATCAAAATGCATGTTTCACCAGAAAAAACACACCAGAAAGAACAGTTTAATATATGCGGTTTTAATGGTAGGGACAGAACTTTCTGTCAACTCAAAAGAAATTTCATGGCATTCCTGAAGCTCATGTTACAACGGTCTTTCCTAAAAGGCATCCCAAAGTCTTTTTGGAAAAAAATGTGAATTTTAACTCTAAATTCTAAGATGATTTATTCGGGTAGGAATTGGAAAATAGGTCTGGTGTACAGAGGCATAACCCACAAAATGGAATCCTGTGGTCTTTAACTGAATTACTTCTCCTTTGAGGAATTAAACTATTTTAGTTGGGAAAACATTTTTAGTATGGGAATAAATGCACTCATATCAAAATAACCCATTACAGCTAAATCTGTGGAGATTTGGAACATCTTTCAGATGTGGCCTAATTTATTTTAATTGAATACTTCCCAGGAGTGCTGAAGGACTGGAAAAAATCGAGCAGTTACTTTTTCTATTTTCTGTCATCTTCAGGAAAGTCATTAACCTCCAAGTGAGGGGCTGTGTCACTTCAGTGTCACATGAACGGTGTTCTCTTGCTCTGTAGGGGCAGCAGGTTTGCAAGAGGAGTCGCTTTGGGCTTGAGTGCTGCAGAGCTGAGGACGTGGTTGGCTCTTCCACTGCCTTCAGATCCTGGGTGGAGAGGGAATAACTGTGAGGAGCTGAAAGGGGTATGTAATGTTTCACTTCCAAACTGATCCCATCCTTCACCTGAGTGTGTTCCTGTGCCAGGCAGTCTTTGGCTTTCGAGGGAAAGTGCTCTCCAAGCTGTTTCTTTGCCAGGAAATTGTTAACTTATTCTCTCTGTAGAGCATTTCATGACTGAAAAAAAAACCCTCACAGATGAGCAGCACTGTCTAGGTTAGTGCAATTCCTTACCCACCTGGAAAGGCTGGATTTTAATCCTTTGTTCTCCTTATTGTAAGGGAAGGACAGGAGTGTAGAGAAAGAAGAAGAAGAATTATCAGAAAAGTTGAGGAGAAAGAAGCAGCAGGATTGGAACATTTGGCTTAAAATGCAAGGAATAACTGGAAATGATGTGTTCCTGAGGTGGCTGGGGGGGGAACAACAAAATGCTCCATGCTCTAGCCCTGGTTCTGGGAGCTGTGTGACCAGGAACTGATAGAGATGAGAGTCAGGGCTCTTTCAGTAAGAAGTGGTAAGAATTAGTGATTCAAACAATGTCTGGGAAAGCAGTGAGATCATGAAAACAGCTTCCTTGTTGTTCCAGCACACTGGAAAGGAGTCCTCCAAAAATCCTTAGTACAGAACATGAGTCCACATTCTGCTCCTCCAAGTGAGTGTGCAAACACCCAACTGCCTTGTCCAAAACTGTTTCCTTTTGCAGAAGTGCACCCAACACTTGGGTGCTTCCACAGCCTCCCCAGAGCTTCAGAGAAGAGACTTTAGTCCTTTTCTCTGATTACAGAAAGCAGATACTGCAGTGCCCAATTTTGTTGTGTTCTCATGCTCTGATAGCTTGTTTTGCTTTGTCTCACTTATGCTGTGAAGTGCCAGTCACAGTTACCATAAACCCTTTTTGTTGACTAATTTGCATTTTTGACTAGCAATAATTGTCTTTTTATACTTCATGTTTTGGGTTGCACTAAAGCACAATGGTGTATTGTGGGCTTTTTGTTCAGCCCTACAAAGCAGTTCCTGTGTGAGCACAGCTCTAACAAATGATCTAAGCCACCCTGATACAAAAACTGTCCATAGTTGTTTTCCTCGCTCTTTTAAATAGTTTATTTTTATGTTTGCTGATAACTACTCCATGTAGTAGGCAAATTTATTTTTAGAGATGGGCTCTGTGTCTTTCCCAGCATCTGTCAGAAGTGAAGTTCTGTTTAGCAGATGGAATTTAATTTCCTGTGGTGAGTTCTCATAGATTCGGTGTAGACTTGAGGATATGGAGTGAGTTAATGAAGGACAACTCCATTTGGGGTCAGACTCCCACTCCAATTAATCCCTGTGAGAAGGCATTAGTGCAGGACTAGTGATTCTAATGGGCATCAAGCAGCACAGCAGATCAAGGGTGCTGAGCTGAGGGGATGTGCATCCTCCAGTCCCTTTGCTAAGATGCTTTAAGTATAATTAGACTTGGGCAAACCAGGGAGGTTCTTTTCTGGAGCCAGGAAGGGTTTGTAGCCCTTTCAGCCCTGCCATGTGATGGGTATCCACTCTCCAAGCCAGCTCTGGTTTTAAATAGGAATTTTTAGAGCTTTCCTTCAGAATGGTTGAACTTTAAGACCTTCTTGACAAGTATTTGTCCTACAGAAGTATGGATGAGGATTATTCATCTGCTTTACTGCAAATGTTGACTTGTATACTTGAGGTGGTGTTATGCAAAGCTAATCCTGGATTAGTGCCTTTCCAAGCAGGCAGGGTAAAAGTGGCTCTGGCAGTTGAGCTCCTGAAAAAAAAGCTGTCATGCCGAGGGAACAACACACCTGAGACCCCCCCAGCGATGCAGGAATTTTATGGATTGCACTGGAATTCAGTGTTGTGCACAGCCTGGGCTTTAGCATCAAACATGGAGGGCAGTTGGCATTACAATAAATGAACTTCCTTGGAGTGTAATTAAGCTGAGAGCAGAGACCAAACCGGTTAAGACTTTAATTTTGAAGGCTAGATTTGCCCACATTGAAAAAGATGGACTTCAAAACGAGGAACGTGTGGCTTCCACTGAAATTTGTGGTGTTTTTCCTAATCTTTGCTATATTTAAGTCAACAAAATGTGACTGAAGTTCCCTAAACCAGACCACTTTTTTTAGTGTGGTTGTGGGTGCTCAACAGCTCTGGATGGCTTTTGCTTCCTAAGCAGCTTTCTGTGAACATCAGGCTTGCCGTGTGTGGGTGTGTAATTTAAATATTGCCCTCTGCAATTTGAGCTCTGTGTGTGTAAATTCATGTGGCATACATGTGTATGTGTGTATATAAACTTACACTGTAGATGTTCATAGATACTTATTTAAATGTATATAAAAATAAGCATAAGTAAGTGCAGTCAGTAGAAACAAAACCCTCCACCATCCACCTGGACTCGCTGTCCTGATGGATTTGAGGGGTGGCTGAACATTTGATTCTGATACTGCCATAGCAACTGGCCAGTTATCTTCACCTGAGGACTGGGGTAGCTCCAGTGGCTCCCAGAGTGTCAGGCTGCTCTAAACTCACCTGGGGAGAGGGAGAGGTTCACGTTTCCCTGGGGTTTGAGCAATCCCTGGGTTGCAGGTGACTGCAGAGTGATGCTGTAGAGCTCCCACTGCAGCAGCTCAGGGCTCTTGTCCTTGGCTGACTCTGGAGCCCTTGGCATTTTTCAGCTTTTGCAAATTTTTTAGGTGGTTTGGGTATTCTGGGGTTCACGTTGCAGTGAATAAAAACTGTAACACGCTTGAGATGAGTTTCTGCTGCCTTGTTTAACCAGACAGATTTCTATTTCTGCACAATTTGTGTCAGAGGGAGGTGTTGGAGAAAGGACTCCTTCCTTAGACCTCAATGCTTCTCACTACTGGATTTTAACTAAAACCTTTAATAATCAGATTATAGCTAGCAGTTTCATCTGTAATGCAAGTAATGCACAAGGCTTGTACCTGTTTAGAAAGCACCTTTTTAAAACTTACTTGTGAGACCCTGGAAATGCCAAATACAGTACCTGAAATCTTGGAACATTTTATTTAACAATTTGACAAAATTGCTGCAGTCTGAATCCAGGGGGTGATCTCATTCCTGTTTACCAAACCTGAGTTGCTGCTTGCCTCTTAAGCCTAACATAAATCAATGGGGAAGTATTTTTTCTGTAGAACTTTAATTTCCTCCACTGGACAGTTTTATATAACCTGTCATTTTAATACTGCACCACTTTTCTTTCCAACAAAAGCAATGTATCAAAAACTGTAAATCAGGTTTGCTTACAGGGAGAAATACAGTGCAAATAAGATGTTTTAGCTTTGTGGGGCTCCCTTTTCCAAAACAAAACTCCAGAAACTGTTCTAAGGTTCCGGAGAGGGTTTTTAAAACAAGGAGTCTGACTGGTTACTCTCTTTGTGTTTGATTGCATAAGAATTGTCAGCTGTTCATGTTGGGTTTTTTTTAAGGGAAAAAAAAAAAGGCAGCTCTTGCAACATTCTGGTTTATGCTGGCCCCCAGTTCTTGCATTATTTACTCTCCTGGATAAGGAAAACCACTTCTGTTCTTTTGGTTTGTTTTTTTTTTTTAGGGCTGATATCTCTAGAGAGAGGCTAAACCAGCAGAGTATGGACAGTGTGAGCAAAGCTTCCATCAGAGAGCTCTTGTCCTCTGAAGAGTTTGCCTTTTGTGCTTCAGAGATACCAGACTGTGCAAAACAGGAGATGCAGCTCTGTATCGTGGTTACCACACTGAGGGCTTATCTTTCAGCCAGGGAGGTTTTTGACATAGTAACAACCTGCAAAGCTTTAGTGCCAGGATGAGGAGTGAACCTGAAGCACCAATCTCAGGATGGAAGTGAGGTTTGTATGAAGCTCTGCTCTTCCTGGAGCCCAAACAGTGGGTTGGGTCGCGGAAGGGGTTGTTTAAAAGAGCTTTTGTTCAGCTGTTAGAAGTGAGGGAGTTTTGCCATTTGAGTGAAAAATTTAGAATTATGTAGGTGGGAATGTTTTAATCTTTGTCACTGTGGGAATTGAATCACTTTCTCCTGGTTGATGGTGTAATGCAGGATGACTGACTGTGAGTTGGATTTGGAGAGCTGCTGGGTGTTTGCCTGTATCCTTTGACCATGGAGTCCTTCTAACCAGAAACACACCTTGTGCTTTTTGGGTTTCTTCTGCTCTTAGATCCCCACACGTGACTGATCTATGAAATGGCAGAGAATGGCACAGACTGTGACCAGAGACGCATAAGAATGAGCAAAGAGCAGCACAATGGAAACTTCACAGGTAGGTGGAAAATCACTTTGTGTTCTCAGCTGGCCTGTTTGGGGTGGAAAATGACCAGCACAAGATTGAAAAGGAATTGATGTTGCATTTCTGTTGAGGCCAGGCTGGATGGGGCCACCTAATCTAGTGAGTGGCACCTGTGCCAGTGCCAGGGGGTGGAATGAGATGGGCTTTAAGGCCCCTTCCAACCCAAACCATTCTGGGATTCTGTGACTTTACTCCCACATAATGCAAAGGGCCTCAATGCCTGAATCAATCTCAGAAACCTCAGTCAGCTCTAAACCTGAAGCCTGGAGGATTTAGGATTTCAGAGCCATGGAATAGATTTATGCTGTGTATTTCCATTCACGTTTCTCTTACACTCTTTTCTCTTCCTCTTGATCTGTGGTTCACATACATTTAAGCCCCACAAAGCTGACCTGGGTACCAACAGGGGCTACAACAACAAAAAAAGAAAACCTAAAAAAATTAAACTCTGTTGGCAAATGTGTGGCTATGGAAGTCAGGCTGTACAACCCCACCCTTTGGCACTGAAAAGTTAGTTCTTGGTAATAAAAATCTGTTTTACACTGGGACAGATCCAGTTATTAGTCTCCCAATTTCTAGCTGTTCTGTTGAAATTCAGTGTCACTCTAATTTATTGGTTTCAGTGATAAATTACCAACAAAACAGTTTTAACTACTTCACCTCCTGCCTCTCCTCTGTTTTTCCTACTGGTATGTCTGAAGTTGCCTGAGGTTAATGCTTAGAACTCATGCAAAATAACCTGAAAACACTTAATGAAGATTTTTGTGTCACTGAATTATCTGTGCTGTGTAGTAAAGTATGGCAATTATAATCCTCTTTGTTTGTTTCCTGTCAGCTTTGAATGTGCCAGTTCCACATTTAATTAAGTTTTGTAATCAAGTGATTTCTCAAGTTGTGTGCAGTCTTACACCATTGTCTTTTACGACCTTTTACTAAAAACAAGGTCATAAAAACAAGGTTGAAACATTTTTATTACACATATTAAGCGAGAAAGATTAACTGCATGTTTGTATGTATGGAACAAATTAAAGCCTTTTACTTAAAGCCTTAAATCATTCTGTAACTCTGAGGGAATGTGGATGTTCTCCAGAATTTGCCATTGCAGGATTTCTGTTAGTTCATCTAAAGCAACTGATTTTACAGCTAAGGAATACAGAATTAAGTGGGCTGTGTGACTAATGAGATCTGCAATTCCTGTGTAAATATCAGCATCTGATAAGGCAGAATGTTTCAATTACTGGAGTAAGACTGAAATAATACATCTTGGGTTGCAATATGCTGGAGATCAGATGAGATTAATATTTTAAATGCAACAACTTTTTAAAAATCTAAAATTTATGAATATTATTACAATGCAAAATAGCATACATGTGTTGTGACTGTGTAGTAAGTGATGTTTAAACAAGTTTGGTGTCTGTTTGGATACAAGTGTATTTTGTCATTGTTTACTGGTATTATTTTTAAAATCTTATTCCAGAATTCCTTTTCTTTAAAAGTTTAAAAATTGTTACTGCTCCTTAGCTTGACAACCTTTGAACAAGCCATTCTCCCCCAAAAAAACCAGCTCGGGTTTGAGAGTTTGTTCATCTGATTGTGAGCACAAAATAACACCTTGATAAGAAAAACCTTTTTGTGTCCTTGCCGGGCAGTGAGCAGGGCCTGGGCTGGGTGTGAGCTCAGTCCCAGGCAGGGCTGTGCTCCAAAAGCAGCTCCTTTCCACAGGAGGAGTTTGGGGGAAGCTGGACAGGCTCCTGGCTGGGAGGGCAGGTGCTCTTATCCAGTTACACGGTGGCTGAGGGGGATAAAGAGCACGTGTAATTCCATCTGCCTCCAGCGCAGGAGGCTGGGAATAGCTCTCCTGCCAAAGAACCAACTCCGAAGTTTGGAGTGAAATGTCCCTGCAGTGGCTGCTAAAGTCACGTTTGACCTGGGGTGGTGGCTGCTTGTAGCTCCCCGGGCAGTGCCCTGCAGAAAGGCTGCTGGAGGTGCCAGGCCTGTGGCACCCTGGTTTCCTGAATGCCTGCCAGCTACAGGGGGGAGCAAACCACTGCATTTCCTGGATATCACCTGAATCCTGAGGCACTGGAAGCAGATGCTTTGGGATCAGGAGAAAAGATGACTGAGAGCTCACGTTAACTTCCTAACAAATAAAAAATAAATCCGTGTATTTCAGTGGGATAGAACCTGACCTGCCAGCCTGTGCTGTTACATATTTCTTTTGCTTTTCATTTGCAGATTCCTCTATGTTGAGTGAGCGGAAGCGAAGGGAACGAGAGGAGAGGTTGAATATTGTACTGTGGAAAAAACCGCTTGTTACCTTGCAGTATTTTTGCCTGGAAACTCTAATAAACTTGAAGGAATGGACCATAAAGTAAAGATCATTTCTTTAACTTCTACTAAGCGTTCTGGGGAAACCCATGCTCTGATTCAGTAGGTCATTCTGACATCTCACTTTCCCTGATGATTCACAACTTGAAAACTGTTTTTTTCAGAGAACGTGTTTATTTTTGTTCCTTAAAGGTGGCTGCTGGAACATCCCTCACTTGTAGCTGTGCACTCAGACCTTCTGCCTAAATTACCTAAATGCAGCAAGGTGCTTGGGGGAGCAAATGGCAAACTGCCTTTCTGAAGAGTTGAATATTCCAATTTGAAGGAGTGGGACAGTGTTTAGCGACCCTTAAGGCAGGGGATATTGTAGTTACAACTGCGGTGTTAAGCACTGACCTACTAATGCAGGTATTGGTATCACTGAGTAATCTTCAAATAGCTCAGCCAGGGCAGAGATCAGGGTTATGTGGAGCTTGCAGTGATGTTTATGATGCTGTAAAGAGGACTTTGCTTCTCTGTGGGCCCTTTTACAGCAGGAAATGATTTATTAAAGCACTTTCCCTGAGTGTTATTTTCACACTGGATAAAATCAGCTTTTATTCCAGTGAGAGAATTTGTTAGGACCAGTCCTGCCATTCCCTGTTAGTGCTGAAATGTAGAGCCAGTTCTTAAGGCACAAGGCCCGAGGGTTTAGGCTGCCAAAACATGCCAAGAATAGCAGCCATCCAGTGCTTGTGTTGGTAACTGGGCTCTGTTGTGCTTGGGATTGAGTTCACCAAGCTTTTCCCAGTCAGGAGGCAGGATCTAATGTCACCTTGGGTGACTCCAGCTGTTGGGCTGCTCCTCTGCAGGGTGAGCTGAGCCTGGTGCTCAGGGTTGTGCTCACTGACCCTCAGGGCTAGGCTTGAGGTGCTGGCAGTTCAGATTTACTGAGAGAAACTTCTATTTTCCATTTTCTTTTGAAATTATTTGTATGAAAAATACAAGGTTTATGTAGTGTAGTCTTAATTCCCTTTTACACACCACGTCCCAAAAAAATCTAACCCCCAAGCCTATTTATTTTATTATGTACATTCTTTCAACTACCATTAGGAATTGTCTCTGAGAACTGTTTTACTGGGTCTGACATCTGTAATTTCTGAAAATCTCCAAGCATTTATTTAAACTAAGCAGAAATAACATTTGAGGATTTATTTTTAAGACCTCAAATTTTATTTGGCTTCCTAGACATGCAATTCTGTTACAGATAGCACTTGCCTCCTCTGCTGAGCAGCACATTCAGTTGTCTGGCACTCCCCTGACAGAATCTTTACAGAAAATAACCCTGACTATTGTAAGCTATTAAGTTGAGACCTCAGATTGACTCTTAATGATCTCCTGTGTTCCATTGCATAAAGTTGTGTTTTGAATGAAAATCACTTGAAGGTTCAGTTGTTGTACTAATGTAAGCAGCACTAACTTTAATTTTAAAATATTTTGAGTGTTTTTTTCAGTTTGCTTAATATGAAATATTTGGGACTGTTTTCCTGTATTATGTCTCACATTTCTATCTCTCTCTGTCTAAGTTACATTCATAGTTTGCTGTTATAGTCTGGGAAATTTAAGTGATGCTAGCACTTGTTTTTCATTTATCTTTATTAATTTTATTTCTGGAAAATAATAAGTGTATTTGCTAATCTACTGTGTGTGGCCACATACACATCAAGCAGAAAAAAAGAACCGTAAAACCAAACATGCTCAAAAATTATTTGGTAGCAAATTACTTTGGAAAACACTTTTCTCCCTTTACTCACCTAATGCTTCAGAGTTACCTAAATTATATTTATCAAATTTGGAGCTGTTACAAGAAATTCATTTTAATAGATGAGGGGAAACAAAATAATGTAAAGATGTGTTCCTGTGACTGTCACTGTGGTTCTGCCCAGCAGCACAGTTGGAAATCAGCATTTCTGAATTCCACCCAGCTCGTCCTTGCCCAGGGCCAGTGCAGGGCCTGCTCTGCTCTGTGCTTGGCCACAGCTGCTGCTCAGGGCCTGGGTCTGACTCTTGGCTCCAGAAGCTGAATTGTTTTCAACTTGTGTTTGTTTTCAGACAGTTACTTTGTTTTTCTTTGTTAAAAAAAATTAAATATGCGTGGCTGAACTTTGATCTCACTTGACAGCGAAGCAGAGATTTCTCCCTAAAGAGTAAAGGCTCCCCAGATATTTTCTTGGGAGGTTTACACTTCTATTAGAACAAACTTTTCAGCTGCCATTGTCCCTGCTGAGTACATCCAGGCAGCCCCAGTCCCCAGGGGTAACTGAGTTACTTTGAAATGCATGCTCAATGATGAAAAACCCTAATTTGCCATTTGTCTTTAAGATTGTGGCGTCGGCGAGGTGTCCTGGTGTGTGTGTTGCTGGCACTGGCACTGCTCACAGCCATGTACTACATCGAAGGAGCACATCAACAGGTACCACCTCTGCTTCCCTGGCTGCCTCACACTCCCTGTCCCTGTTCTGGGAATTGAATGAGTTGTGCTGGGATCTCCATGAATTTATAATGTACCTTTTGAACTGCTCACTCCGGGTTTGTTTCTCAAGTCGTGACTGCTCCGTTGGCTGTGCATGAGTTGTGTTTCAGAGGTGGGGAGGGATGAGCCGTGTCATTTGATCTGTTGTGTTGGATCTGGAGGTGTCTCATCTGTTCCTGAGTAAAGCACACCTCGGGTGCTGCAGCACTCCTTCACAGCTGCTGTCAATAAGCTTTTCATAGTGGTGGGAGCTCTTGAGGGAAGATGTTACCCTGAGTCGTGGCAGAGCTTTGTGGTTCCCAAGAAATGATTCTTGTGTTTCTGTGGAAGGGTCTCCTGCCCAGCTGGGACAGGCACATACAGAGAGATAAAATGGTTTGATGTCTGTGTGCAGCAGACAACCAGCATTTTAATGTTTTCTTAAAAGTAACAAACCTGCTACTCACTGCTCCAAGATACAACATCCAACAGACTCACTGGGAGTGCAGCTGATTTTATTCCTTTATTTAAGCTGTTCAGACAATTCTCTGAGCTGCCTGGGCTCTACTAGACACTGTCTGGGGCTTGCTTCTCGTGGGCCTCTTCTGGATTTCAACCCCCTACTGTTGAACCTGAATTTTCATCTATCTCCTTGGAAACTTGCTGATTGCAAGATGTGGGTTTTTTCTTTTGAAAGTGCACTGTTTTCTCTATGTGTCTGTGCTGTAACTATAATAAATTGCAAACAGAAGTATCTAGGATTCTATTTCAGTTGTTATAATCCAGATAAATGTCTGTGTTGACTTATAGCTTAATTTTCTCCCTTGGAGATATCATAATTTATATTTTTTTTCTTTTTTGTGACTTTCCTTGCTCAGTATGTGCGGTACATGGAGAAGAAGTTCTTCTGGTGTGCCTACTGGGTAGGATTGGGCATTCTCTCCTCTGTTGGGCTTGGAACAGGTCTCCACACCTTTCTGCTCTACTTGGTAAGGATATTTCCACACCATGTCCTTTCTGAATTGAGTACTTTGATTGGTGCAGATTTTAAAATATGTGAATAAATAATTTTCTGCAAGTTCTAAACATCAAGTACTTCTAAAGCTGGTGCTCTAGTGGATGCTGTTCGTGTTCTACACTGCATCACCCTGTTTTGTAGTTTGTAAGCTCTGTGTTTATTGATGTGGATATTGGCCTGCTGTTGGTTAATCCTCACTTTGAAACAATGAGCCAAATCTGCAAGCTCTATCCTCTGATCTCCTCATTTAAATGAAGCATTTTCTGCTGTGTGCAGCTCAAGTGCTTCCATTTAAAATTTTTCAGAGTATTTTTTTAGTAGCTTAAAATGATCATTTTTCTAACTGAAACCACAAAAGTAGGCAGCTGGTTTAAAGTTCAGTCTGTATTAATTTTGCTTTGGAAATAATAGGAAGAAAATGTTTTCCTATGAAGATAAAATATCTTCTGAAAATTTGCATGATGTTGTTTATCTCAACTTAGCTATGAAAATCAGGGAGATGTTTGGGTGTGTTTTGCTTTTGGCCATTGGATTAGTTCCTGGTTTATGAAACCACTGTCCTGGATTCAAGAAAAGGATTCATGCCCACAAAATAATTGAAACCAGTTCGTGCAACAAATGTCATCTTGTATTTGGAACAATTACAGATGTTTACTTTCAGAGCTGCTTTAATCATTAACAATAACACAGAAAACACTACAAGAAACTCCTGCCTTTCCCCCCTGCAGGGCAGTGCCTGGGAGATGGAATGGCATGGGATGAGTAGCATCAGATTTACTCTTAGTGGAGCTTCTGTCCTAAAGACTGTGGAAGGAATTCCTACTAAACAAAACCAAGTTTGTGCATTGAGCACTGTCATACTCCAGGCCACTTCAAGATGATTTTGGCACATGAAATCTTCCTAAGACAGCACCACTTCTTTTCTTAAAGGAGGTGGAATGAGTTAACTTTTCTTTTGCTCTATATTTAAAAATCAAAGTTCTAAATTACTTCAATGTAGAAAACTTAAATTCCGTAATACATCACTTTGGTGATACTGTGGGGTACGTGAACCTCGTGGATGTACTTTGGCCATGACCTGAGCTGACACTGAAGTAACTTACAGAAAATATAAATTCTCAGTTAATTTATCAGTATAACTTACGATGGGTGTTCAAGAGGTGAACAATCTTCCAAAGATTACAGGGATGTGTCACCCAGGAGAAGAAATTGAGTTTAATATTGTGAGGGAAGGTATTTATTTGGAACATAAGAGGGAAGGTTTCACATAACTTTGTTAGGAGGGAGAAACAGACTGAATAGGTTACAGTGAGTGATTAGAAGATGCTTATAGAGTAAAATTAATAAAAATGTACCATCAACATCTGAAATGTAAATACTACAGAAGAAATGCTGGTTTGCCTTAAATATATGAGGCAGATGAGCATGTTCCTATTACACTGAGGGAATTTCGTGAAGGCAGTGAGTGTAGGAAGAAAGAGAAGTCAAGATTTGCTTCCCTTTTTTTCTCCTGAGCAAGATTTATTTCTTAGCATGGTCTGCTGAGGTCAATTAACACCTTCTGGGCCCTGTCTGAGCACCTCATGGTTTACACCTCGGTGGAACCCACGCGGTTGTTGCCACTAGATGGCAGAAGGAGTGTAAAAACAGCAGTTCCTGGCCCTGGCAAACCGTGTTTCCGTTTTAAGTACCTGAACTGTTAATATTCTTATCACTGCAGCTGTATCAGCAAGGTGTGCATGGAATATGTTATCACTGTAGTAAAACAGTGCCTGATACCTGCTCAGCTGGAGCTGCTGTGAGAGGGAACACAGAGTACTAACATAAGGCTGCTGCTGCAGCTTTTAGGGGTAAACTCTTTCAGAGAAGTGTTCTGGGTTTAACCCATCTGGAAACAATGCAATTAGAAGCTCCAGCTCTCAAAGGGAGGAGTTGTAACTATTTTGCTTTGTTATTTTTACAGCAGTTCCCTCTAAAAGTAGAAATATGACACATTAAGTGGGACTCTCAGTATTAACTTCTGCATTACCGTTGATCTACTTTTCATGTTCCATATACTTTAATTATGTTTCTTCATTATGGTAAAACTTATTCTTCCATTGACTCAAAGAAAGGAAAAGTTACAAAACAAATCCTCCCCTGCTTTAGTGCCTGGATTTGCTGGCAATAGAGAATAGACCCAGTAAGTGCTTTCAAATTGCTTTTAATTAATTGCTCATTTTAAAGCTGGATGTACAGGGAGATTGTTGGGAATGCAATTACATGCTGGGAGAACAATGCCCTTGGGCCCACCCATGTGGTGCTGAGCTCTGCTGGGACTTGCAGCATTGTCTGTGCCACTGAGGGCACGTGGAGGAATTGATGGCATGTAGGCACCTGCTCAGGCTCCTTCAGCTGTCACACAGGTGCATCTGAATTAAATACACTGGATTATCCATTTACTGGATATGGCCATTCCCAAGCACTGGAAGTGGTTATGCAATGGCTGCAGTATATGAATAACTCTGATGTTTGCTTACCCTGGCCTGCTTAGCTGTTTTTCCAGTGTTGAAAACTGTCATTTGTCTGGATCTTTTAGAGCATCTCTCACCAGCTGCTTTTTGGAGCTGCATTCCAGTGCCAGGAGAGATCCCAGGGTTAGCTGAGAAGAGAGTACTTGGAAACAGTTTGCTAAAAGTGGAATTGACAGTTTTAAAGCAGCCTTAGTGTGGGAGGGGTGTTACTGCCTCAGGATCATTTTGGTTCACATCTGATTGGGATTTTTTTGGTCACCAATCCTTGGTGCAAGAGGGACAGGTCGAGTGTGTGAGTTTGACACCCAGCTTTTTATTGCTGTTCCTGTGATTTGAGAGCTTTCTATGTGTTATAAAGGGCCTGAACATTGTCTGATGTGTCAGTTCCTAGTTTAATGCTGCTTCCTTAGTTGTTGCCAGCACTAGATGTAAAATCTGACATGGCTTTTTGGGAAACAATTCTCATGCTGCACTTGGCACTGAGCTAAGGGCTGGCACAGAGCAGATCTTCATCGCAGGAACAGGGAAGCAGACCACTCTTCCAAGAATCCTTTCCATTCTGACACTTTCAAAACAAGTCTGCTGGCTTATTTTCCTGCAGCCCATTAAAGGTTTTTCACAATTCTTTAAAAACAACCCTTAAAAATAGTAATCATGATGTGGTTCTGTAGGAAATAAAATATTATGATTAATGACTCTAAATACTGGTTTTAGCAGCACATGGCTTTTTCCTCGGTCCTGCGATGTTTTCTGTTGGTGGTAGATTAAAATATGAACAGCATGACTCACCTCATTACCAGCAGAGGATGGCTGAGGGTAACTCATGAGGAATTTCTTGTGTTTGTACATCTCTGAGAGATCTTTGCTGCCGAAAATGAATGAATGAGGTGGCGGTGCCGGAGTGCTCCGGAGCAGGGGACAGTAGGTGGAGTGCTGGGTTGGGATCATGGGCTGTGGCCATCCCCACCCAACGCTCTGCCTCGTGCTTTGGTTTCACTTCAGCTCTGAAAAACGGACTGTCAAAGATGTGGCCAAAAAAATGGGCTTAAAAACGAGTGGTTGAGGGCGGGAAACGTCCCCTCTCCCTGGGGATGGGAAATCCCTGAAGGGATGAATGGCACCGAATTCCTCACCGGTCAAAAGCTCAGGGCGAGCTCTGGCTGTTTGCATTTGTTTGTGTTTTTGTTGCTTAAATGTGGATTCTATTTGCTGCTGCTGGAGCCGAGGGGGCAACTGCTGAGGGGGTTTGTGCTGGTGGCCAGGCCCTGGGCGAGCACAAACAGGAAATGTGAGGTACAATAGCCATGGTTGTGCCGAGGTCACACACCAGCCCGGATATTTCAGCGCTGGAATATGTGGGTTTGTCAGGAATTCTTACAGGGCTGCTCGGCAGCAGAGTGGAAGAGGGCACAGCAAAAATAAAGAGCAGAAATGTGCCTTTAAAGAGAAAAGTGAGTCAGAAAGGCAGCGCCCTTATTGCCAGTGCTACCCTTAGAGAGCCGGGCTGGGTTTGTCTGGGTTTGAGGGCTCAGCATCTCACTTTCATTCTGAATTGGTTCCCCTCACCAGTGGTCACATTCTGGCCTCCCCAAACAGTCATAGTTTGCAGCTGAAATGAGTCCTGTGTTGGCCCTACCCAAACTGGTTTAGGTTAGAATTTGAAGATTTAAAAGCCAGACACTTGTGCAATAATGAATCCATTATCTTGGAAAAAAAAGATGTTGGTGGTGTAAATAATTTTAAAAAAACAAACCCACACAAATAAACGGTTTCCTGTCAGGACTACTGAAAGCTTTTTTAAGTCAAACCTAATTCCTTTTAGTCTTCTTGTTCCAGGAGCTGAGCTTGTAAGAGGACTCATGATAAAAATTACTTAAGTCCTTCTTAAAAGAGAAGCTCAAAAATGAGGCTTACTCCACTTTTATGAAGTACACAGAATAATTTAGAAACCCACACAACTTATTCTCTTTTCTTTTTTTTTCCTTCATTTACTTCCTCGTGACTAATACAGGAGTATTTTCATAGTAATTATCAGCTTCAGGACAGGTTTTGCACTTTCCACGCAGATCATTCAAAACTATTGTGAGTAACCCAGAAAATGATGGTTCTGTGTGTAAAGGAAAAAGTGAGAAACAAAGGCTGAGCTGCCTCAGCCAGGTGGGAGGGTGTAGCAGTGCTCCCCTTCCCAGCGCTGAATTCTTTTTGTGAAGTGAGGTGTTCATTTCCAGCCCTCACTGTTCTCCAGTTCACACATCAACTTGCAAGCCTAAAACAAAGGAAATAAAAACGGGTTCTGTCTAATACCTGTGCTCAGATTACTGCTATTGAATTGCTGAGGGGGTTTAAAGAAAAATACATGGAGGGTGCAGAAGGCAGAAATTAATTCTAAAATAAGTTGAAATGGAGCCTGTTTGTGTGAGGGTCGTTTTTGTCTCTTACTGTGTCCTTTGTTTCTTTCCTGTCTTTAGACTACTTCCTCCAGCTGGAATACTTGAATCAACATAAAACTTTTTTAAAAATCATTTTTGCAAGTATCTCACCAGAAACTCCTGCTTACAGCTCACCTGGGCTCTGTTCTGCTTGAAACTGCAGTACTGATATTAATAATGCACTGATGAACTGGGAGGGTCTGCTGGGTTAACTGAACACTGCTGCTAAATCAGTTGTGCAATCTGGGTGTTTCTTAAATCTTCTGGTGGCTCGCTTGCATTTTAAAAATCTGAGATGGAAAGTGGTGTTTTCAAGGAGAAAAACGTTCATTTGAAGTCTTGGTCCCTCTAAGTGCACCCGTTGTTGTGTCTGATCCCTGTAGACACCTACAGAGAGTAAACCCAACACTGCTGGCTTAGGTCAGACTGTGCAAGAACAGTCCCGTGGGGTGATGGAGGAGTTAATGGGACAATGGAGGAGTTAATGGGACGATGGCTGCACCCTTTTCTTCCTCCTGAAGGTTGATGGACTTTACCTTTTAGAAGCTGACGCCCTGTTTTCATTATCTGCTCTCCACTTCCTCAACGTTTGTTCTGTCAGATCTCTGCCGGGAGGGCACATTGTGCTTTCTCCTCATTTGCTCCCTGGAGTTTCTACTTTTTTTTTCTTTATGCACAGCCTGAACTTTATACCTTTCATGTCCTGCTTCCTGGAGCAGGTTGGAAATAACGATAATTGTGCAAACCGATCTCTAATTGGAGATTCTAAAGCCAATCACAACTGCTGGTAGCAATTTGAATAGATGCTGAGGTTTATTCTTCAGAAATGAGTGAACGGCTAGGGAAGGGCAAGGACAAAACCCTGACAGATTATTTTATTATTTTATTATTTGTTTTCTGTCAGCACAAGAGGATCAATTTATATTCTTGCAATTGTGCCCTCCCCTGACATGAGTCTGTCTGCTTCTATAGAAGGTAGTGGGGACCACAGCCTTAAAAAACATCTGCTTTTCATGTTACTCCTCAGAGCAGCACCGTGGCCCTTTACACAGGCAGTGGTGCCACGTGCTGCTCCCTCAGTGGTTCTTGTTTAGTTAAATTCAGAGTTTTGTGGCCGATCATTTGGAATTTCCATCAGCTCTGCACTGTGGGGCAAGGCTTGGCTGAAGTGGGAATAGAATCTTACCCATAGCCACGTGTGTGTAAAATTAATACGTGGCTTCAAATGCTGTGAAGGTCTTCTAAACCCAGCCCTGACCACTTGATGGATGTTTGTGTCACTTGAGGATGCTCTAGGTACAGGATCCTCCATCCCCAGCCCTGATTTGCAGCCAGCACCACATACCAGACGTTATAGAATCATGAGACATTTTAATCTCGTAACACAGACAGACAAACTGGACATATTTACCAGCCACCTCCAGACCAAGCTTCTCCCTCTTAATCACAGAGCAGTTCTCTTTGTGGGTAGTTGTTCACCGCTCTCAGAGATAAAAAAGATGCTGTACCGTGGTGTGACTTTCTGGAGAGGTGTAATGACTTCGTGGATAAGTATGGGATGAGTCGTGGCCTGGGGCACCGCTTGCAGGATGTTTCCCATGAGAAGCAAGCTTTTGTTTTTCCAATTCATCTCCATCAAATACAGTTCCCCACCCCCGTGCAAGGGCTGAGTCTTGAACCCAGTATGAAAAGCAGCGTATCCATGGAAGAAAACAGATTTTTAGTGCATTACGTTCAGCAAGGAGTTCAGGGTAATATTTTTCTTGCTGGCAGACATATCACTTTTCTTTGAGAAATGTTTCTAAATTAAAGCCAGTCTAAAATTATATCTTGCCCCAAAATAAAAGGTTAAAATTAGATGTGGTTGTTCTTGTATCACTTGAGCAGCCTGGCCGTTCTGTGAAGGGGGAATGTGAGAAACCAACACTCGATACAGGAATTGTTTGGAGCTTTAATAGACTTCCCAGTCCAGGTGCTCAGAATGATTAATAATGTGAAAATATGATTAATTTTTCATTGGATATTCAGTCACTTTTCCTTATGGTAGAGACTTTCTGCTGTAAGAATTATACAGATCAGCATGTTTTTAAGGATTTTTAACTCATGATTTTTTTTACATGTGGCTGCTGTCTCTTTCTACTTCCAGAGATGAATTTCCAAGCATAATTTATAGATAAAAAGATTTTACTTTCTAGAAATTTCATAATACATCATTTTAAGTAACTCATTTCTGAAGATTAGCTGTGCCATTCCGACTTGGGTGCCTTCAATCACTGGAACAAAACTCCTTTGAAGGCCTGTGAGTTCAAGAGTTCGAAGTTACCTTCTCTGAGACACTGGGGTTGTGCAGGCAGGGATTTCCAATCTCCCCTAAACTGCTGTTGCTAAAAAATAGATCTGTGTTGAGTTCATCTCGATGACCAAATCTTGTCTTGTTTGATTTGCAAATTGTACAGATATTTCTAACACATCACATTCCGGCCTGACCACAGGCTCCTTCTGGTCGTCAGCAGTGGCAAGCGAATGTTTCTCACCCGAGTCAGCAGAATGCTTCTCAATTTCTTCTCTGCTATCCCCTGTTAGTACCTCCTGCAGCTTAAAAGGAAAAAAAAAAAATCATTGGAAGAGGGTGAGGGAAAGACAGTTGGTGTTCAGGATCTTACATGCCTTGAGTTTCAGCAACTTTTCCTGGTTTGGCAAGGAGCACATCTAAATTGCCCGGGATTTAGTATTTGGTGTGATGGGGTTTGAAGCAGTTTTGCAAATGCCCTTTTCAAAGGTAGAGCTGCAGTCACAGTCAAGGGGGGGACATCTGAGAGGACTTCCCCAAGTGTTGAAACAAACTGAACTATTGCAGGGAGGCAAAACACTCAGTATTTCCTGCGGCCCCATGCGGAGGAGGGGGAGAGGGTGGAGGAGTGTTATTTGTGAAGAGGATTAAAAAACTGGATGAGAATGAATCCTCCTGGGTATATAGTCAGGGGTTTTCCAAAGGTGGCACCTCGAGCCTGTTTGAAGCTGGTTCCTTGCTCCATTCAGAGTTAAACCATCACTAAATACAAATGAAATATAAATGAACCACCGCTAAGCCTCCCGTTCCTCCTCCCAGCCCTCTGCAGCCCTGGGCCTGTTCAGCCAAGCATTGTTTGGAGGTGCTTGGTAACCAGGGCTTTGGGGAAGCTCCAAAAGCAGATGTTGGGGGTGTTGCTCTGAGCCTGCCAAGCCTGGAACAGTGTCCCTGTGACCCACAGGACACCCAGACACAGGAGGAGGATGCAGGATTGCTCTGCTTCCCTTCGGCTCACTCCGGTTCCATCCCACACTTCATCACTCTAAACGAACCATTTGGGCTTCACTCCTCATTCCAGTTCAAATGTGGCTTCTGTGGGTTCCATCACTCCGACTTTTTTCCATTATAGAATTGTTTACATTGCTCTGGGAGAGTTCTGTTCCCTTGGCGTGGGCTTCAGGTGGCTGTTTGCAGCTGTTTTGTGAAATGCCTTTTTTTTTTCCATTGGCTACTCCCTGTGAAATTTTGCCTTTTGGAGACATTTGTTGAGACTGGGAGGGCTCTCAACAGGAGGGTTTTGAGGTTGTTCAGCCACTTCAGTGTGGCAGCTCTGCTGGGAGAGCCTCCTGCAACATCTCCAGTTGGGCATTTTGTCCTTGTGTGCTCCCCTGGAATTTTAGGATCCGCTTTATCCACCCTGGGTGCACTTTGGGAAGAAAATGCTGAAGCCCTGCAAGGGCTGGGGGCTGCTTATCACTGCTGATAGTAGTGATTAAATTTATCTCTTGCTATTCTAAATAAGCAGCTGGCTGTAGTTGCTCTGTTCTATGGTGTGTATTCCAAATTTTGTGGAAGTGAAAGCCACACCTCTGGATTCCCACAGGTATCTCACTGCCTTGGCCACGGCCTCAAGGGAGCCGAGGGAATGGTCATTTACAACTCAAACACGGGGGAGTTTCCTCCATGCAAATCTGCCTTTCAGGAGAGTTTCACTGCAAATTTCTGCAGGTGAAAACCATTAATTTTAGGATAATGGCTTGAGACTTTCTTTTTTGGTCCCAAGGTAGCTGTCAGACCTAGGGAGGGGCAAGCAGGGGATGGGATTAAATTCCCTAGGTTTCAGAGTGCAGTGGAGAAAGAGATTCCCAGGTTCGCCATAAATGTACTTTACAATTTTAGGGAAGTTTCAACTCTCTTTGCATCTGCCCTCGATGAGTAAAATAGAGAGATGTTATTTATTTAGCTCTGAAGCTGCTGTGGACAGAGGATCTTGCTACAAGTACCAAGAAGTTTATTGCCACTGGGGCCTACAGAAATATTGATAATAGAAATTATTGCTCATTGGTTCATTCTCCCAGTCTTTGTTCTCCCTTCCATATCAAAATCACTCTTGTGTATCAATTTCCAGATCCACTCTTTTTCAGTTTTATTTCAATGAATCTTCTTCTCCCCAAGAGAAACTGTGCCTCATTTATCATCTCACAGGCTCTGTATTTCTGCAATCCAAAATACACCCAAGCACTTGGAATTAGTCTCCTGTAAAGTAACAAGGAATAAATAAAAGAATTTTTTTTGCTATCAGAGCAGCTTGTGCTTTACCAACTGCATGCCAGAAGAATGGGTTTATTTTGAATTCTTTGCATATGACAACAGTAGTTGCAGCTGCCATACAGAAAATATAAACTGGTATTTTATTTCAACTTTCTTAATTCACTGAAAAATTACAGTGGGGATGTAATTGCCTCAGTCCAGAGCTGTGAAATGTTGGTGAGTGAACCTCATCTTCCCAGCAAATCCAGGAGTGATGGAGCTTCTCCTTTTGTGTGGGACCTGCGGTGGAATTTCACCCTTTAATGTGCAAATGAAGCTTTTGGGGGCTGGATGTGTCCCTGGCTCCCGCATTTCAAAGGGAGCTCTGGGAGCCCTGTGCAGGGAAGGGCAGCGCTCAGGTCTGCCACACTTTCCCTCTGGTCTGTAATAAATTTAGCTTTGATTTTTTGGGGGGGTATCAAACTCCCTTTTTCACTCTAATAAAATGAAAATAAATTAAGATTGCAGATAAAAACATAGAAGAAAATTGCTGGCAATATTTCCCAGCCCAATGTCAAAACCCATAAAATAATGAATAGCAGAAGTTAAGGTTTGTGTAATTTGTTCTGCACTTAATGAAACTTTTAGATTTATTTAAATCTGTGGTTTTTACATAAAGACCTCAGTTTAATGTAGTAATTTTTTTTTTCCCCTCTTTTTTCCCTGGACAGTGTTTCCATGACCTTTGTTAAGTGATTGTTTTTTAGGTACAATGTCTGGTGTTCAGATTGTTTGAATTGCTTCTCAATTCTTTTGTATTAAAAATAATGGCAATTCTTTCAGGTTTTTAAACTATGCAGCAGTTCATTTCTTGAATAGATTTTTATGCTCATTTTATTTGGAGGTCTGGCCAAAAAAAATCTTTCAATGTAAGATGGAGACTAAAATTAATTCAGTTAAATGGTATTTAAATAATGTTTAGGTTTTGAATTACATTTCAAACCATTTTTAGCAAACAGCAGTGAGGTCATTTTCTTGTTTACTCAGAAAAAACAGACACAAATTAAACAACTGGCTGTTGGAGAAAAATACAGAAGTTAAGAAAGTCTGCTGCAAGATGTCATTAAACCCAGTCATTAAAAAAAATCAATACATAATTTAAATGCCTAATCCTCTAAAAGCAGCAGTAGGGAAAACACCTCCTCTAATAAAGCTGTAGGTCATAAATACCTTAAGGAGAGCATTGTAAAATATTTGAAAACTCCTGGTTTTTATAAGAAGTAAGGATTCTTTTTTTTTTTCCTTGGCAACCTCGTAAGTGGCAGGGCAAAAACTGAAAGGCTCCCTAACAATTTAGTGGCTCAAAAGAAAGATTTAATTTTTTTGAAGTACATTAGTGGCTCAGCATTGCAATTCAGATAGTCTAAAAAAAAAAAAAACAGCCAACAAACAAGAATTTTACATAAATCACATTATCAGTGGCCAAAGTGAGAAGCACTAAGTTTTAGCCTAGGGACAGTTGGGGGAGGCTAATTTGAACTTTTATTCTAACATAAAATGCAATTGAAATTTCTTTGGGTTTTTTTTTTTCAGGGTCCACACATAGCATCAGTCACTCTTGCTGCCTATGAATGTAACTCTGTGAATTTCCCTGAGCCTCCTTACCCGGATCAAATTATCTGCCCTGATGAGGAGACAACTGAAGGCTCCATCTCCTTGTGGGCAATCATCTCAAAAGTCAGGCTGGAGGCCTGCATGTGGGTAAGGCTTGTTTAGAAAACCAGCAATTTCCATTGATGTATTTAATTTCTGTGGCCAGCAATAGACAAAAATTCCTGAATTAGCAAAATAATGATGGTTTACACTGCCCAAGGTAATGTGAAAAGTTGCTTTCCTGGTGAACCTTTTAGCCCTGATAATTTTAATGCTTATTAATAGGATATCTTTTATCAGCTGCAGTGCTGTTTGCTAAATGCCAGCAGAAAACTTGAAGGCTGTTGATGTAAAAGGCAAATTTTAGGCAGGGTGTCTGTACCCCAGATGATCTGGCAGCTCTCAGGTCTAAGCAAGAAATAATTTCAAAAATTTTAGGCTGTAACACAAGTGAAGCTGCAGTTCCTCATCTGCAGGACTCAGGCCCTCGTCTCACAGCTTGTTCTGGGCTGCATCCGTGAATTGGATTCAATAAAAAAGTGTTATTTTGCACAATTTTACATATTTTATTTCTGTTTCTCTGCCTGTTTCCACGTTTCACTTAAAAGCTGTCCTGCTTTTCCTGTTTAAGTGAATCAGGGTCTTAGGAAACGCTGCCATTGGAACTTCCTTTCCGTTTTCCTCTTTTTTTTCTCTGCAGCTTCTTGTAGAAGTTTAATTTTTAGAGGATTTTGGTCAGCTAGGCTGTTTTTTTTCATTACATGTAGATCATTTGGAATTGCAGTTTACACAGATGCATCTGCTGTGAACTACATGCCAAATTAACTTTATTTTGCTGCTGACTTCCTGTCTTAGCTGATGATTTAATTACTAAATTCTTGGTTGTCCAATTGAAATGCAGAGAAAGGAAATTCTAAAAACAGTATCTGATGCCTTCCCTGGTGTTCTTTAATTTATCAGGTAATTGGTCACTACAATTTTTTTAATGTAAGCAGTTGTGTTAGTTAAAAAAATTCCAGTCAGGTTATGTGAATTTACAGACTAAAGTCAAAACAGTAACAGAGAAAAGTGGACTCACAGCCCTGTCAAAAAGCAAAGTACACCTTAAATTTCACACCTAATGAGAGGCCAGATTTGCCTGAATGCTCAATAAGTAGCTAAACATACAAATACTTACAAGACTATAATTATATATAAGATTTCTCTTTATTTTCTTCCTCTGCTGAAATCTGTTTAATGGAGACAAGCAATAAAAATGGCATTTATAGCTAAGTTTCTAGGGCTAGAAAATAAAAATGCAGCTGAGGGTAAACATTTCTTGCTTCATCTGCAGCATTTAAAAACTGAGCTATGAGAAGAATTAAGTTTAGGAATGAATGAACAGAGTTGCAGCCTCTGGAATCTCCTGTCCTCCAGAGCAGCCATGAGGGAGAACAGGCAGTGCCTTCGTGGTCTGAGCTGTGTTCCTTGGATTAGATTAGAGAAGGGACGAGGGAATAGGAACATTTGTATCCCACTTTTTCACCCTTCCCCCCCTTCTTCAAATTCCCTGTCAGCTACCTTTGCACTGAACTCTGTCTCCTCTGGGTTTTCCCTTGGGAGCATCCTCTGTCTACCAGTGGTGTCTAATGTAATGTTATGCTTTCTTGGAATGTTTCATGAGTACATAAACATTGCTTGCTAATTTCCTGTAAGCCAAATCAAGTTGGCAATTGCTGCTCCTTCTTCCAGCGTGTTTCTTTTGTCCTAATTCCAGCTCACTTCTTATGGAAGCTGTTAAAGAGACTTATTTTTGCTTCTGTCACTCTGAAACTAAATGTCCACTTAGCAAAGATAATGGTGACTTCCAGAAAGTGAAAAGGCTGATTTTTGCAAATCATCCCAGGATGACTTTGCAGAGCTGTGAGTGCCCAGGCTGAGCATTCTGTGGGGTGAAATGTGAGGATTTACCTGCACAAGGAGTTTCATTCAGGTCACCAAACCACCAGCAGCCAACTTCAGCCAGAGATTAAAATCATTACTAGTCCCCGGCATGTCTGTGATGGCCATTCCTGCTGATAATGAGTGTTATAAGGATTAAATATCCCTGTGCCCAAGGAATTATCAGGTGGAATGAAAATGATGCTTTTTTCAATCCCTGTAAAAGTTGGCTCCAGCAGCCCTGGCCTGCAGAAGGGCTCAGAAACAATCTCGTAGGTGAATGCCAGTTTTCACAGCCTCCCATCCCATGGGGACAAGGAATTCAATAGTGCCCTATATTTTTAATGTGTTGCAGCCTTTTTGGTTTTTTACAAGAAATAAGGGGAAAGAATAAAAATGTTTAATTGCTCGTGATTAGCAGAACAGGCAGCCTGTGTCCTGAGCAGGATCAAATCTGTTTGAAAGACTCTTTCTAGTGGAGTAATTTCCCAGTTTCCTTTTCTGAATGTATTTGTGTAAAAGAATTTTGATTAGCATTTGCCTTTCCAGTTTGTTGTTAGTCTAAGGAATCTCCATGTAAAACTGGCATTCAGAGTTAAGTGGTGAAAATAGCTAATGTTACAAAAAGCAGTTCAATAGTTACTGGTTTGGAGCCCTTAATTGCACTTAAGGAACCTATCTGCAGCAGACATGAAATCATATGATTTTTGTTGCACTTCTGAAATGTTTTGTAATAATGAGCATGTGACTTAACCAATTTAAAGAAAGTTCATGTCCAGTACACACATGCAAACCTCTTCCTCAGTTCACAGAACGAAGCCAAAGCAAATTGGCAGAGCCTGGAGGAGCAATGTGACTTTTTCTTCTTGCATCACCCTGAGAACATAACCTCAAGTTAATTTTTCTGAAGTGTTGTTGCTACTGTTTTCAGGCTTATCTTCCCCTTGTGTCAGAAATATGCAGATTAATGGAGTTCAGCTTGTTGCAGTCGTTTAAATTTTTTCTTCTGTGGAAAACAAGGGCATAAACATTGGAGGCCGTGCACTTTGGGTGCTTAAACTGAGAATTTAACAGCTTGGGTAACTTCGGTGGTATTTAAAACCACAACCTGTTGATTTGGAATATCCACAGCAGCTGGAATTCTTGCTTGCAGCTGTGTATAGAGCAGGAACAAAGGAAATTGAAAAGCTTTCACATTGCTTCAAAGGAGGAGAAAAGCATTTGTTACTCACTGCTGACCCTGGGAGAGAAAAGCCATCTGCAGGGAGCACATTCCCGTACAGTGCTCAACTATTGTCTCTTACCTGCCCTAAATTTAAACCATCCTGAGTTAATTCCAAGTTCCTGTTCCATTAGCCTCTGTTTATCCATATGTTCAATCTTAGCTGTCTCTCTTTTTTCTCTTGGTTAAGCTAAAGTTGCCTTTACCCACAAGACTGAAATGAGTCATTTGATGTCCTGAGAAAACAAATATAATTTTCCTGCAGTGAGAATGCAGCCCTCCTTTCATCTGGGGTTGGCTCCAGTTATCCCAGCTGAAGGAGAGGGGAAACTCGAGCTCAGGCTTTGCTTTACCTTTTTTTTCCTTGTTGTAGTAAAACCCGAGCCTGTTTTCTAACAAACTCTTGCCCAGAGTCTCATGACTGAACAAGCAAACTCTGGGACAGCACCGGGGAGGAGCCCCTGGATTATTCTGAAGGCCCCTCGGGATCAGGGGCTGTCACATGCTGGGGAATGTGTCTGGCATCATGTGGTGGGGTGAGACACAGCAGTGCTGACTCAGGATGTGTGGGATAGGGATGTGTGGGACAGCAGGGCCACCAGCTCCAGCCTCCCACGGCTCCTCCACGCGCCGCTCCATGGGGCCCCAGCGATGCACAGGTCCTGTCTGCCCGACCCTGCAACCCCCCCAGGCTTTCCCCTGCACAGAGAAAGAAAGGGAAATAGGGATTCAAAGTGGACAGCATTCTGTTGGAAATGATGGGAATTCTGACCTGGTGGATGAATGCAAACTGCTCCAAACAGCTGGTCTCGTCGGCTCGGAGAATGTCCACGGGATTTGTGCGTGTCACATGTTTTGTGTTTGGGAATAAACAGGAAAATAAATCAGGATTGTTCTTTCCCCAGGGTGCTGGTACAGCCATTGGAGAGCTGCCCCCGTATTTTATGGCGAGGGCAGCCCGGCTCTCTGGTGCTGAACCTGATGATGAGGAGTACCAGGAATTCGAGGAGATGCTGGAACACGCAGAGACTGCACAAGTAAGGACAGCGTGCAAAACAACAGAATTAATAAAACACAGAACAACTAAGGAGTAAATAACCATTCCAATTAAGCGAGAAGGGGCCAAAAAATCAGTTGGTGTGAGTTCACAGGGGACTTCCCGGGGATGGAAAAAGATCCTACACTGGGTAGATACCCGTGGTGATGGGAGGACAAGAATGCAGCTTGTTGGAGCAGATGAAATAGTGCAGCCAAGTATTTGCTACAAGTACTGCAATTATTTAGATTTCCAAGAACAGCACAATAAAGGTAGGGAGACACTGGGCTGGGAAAACAGGGGTAGAGGAGCTGCTGTTCCATAATCCTGGTGGTTCTGGCTGCATTTAAAGCCTCCCTGGGCCAGAGATTATTTCCAGCCTCAGCTCATCCCTTTCAGATGACATTTGCCTGCTGTGCCACTGACACCCTCAGGGGCCAGTGTGTGACCCATTCATCAGCCTGAGGAAACGTTTTTCCTGATGTGGAAATGCAGCAAAACTGCTCCAAGTGCTTTTTTGTTGCTCTTGTCATTTATTTTCTCAAGGGGTTAAACAGAGCACATTTTGCAATTGATGCTGCACATCAGTCTGGTACTACTGTGGATAATTTTTCCTTCAGGTCAGGAGTTTGCATCCTGGTCACAAGTTACTGATAGTGTTCTAGAAGAAATTAAACATTTTTTCCTCGTGCTGCTTGCCACTGAATTTTTCCCTCTGTATTTTTCCTTCTTATCCTGTTTTGTCTGCCACTAAGTTGAAACTGGTCATGAGACTGCTGTTAAAAACCAGCAGATGCTATTTACCATGCACTGATGTCTTTAAACTCCTCTGCCAGGGTATTTTCTGGAGATAAATACATAACCTTTTTTTTTTTCCTCCTTCAAAAACATGGATGAAGCTTTTCCATGAAAGTGGTTAGTCTGGAAATACTGAATGCAATCTAGTAATTCTAACAGTAAACCCTGTGTTTCTTGAGAGCCTCCCCCTACTAGAAGGTTCCAAAGGGTTTTTCTGCTATTATAAATAGTAAATTCTTCTGTTTTTTTAAAGATGCAGCAGGGGGAAGAAAGAATCTGCTTTGTTCTTTACTCTCTCATCAATCTTTGCTGTGCAAAGTAATCCCCTAACTGTACGAAAATCAAGTTGTGGTAAAAAAACCAACAACGAAACCAGTGCAATACATGACTTCAGTATCTGTGTTTACTGAAACTCTCCCAGCAAATTATATGTGTGTACAGTTGTGGGAGCAGCCAGAGATGGTTTCCAGAACGCACAGGGAGATTCTTGGGAAGACAATTTTTGCTAGAGAGCATTTTGTCAGGCCAGGCCAAACTATAGCTGTATTGACTGCCCGGAGTGAACAAATGGCCTTGTGGAATTAATGAAGAAAACCGATGGTGTTATTTACCAGTACTTTTGATTTTATTTTCTTGGCAATTGAATTTGGATTGAAGCGTGTTGTTTGGTGGATGGATGGCCAGCAAAAAAAAAAGAAGTGTTTTAAACTCCACTTGTGGTTTGGTTTCTATAAACTCTTTTAACATGAGGTTTTGACAATCCGATTAAATTGTATTGTGCTCATAAAACTGACAGTTCAGTTTTTTCCATTTGCTAATGTGACTTCCTTTTTGCTTTTGGCTCCAATCATGTTTTCTCTGGATGTCTGCGGGAGACAGGCCTGCCTTTCCTATGACCTCTGTAAATCCCAGTCTCCAGCATATCTTATCACTCTTTGCCCTGTAATTTGTATTCATGTGCAGTGGTGATGTCTATTTTTGAATTGCTCATTAACAATTGTTATTACCTCCATCAGCTTTCTCCCACTCTCCCGAGTTTGACACCTCACACGGGGGCTGTGACAAGTGTCCTGTGCCTCGGGGATGCTGCAAATGCTTGATGTCAGGTGACAGGAGCCTTCCTTCAGTATAAAGGCCTCGTTACATCCAGCCTTTTGGAAAGGCTTGGGAATGGGTGTTGGATTTTGAAGAATAGCTGAGCTGCTCTTTGCCTACGAGGCAGAGCCAGCTGCTCTGACGTTTTTGCTGCGTGTGTGTTGCTCAGAGAGCTCGTTGCTGCTGTTCCTCAAAAACAATGGTAATTTGGAGAAACAGATGAGCATCTTCTCTGCTGTGAATAGATCATGGCTATAGCATCCAGCCTGAAGGATCTGTGAGGGGGAATATGCTTGCTGGCTGGGCACTTAAAAAAAAGGTGGCCTAAGAGGATTAAACAGCATAAAGGTTTAATGCTCCATTCAGAGTTACACAGAGTAAAACGCCTTTTACTTTAAAGAGTCTATTGATGGATTTTCTGTCCTGAATCTCACATCTGAGTGACCTGCCTCCTTGTGCTGGCTTTTGAGAGAGCTCATTAACCTGCAGCCGATGTGTCTGTCCTGTACTTTCCATTAGCACACTTGAGAAAAAGCCCCTTATTTTAAAGGAACACTCACTTCTCCTTCCTGTGTCCCTTTGTGTGCTCACCAGCGAGTCCCAGTTCCGTGCAGGGAGTGTCAGAGCTGCCTCGTGGCCGTGCCCTGCAGAAGGGGGGTGGTTTTCACTCCGGGCTCTTTGTCCCCAGAGCTGCCACAAGGCAGAGCCCAGCACGCCCCAGACAGAGCAGCTCGCTGGGATTTCATACTTAAGGCAGTGTTTAAAACCCACCGGGATCTCAGCTGCTGTTAGCTCTCTTCCAGTCGAATTCCAGAGTGAAGGAGTGTTTTTATCAGAGCTCCCCTTTTAGCCACAGGGAGTATCTCCAGTGCAGCCGTTCAAAGCAACCTCTCAATTAGGGGAAGTGAATCCACTGCTCAGCGCTGGGGCAGCACTTTGGTAATGACACAGTCACAGACACTTCGTGCAGTTTTGTGTCCCCACACACATGAGCAGGGACTCTCTTTTTGCCAGTTTAATAGTTGCTGGTTGGTGATTTTTCTCGGTTCTCTGTCATGCTGAAACACTTCAAGCTGAGGAGTGAAAAAGCAGCTTTTGGTGCCAGCTTCCCTCAAGGTGCTCAGTGACAGTGCGTGGGCATTGCTGTATCCTGGTACTCCTTGCTAGGAGGGGAAAGTACTGATATCTTTGCATATCTAATCCTTAATGGCTGTAAGTGTTTGGCTTCATTAAGTGGCATTTCTGTAAGAACTACTGATTTACACATCGGGGCTTTGCTTCTGTGCAGCCTTGCCGCAGCCAAATTTCCATGTAAAAATATTTTCTAGTTGCCTATGTTACTATCAGCCACTGCTGTTTGTTTACTTTCCAAGCTGTGTCCCGCCTCGGGAGGAATACAGGCTTGGAGAAGGGTTAAATGCATAGAAATGCCGAGATGTAGCAGGACTGGTTTGGAAATGATCGAGTGCTATCTGCACACTGGCTGTCAGTTGTTGCTGGGACCTGTTTTTGCCTCCACTGAACCTTTACTGGTTGTGGTTTGTCTGGCCATCACATGACTTCTCTGAAAATTCCCCCTCCCCTCCATTTCCAGTAAACTGTTTGAACAGGAGTGACTCAGACTGAAACCAGCTTCCCTGTAACCACAGGGCTTGTTAAAGAATTTGTCAACGTGGACTCGAGAGGGTTCGTATTAAACTGAGCTGCAACCGCCTGGCATTGGTTGCGTCAGGAGTTCCACCGAGCCACTTCCTGCTCCCCGAGGGCTGCAAGGGGTTAAACCCATGGATTCTGTGATGGTGACAGTCACACACATGCTAATCCCATCTTCCCAGCGTTTCTGAAAACCCTGGGTTGCTTTTCCACATCTTCACGTGGGGTTACTCTGTGCAGGAGCAGAACAAAATCCGTGCCACACCCCGGAGAAGCCAGCGCTGTGTTCTGACACGACACTGACTTCACTCACGGGGAATGATTAGGCTCAACTAATAAGTGAAATCTCACTTAATTAGCAGCGTTAAAGATGGCCAAATTATAAACGGATCTCTCCCGTGATTAAATTAACAGCTCCTATCTGATAAGTTCCTGCTTGAAAAGGCTGCTGGCTTGTTTAATCAACAGCGTTTAAGGGTACTTGGTAGAAGAAAAAAGAAGTTAAAGGAGACCACAAGCAGGTTTTATAAAGCATTTATCATAAAAATGGAAGTGGAAGGGTCACGTACAATAACTGGGAAACCTTGACTTCTTCTTTTTCCCCTTTTTTTGCTTTCCCAGAAATCACTTGTTTAAACTGAACATCAAACTCCACTCATCCTTCCTCTTGCTCACTCTTCCAATCACCCCCTTTCCTCATCGGCTTCCTTTCTTTATTAATTGTGCTGCACAAGGAGGTTGCTGCTGTGGGTGGTCACCAGGAGGCTGCTCCTCACACCCTGCATTCCTCAACTTTGATGCCCGTATTTGTTAATAGCTGTAGGGGAGGGTTCTTCCCCTCTTTTAGGGTGGCCTTTAATTAAACAGAAATTCAAAACTGATCAAACCTTGAAGCTGCACTTCAGAAACTCCCCACAAGCACTGCGGAGTGAGGTGGCAAAGTGACAGTGTGTTTTCACAGACAATATAATGAGCAGTGGATACTCTGAATAACAGCTCAGTTTTGAACTCTTCTCCAAAATTACCGAGTTTAAAATACGTTTTGGAATGAGTCAATGACAGCTTTAAATAAGGGAACTTGATCTTGAGCACTTGCTGAGAAAAGAGGTAGCAAAGAGTTAAAACAGGCAGAGGGTAGACAATAAGAGCTGTGAGTAAGGAATGTGTAAACCTCCTCCTGGTTGGATTTCTTTGGGCACTGGCAGGAGAACGTGCCCACATTGTTCTATTCATTTGCACACCTGCTCACAGATAAGGAAGAAATAGCGCAGAGCACTGCACTAATTACTATTGGTGACTGGAGATGACTTTTTGAGTTCTGTTTTGAAGGGCTTTTTGTATCTGTTCCCCAAAAAATTATTTTAATGTTTAGTGTGTAAGTACATAAATCAGAAATCACCCCGGCAGTGAGGAAACCTGGGTTACTTTGCAACATTTTCGCTCAGTATTAGGTCAGAAGGATTTTCTCAGTAACAAATGCCTCACTTTGCAACAGAAATGAGAAATAATGTCACCATGTGTCCTGGAAATGCTGGAAGCTGCATTTACACAGGAGTTGTGGAGAAGCAGAGGGTTGGATTCTGCCATTGGATTTGCGTGCCCTGTTCTCTGTGTGTTGGGAATGCTCAACACAAGTTTCTAAGGGGAAAATTTGGCCCTAAATACTTGATATTTCACTCCTCAGCATTCTGAGAAAGACCAATAAATAATCAAAGGCTGGGTCAGAAAAGCTGCTTTAAATATTTTTTAAGGACAACCTTCAATAACTGATAGAAATTACTTATAGTATCACAATCAAGAAAATGGCTGCTTTTTTTTCCCCCTGCTCCAGACACTGTTTAAATATCTGTGTTGTACAAGAGTCTGGTATGCAGACCACTTCTCTGAGCTGTCTGGGAACCTCTGTCCCTTCCAGGGAGAACAGGGGTGAGGTTGCACATCTGGGCTGAGAGGGAAGACTT
Organism: Corvus kubaryi; assembly: GCF_017639235.1. Classification (NCBI taxonomy): domain Eukaryota; kingdom Metazoa; phylum Chordata; class Aves; order Passeriformes; family Corvidae; genus Corvus; species Corvus kubaryi. The sequence goes on from NW_024581088.1 coordinate 8,504,655, forward strand.
GTGTGTGCTAAAGGCTTTGTCAGAAGTTCCTCACTTCAATTCTATTTTAATCCTTAACTTATGTCTAAGTCCCGTGTGGAGAAACAGTATTTTTTTCAGCTGATGGCTTTGAGTTCTCAGGTTTGTCAGAGATTGAAAATGTAAATTTTCATGACTGGTTATCAAAAATTCCTTCCTTACAATGTCCGGATCTTAAACTGCCTCAAAATAGGGATTGATGCTTTAGAATGGATTTTTTAAAAAATTGACAATGTCCTGGAATTGGCAGAGCTGTGGCCACAATAACTGATGGCAGTTGTAGCTTTGAGATAAATGAGCAGCTGCAGTGGGGTTTGGGGGAGTGCTGGGATGTCCCTTTACTCCACTCCTCTCCCTGCCTGTGGCTGTAGTATCTTGTCATGGAATCACAGAAAAAGTCACCTTGAAAGGGACCTGAGGCAGTTCTTAGTCCAACTTTTTCTTTTCTAGTCCAGCTCAGGTTCCTCAGGGCATTGTCTGGGCTGGTCCTGGAGCTGCACAACCTCCCTGGGAAATCTCCAGTGCTGGTGACATTCCCACTGACAGCTCCCTTCCCTGAAAATGGGTTGCAGGATCTGCTCTGCCAGGTCTCCTGCGAGATGTGAATAGAAAGTGGTTGTTCAGCAAGGAAAGAAATCGTTTCATTTCATGTTTTTGTGCAGGGCTGGAAAGCTGCAGAGTCTCAAAGTGGACACGTCGCTGCTCTGAGGAGCAGAGGTGGCAGGGAATGTGGTTAAAGGGGCTACAGCTCTGCAGGACAGATCTGATAAGGCCGAAAGGACACGCTCCTTCCTCTTCCTTTAGGCTATTTCCTTTAATTGTGTCTCGTTCTTTATAAAATTTCTTTATTCATACAGTGTGTGAAGCAAAAGGACTTTTTATATAGAAGTCTGAGGGTTTCAGTTCTAGTTGTGGAAAAAGCTGGCATTAAATTTGAGTTACAGAGCTCACTGAGCTCTATAATCCACGTTCCTTTTGGCATTTCCCTGCTGAGCCTGGGTGTCATGTTGGATTGTAATAGGCTGAAATCTTGAAATTAAAGCTCCTGAGATGGGGTTTGTTGTAAAGAAGCATTTTCTGGTTCTTCCCTGGAGAAGGGGGATGGAAATAAAAAGTTCCTGCCATGATACAGATGATTAACGAAACGAAGAAAATACCTGGAAGTTCCTACTGGAACTAATGGACTGATCTAGAGCTGGTTGACTTCATTCCTGTTCCTGTTCATGGGGAGATCTTATTTACCATAAAGTGGAAGTTTCACACTTTTACTCCAAGACAGGCTAAAATTAAATGACCAGAGAAAGCCATGGCTGCTGTTGGAATGGACACTTCACTCTGTTGCCTCTGCTCCCACAGGACTTGCAAAGGTTTCAGCTCCTCACACGACTCCGTGGCTTCTTTTGTCTGTCTTTTCTAACATCACTTTTAAAATCTGCTAGGAGGACAGTGGGTTTCATTGTATTTTCTATAGAAAAACTGCAGCTTTTCTGACCCAAGAACTAACGTTAGTTACTCATGTCTGAGTTTACAAAGTCCCAAAGATGATCATCCTCCTGATTGTCTCTGGATTGCAGCATCACCCCTTAACCTTAACATGCAACCAACCTCAGGAATTTGAAGACAAACAGATGTGGAAATAAATCCCTCACAATCTGTGTCCAGCATTCTCGTCCTCAGAATGTAGAATGTAGTAGAAAAATCCACCTGTAGATTTAATTTCTTGTTGATTTGTGATTTGTCTATAATACCTACTGTATGTTCATCCTTGCCTACAAATATTCTGAATATTGAAGTCTTACCAGTTTCAAGCCCTCAGATCTCCAGCACAGTCTATTTAATGAGACTTTGTGGGTGCTGCTCTCTTCTTTCCACAGTTCTTTGGAGAAGCCAAGGCTGTTTTATTGCTGTTTGGTCGCCTTCATCTTGTCCTTTTAAAACTGTTTTCATGTTCAACATTGACATCTTTTTCTCTTGCAGCTTTTCCATGATTACCCAATTCCTTTTCCAGAATTTAATGTCTCAGAAAACCCAGACTTCTCATGAAGTGAAACTTACTTAGAATCTGGAATGTCTGTCCTATGCCTGTTGTGTGTAAATCCCTTTCTTTCATCAAACTTAGTACTTGCTTAGTTCTGCTGCCATCCCCTCACTGCTTTCAGTAATCCTTGAAAACTTTTTCCATCTTCCTCTTTTGGGGGTCTGATTTCCCAGACAGGACCTTTCTTTCCCATATTTTTGGGTGATAAGGAGGTTTAAACCTTACCCCTCACACCCTCTGCTCTCCAGGCATCAAGATGGAAATATCCCCTTTTAGTTTGCCCCTTGTTTGCATTTAACTGGAAGTATTTTGGAGAAAGCTGGAACAAAGATCCATGAGCTACTATCACAATATTCCTGCTTGTAATTCACTCATGAGATCTGTTGCCTCTGAGGTTTTGGGGAGGGTTGAGAAGTCATTTTTGGTCAGTGAGTGATGAACAGTTTGCAGGGATGTGTTGTGACCTCCCAGCCTTAGGTACCTCTCTGACTCCTTCACAACTGCTCCTCTGCAGTCAGTGCATTATTCCAAGGAGTTAATAATTCTTCCCAGTCCTCTGAAATCCTGGAATCCATTGCCTGGCCACAAATGGTCATTCTCCCATAAGTTGTGTTTGATTCCATTGTGTTGTAACAGAAAGCCAGAAGAAACAAAACACTGTGAAGCTCATTTTTAACATAACTCGGATTTTTACATAAAGGGGGGCACTGTCTTTGTAGGCAGCTCTTTAAATGTTAAGAAATCTATAATTTTGGTGATCTAAATGGTAGCTTCATATGCAGTCTTCAGTCTTTGGGGGGAAAAATGTTCTCCTCTTGAGATGATTATCTGGATAATTAAACTTTTTTATTATAACAAGAATAGAAATAATGCTCATCCTTGTGTTAAATCTGCCAGTATTATCAATGTATTTGTAAAGTGCTCGAGGTGTTTACAGCAGAAAAGAAATGGGAGAGAAGATAAGGTTTTCCAGGCCTCAAATCCCTGGAATCTGGATCGTGTTTTTCAGAGATTGAGCTGGGATGTGATGGGAGCCATGGGTTTCTCAGTGCTCCTAAAAATCTGATTGCAGCTGTTAGAAAATGAACTGTCACATTGCATAATCTGTGCAGGCTTCAGAGAACTGATCTGCAGAAGCATTACAGGTTTTCTCTGTGGAATTCAGTCCAACTCCGATTATTCAGAGCTCCTTGGATACCTCCAACTACTCCTGTGGATCCATCAACCAGCTCTGCTCTTGCAGAGAAAAAAGAGGTTTCACAGTTTCAGTGGGAACAATTAATTGAAATTAATTTCAGAGGGAAAAGAGGAAAACTTACTTACTAAAATTATTTTGTTTTCCTTGAGCTTGTTAGTTAAATCTGGTGAGCTGCTTGTTCTTCCCTCACCTTCAGAGGAGCTCACCAACTTTACAGTGAAAGAAGAAGAGAGAGATTGAATTACAAATGGAAACGAAATAAAACAGAGGGATGGGACAAAGCCTTGTAATTTAGACAAGGTTGTCCATTCTTTCTTTCAGGAAGGACTTTTCCAGGGGTAAAAAGTCCATATTTACACAGAGCTGCTCCACAAAGGAAGAACACTGTGGCAGAACCATGTAAATTCTCTTTACCACCCCTTTAGGTGTGGAGCTTTGGGAGGGTTTTTTGTCCTATGGAGCCACTGGGGTCAATCAAATGATGAAAATTTCCTTTTTCCTGAGGCTGAGCAGATCCAGGACAATTCCCCCTGAGCTGCCAGCTGGGCCTGGGGAATCATCCCTGACCTTTCCGTGCCTCTTGTTCCCAGCCCAGTTCTTGGGATCTGATGATTAACCCAATGAAGTCATGTTTAATCATTTAACCTTCCTCTGCCTGCGCTGTGGCACTCACAGGAAATCTATTTCCAAACCCCAAAAACTCAATCATCTTTGAAAGGGACACAGTGAGCTAAAGCATCCTGAAATGTTATAAAGAATGAATCACAGTTAGCTGAGAGGCCAGTCCAGTCTAGAAACTTTAATTTGGGGGGAAAATGGTTTGCCTGTAAGTAGCTGAACTTTTGTCTTTTTTCATGTATATATATATATATATATAAAAATAATATTATTTTTTAAAGCAGAAAGTTATTTTCTTTCATTTCAAATGCTTAAAAAAACAGAGGAAAGATTCTTCCCCATGCAGGCTTTAGAAAAGAAAAAAAAAAATCAGTTGTGAAATAGGTAAAAGTTGTGAAACTGGGGATTGTATTCTCGGAGAAATGAAACTTTTAAGGCTTTTTTATTGTTGCAGATGTCGCAAAGATTTGTCAAACAAAATTTAAGGAAGGAACCAAAGAGAAATAGTTCTGAACTTGTTTTCACAGAGTAAATGTTGAGGCTGGAATTCATAGTTTTGTTGCAACCCTGGTAGGTTTGTTACCCTGCAAATTATTCATAGCTGTGATTACCTTAGATCATAGAAAATAGGTTAAAAAATCTTTAATTTGCCTTTTGGCTTATTTAGAAAATTTGAAGAAAGGAAAACAAATGACAAGTTCTTGAGTGAAATTTTTAGAACTTAAAATTGTGCTTTCCATGAAGTACTTTGTGATAGACAATATAAAACCAAAACTTAACAAAGAAACAAGCTGAGTAATAACTTTATTTTTTTAAGTTGTTCATTAATAAGGTGAGAAAAACTGCTCCAACATTGGTTTCAGTTTGGTTTGGTTTTTTTTTTAAGGCAGACTTGTTACACTTTTTAAAAAGACTTTCATCTTTAGTTTTGTAATGTTTTATATGTTTTTAGCTGGAGGGGAAATATTAGTTTCAAGGCAGCCTTGAATTTTGCAGCAGTTGAGAAATGTGGGTGAGGGAAGGTGGTTCTTTTTAAGAAATGTGGTTTAAAATGGTGCACTGTGCTTACCCTAAGTTAATACAATTTATATCTAATTATAATAATATATTTTATTAAAGCAGCTGTGCTGCAAGTATTAATTTAAAGGTCATTTGCTAGAGAGTTTATTTGCAATTCCAGCTTGTGAAAATGAATACAACAGTGCATTAGCAACACAGTAAAAGATAATGGGGGAATAAATTAAAATCAGAATAGAAACAACTTCCATGCAAATAAATCATGGAGCCATTTGAATAATTGTCTTGGAGTGTTTTATTTTAAAGATTCTTTGCTCTGAGATTTATGGAGCTGCAAGAAAAAATATTTATTGGCTTATAAAAGTGAAAATATTGCTCCAACCCCTGAGCTTTGGGAAATGGGGGAGAAAATAGGAACTGAAAATGTCCTGCTCACACTGTTCCAGAAATCCCTGAGGAAGGAACTATTTCAGGACACCTTTCCCAAGGACAAAATCTGGTTTAGCACTTTTTGGTGTTAAATTAATTGGTAAAGAAATCCTGAGGAGTGATTTTCACTTGTGTGTTTGGCTGGAGAATTGGGAGAGCTGTTGTTTTCCGTGGGGAAAATCCTAGGTATTTTATTCCCTCCATCCTTGGCAGCCCATCCCAAATCCTGAGGGTCCCCATGTCAGGGATCTGGGATCCCCTTTTTGGGTTCTGTTTCCTTGGAAATAACCACGAGGGAATTGCAGTTGGAGCAGGAACTGCCCTGGATGTCGCAAGATTTTTGGGCTTGGTTGTCTGTAAATTGTCATGTTTTGTTGTTTATAACAATTTATGGCAAAATTCTCTCTTTTAATGAAAAAAAAACACCATGAAAAAATTAATTTTACTTTCCAGATTGTTTCCTATCAGAATGAGCTCAAGGGTTTGGTGTCAGCCTCGCTGGGAGCAGGTTTAATCCCTCGTGTTCTGTGGGGATCCTACGAGTTCAATGGGAAAATAGCAGGAAAAATTTTCATTAAAAGAGCGAATATTTGATCTCTTCCATTTTGTAATCACGATCCCGAGGTGTAACTCCTGGTCAAAATGTGCAAATTCACCCTTAAAGAATATTCTAGAGGGTTTTAATACTCCCCTGTGGTTACAAATGTCCCACTGTAAGATTTAGGAAATCTCATTTCTTTGGCATTTTTCTTTCAATTTTAATGTGAGTTACTTTGCCAAACATTAAACACAATAAACAGAATTATTCTGACTAAAGTAGTTTTTTTGGGGGGTTTTTTAATTTTTGAATTGAGAATTTAACTGTTTGAAAGCACAGTAATGGAGAAAAGTTACTACTTGAAAAAGGGATTTAAAAAAGGTGGGTTTAAAAAAAAAAATAGATTATCACAGATCTATTATTTTTTAATCTACCATAGAAAATTTTGTCAATTCTACAACTCAAAATTTTAATAATATGCAAGAACATTGTCAAATAATTGTAGTTTATTGTATTGGTGTTTAGTATTTAAAGTTTCAACAGAACTTTAACAAAGTTAAAATAGCATAAATGTGATTTTTCTGGATTACACTGCAGTTGCTTTAATCAAGAATTAATGATAGTCTAAATTCTACAATTCAGTAGTAAAGGGTGGAATTTAGACTATCATTAATTATTGATTAAAGTAATTTCCTTGTGTAATTTATTGCATTTCTCCTGGAAAATCAGAATTTTATTGCTTATTTGTAGGTTTTTAAAAAGGAATTAATAATTATTTTTTAATGTTTGCTATTCCCAAGGATTCCCAGCTTTCTGTAACTGTTGTGGCCAAGCCTGAGCAGGGAGCACTGACCTTGCTTTTATTTCTCTGGACAGTTTTGCTCCAAAAGAATTTAATCTCCTGTAAATTCACTTCTCACATTCAAACAAACTGCTTGTGAGAATCTTTATTTTTGCTTTTTAAAGGGTTTCCTGGGTGTTTGGCAAATGTTGGGACTCAGGAGTAAGGTCTGATCACAAAATAAAAGGAGGCAGCTTTGTACAGAACAGCTCCAGTCACAGGGGCTGCACCTTCCCTGCTTTTAAAGTCATTTGGGCTCAACTTGATGGATTTTAATGAATTTTACAAGTCTGTTGTAGGCAGTACCTGGAATTGGCTGTTTTGATTGAGATCATGGGTTTGGGAGAACAGATCTAAGGATATAATGGGATTGTTGTGCTCTTTCTGTTCTCAAAAAGTACCTTTTTAACACTGGAAATGGCACTGAAGGAATTCATTCCCTCTGCTTGTTTAAGGAATAAGGTATAAGCAGCACAGGCATTCCAAAGATATGGGGGAATAAATACTGGAAAACCTGTTTCCATAGCAGTGGGAGCTTAGTGCCACTCGCAGGGTTTGGAAAAACAAAACTCAGTGGCTGTGGGTGGGCAGATTTCCACCCTGAGCACCATGATTGTCCCTCTAAACTTAGGGTTTCAAACTGGCCTTTTTGGTTTAAAATTTCTCCCAATTGCTAGCTAGGAAATCCTGGAAATCACACCCTTTCTGAGCTCTGTTTGTGTGGGGTTTTCCTCATTAACACCTTTGTTTTCCTGTTTGCAGGACTTTGCTTCCCGGGCTAAGCTGGCTGTGCAGAACCTGGTGCAGAAGGTTGGGTTCTTTGGGATCCTGGCCTGTGCCTCGGTGAGTTTTTCCCAGGAACAGGGGGATTTATGGGCACAAGCTGCAGCTTGGATGTACTGCCATGGGATTCATTTTTGTTTGCAGTTTCTGTGATCTCTGGGGTGCTCAGGGAAACAAAATCTGCTGGAATTGTGTTATGGTTTCTTTAGGTGTTCATGTATTGTATCTGGCATTCTTGACATCTTCAAATCCAGAGGTGTGCATGGATTGGAGAGTGGAAAACCACCTGCAGAAACCCTGGTTAGGGTGTCCATCCACTGCAATCCTCCCAAATCTGCTCTTTGGGTCCTTAGGAACCAGAGAGGGCAGAACAAGGAAACAAATTTCAGTCATGGCTGTGGAACTACAAACTGCTCGTGGCCTTTTTAATCAAGAGGTGAAAGGAGCATCCCCAGTGATGCTGTTTTAGTTTTTGAGTAGGATAATGCTCTTCTTTCAGAATAAAAAAAATATTGGAGGTTTAAATCTCTCTCTGGAACTGGGAGGAATGGTGTGCCTTGTTCTTCACCCCACACACGAACTGTGGGATGTGATTGCAGTGAAGGGGGGGAACTTTGGGACCCCCCCAATCCCATTTTTCTGGAATAACCACGGCATTACCCAGCTGCTGAGGTTTTCACTCCACACTTGCCCAGCATCTCTTGGTTTCCTAAACTGTAAAGATGACACAGCCAACTGCTTGCTCAAATGTAGGTAACCTGTGTTAGCTGGGGAGAATTAATCTGATTGGAGTTGCTGACATAAAGCTCCTGCTCACTAATCCTTTGAAATGTCTTCATGTTTAGAGTGGAGTCGTAGCCTACGAGCTGCTCCTTAAATCCTCCCGGCTGGGGAGCTCTCAGGGTGCTGCTCCCTGCTCTGACTCAGTGTCCTGGGAGACATCCCTGCCCCATTCCCTATTCCTGTGTCACCCCCACGGCTTGGAGGTGGCAGGGATGAGTGACTGGGCAAGGTGGAGAAATGGAGAGCAGGAGGAAGAGAGGTGGCTGTAAACACCCTGGAGTTCCTGCTCAGTAATATTTAAACATTTGCTTAACTTCTTCCCCACTTTGCTGCGCAGGCCTTGCTCGGGCCCTGAGCTCCAGCTGGGCTGGGGGAGGGATGAGGAGCCACCAGGGCACGGCTGAGGGTTTGTAAATGTGCTCACACAACAACTGCAGGAGAAAGGGAGAGGTGAAAGGTTCCAGAGGCGTTGCAAAAGCGGGGATGCAGAGCTGTCCCTTTGCATGGCACCTCTGGGTGAGGCAGGGGGACCAAGGCAGCCCCCCATGTGTGCTCCTTGCATTTGGCTGTGCCCCCACGAGCCCCAGGGCTTTGACTCAGGGTTTCTCTGGCTTCTTGCTGCTTCTCTCTGCACTACCAGGTGTCTCCTCTGCTTGCCTCCCTTAAAATTGTGATCTTACTTCTGGATTTTAGGCAGAGTTTTATTTGATGTGTTTTTTATGACTGGAGGACTTGCTGGTGAAGTGGTAACCACTGTCCCAGCTGTGGGTCCTTGTCTGTTAAATGGTGGCTTCTAAATGCTGCATAAAAACACCATCAAATGGAAATTAGAAGTCTGCAAGTTTATCCAGTGAAGTCAACTGACTGTCCTGTTGTTTAGTGGCAGTAAGGAAGTCAGGATTGTCTGGAGTTTATTTCTATATAAAGGCAGCTCTGGGGAAGGAACAAAGCAAGAATCAGCTCCGAAGTTCCTCACTGTGACTTGTGAGAATTTGCCCTCTTGTCTCTGTGGGCTTTTTTTGGCAACTTTGAGTAACAAGCACAGAGAAAACCTCGCTGGCTGCTCAGACACCCTCCTGAGGACTTGCTGAGTAACTTCTTGCCATGGTGTGCTCAGAGGCACCCACAGCACCCCTGCCCCAAACTCACTGCAGGGATTAAAATGTTCTGTGAACCGACAAAAGAACCCTCAGACCAAGCAGCCAAGAACACCCTGGAGACCTGGAGCAGCCTTGGCTCCGGGGAGCCAAACGCTGTGGAGTCAATAATTGACCAGCTCCTGTGCCCAGAGCAGCTGCCCCAGGTAGGGAGGGAGCTGCTGCAGCCGAGGTGGAGCCTGCTCAGGGACCGTTCCGGGGCACGATTAGAGCCCGCTTCAGATTTCTTCCTCTGCAGGTGCTGTTGTGGCTGCTCATAAATCTGAACTACTGCTCTCCAACAGCCCAGTACAACCCTTTCTCACAGGTTGCAGGCTTGGTGGCAGAGTGTCCTTTATTCTTTCCCAATCGACACTCTTTCTTTCTTTCTTTATGTCACAAAACGCCACCAGTGCTGCAGTCTGTCACCCCAGCACCACACTGCTCCTGGGAGTGACCCTGCTCAGACACTGCCCCTGTGCTCCAGGCTGAGAGGGAAAGGTTGGAATTCGGATACTTTCTTGGTTTCATTTCAGAAATATTTTACAGATAGTATCACAGTACCAAAAGTCAGGCCAACAGTTTAATAATAATAAAAAATTCTTTTAATTTTAAATGAAATGCATATGCTTAATAAAATCTAATCAGTGCTTTTAAACTGGATACATATGACTATAAATGCCAGTTTTTAATGTAGTTTCTCAGCTGGAAATCACTGGGGATCAGCTGGAACATTGGCTTCCAAGAGTGATGTGCCTGTCAGGGAGAAAATTCGATAAATCACTCAAAATGGCTTTGCTGTGGTTTCTGTGCATTTCACATGGAAAACTTTTCATTGGCTTTTTTCAGGATCCAGGGGTAAGGGGGGACCATGAGAATGGAATTGTCTGGGACATTGTCTAGCTGACTCCCAGAGACTTAAGTTACGTGGTGTGACATCAACATTTTTGTAATTATTAAGGCACAAGAGTTTTGGATCAAGTTGGGAGAAGGGGAAACTTCATTTTTCAAAATTTCAAGGTCTGTCGTGTTCCTGTCCATCCAATGTGTGCTGCAATTATTGAACCTCTTTCCCTTGCACTCCACAGATCCCAAACCCCCTGTTTGACCTGGCTGGGATAACTTGTGGCCACTTTCTGGTTCCCTTCTGGACCTTCTTTGGTGCAACCTTGATTGGAAAAGCCGTGATTAAAATGCACATCCAGGCAAGTGCTGCCCCTTCCTCGGGGCTGGGGCGGGGGGGAGGTGAAGCCTTTGATTCTCTCCCTGCCTGTTCCACTGTGTTACTTGGGAATGAATCCTGGAGTCTCCTTGCCCGACCTGAAGTAATGGAAATTAATTTGGTGCAAGGGATTTACAATAAAGGAGCTGCTGGGCTCCTCCAAACTGAGGCAAGTGAGTAATTTATAGCTGCTGACCTGCTCAGGAAATTGGTGGTTAGCCAAGGTATTTACCTACAGCCTGTACCAGACTGCCAGGGCTCCCACTCGGAGTGAACTCGCCTTTTTGGTAGCAAACACTCATTTGCACTTTGAAATGCCCTTTTTAGCTCAGTTCAGAAAACCCCACTGCGCCCTGCAGGGCTGGGCCAGCCCAGTCTGGGCGGATTTGCTGCAGTTTTGGGGCTGGAGCAGCGATTTTTGGTGTCCCAGGCCAGCTCATTTGGAAAGGGCCTGGCTTTGGTGGGCCCCGTTTTTCCTGCTCGCTCAGGGCTGTGCCAGATGTGCTGAGTTTGACAATCCAGTTGTTTTCACAAGATGTTGAGTTTTGCTTGTAAGTGCGTCACCGTTTGGTCCAAGGAGAGATGAAGTTTTGATTCCCTGGAGGATTTTCTGGTGTGGTCAGGGCTGTATCATGAGCTACGTCTCTGTTTGGGATGTTTTCAGCTGAGTTTGGGTTTTTGCAGTGCCTGTGCCTCTGTTGTTTGGAAATCTCTGCTGTGACTCCCATCAAAATAGCAGAAGCTTTTAGTATAAAATAATTTGTATTACAGCCTCATCAAGCTGCTTTAAAAATCTTTGTTTTGCCCTAAACACAAGCTTTTTTCTTCCAATCATTTTTAAATGGTTATTTTGTTTTGTCCAGTGCTTAAACAGAAAACAATAAATAGATTTGGAAATTCTTCCGTCTACTGGGATAGAACAGCTTTTTCTCCACACTTATTTTTGTATTATCTGAATTTTCTTCTGCTTTTAAATCCGTGTGTTGCTCAAATGGGTTCTGGCAACACAGAAAAGTGAAATAATATTAGATCAATATTCCTTTTATTATTTTAATTGCCTTGTTCAGCTACCACAGTGTTTGCTGTGTAATTTATAGTGCTCCACACTCAGATCCCATGTAAGTGAAAAAACATTTCCCAGTGTCTTGTACAGTTGGTAAATCATCTGATTTTGTAATAGGCTCAGCTTTTAGAATTCTCTTTTTCAAGCACACCCTTGTGCAATAGCCTTGATTTTTTTGAGTGATCTGGCTGGACTTGGAATTTAGGAAATGTGAGAGTCATGGAAAGGCTTTTAATGCAATGTTCAGACAGGAAGTGAGTGACTGGTGCAGTGGCCATCCCGGGGCTGCTTTGAACTGGCCCCTTCCTCCGGACCACAGGAGCCTCTAGCTGGAGTCACAGCCCTTGTTCCCAGCCTGGGGAGGGCAGCTCTGCTTAGGCCAGGCTTAAATTGGTCTGAGGAGGCTGTGGGAGCTGTGTGTACCCTCAGCTACCACTCACAGGCTGCTCACTCCTTGCTGGCGAGCAGGACAAATGTGCAGAGGCTGTTTTAACAGCATTTTAAGTGGTTTTAGAAGTGGTAAAATCATGGGCATTGAGATTTTCCGCGAAATAAGATGTGTTACAGAAGTTTTTAATTGAAATTACTCTGTTGCAAACAGTTTGGTTTATCACAGGCACTCTCACAGGTGCCCAAAGTCTCTTTCTTTGTTTTTCATTGAGTATTTTTTGTTGTTTCTGTCTGAATCAGGGAGACTAAAACACATTATTTTTCCCTCCTGTGATCTGGAAGCCCACGTGTTTGTGTGAGGGGCTGTGAATTTCTCTGGCTGTTTTTCCATTCAGACATTGTTGACGGAGTAAAGTGACCTTGAGCTTCTGGGAATGGGAGTTTGGGGAGGATGAGAATGGGCAGCAACTGGCTGCAAAAACACTGCAAGAAATGCAAACTGTGAGGAAAGAGAGGCAGAAAGCGAGCAGCTTTTCTCTCTCCTGCCTCTTTTTGAGGAGAATGTTGAAAAATAAAGAGGAGAGGAGGGAAAGCTGGGTAGGAGCTGCTTGGGAAGGAACACAAAGTGTCCCCCCCCCATTGTCTGTGCTTCCCCTCGGCTCCAGGCTTTCTGTAACTGCTCTTTTCCTTCCTACAGAAACTCTTCGTTATTATCACGTTCAGCAAACACATCGTGGAGCAGATGGTGGCCCTCATCGGGTGAGTAATTCCCAGCACAGTAATTAATACCTGCACCCATTAAGTGGAAAAGTACTGGAGGAGTCAGCTCAGATGTGCTGAGGGCGTGCTTTGTTCCAGGCTTAGCCCCACACAGAGTTTAGGTCTCGCTTGCAGCTCCTTCCCCGAGTCCTGGGAGAAGTTTGCTGGCCCAGAGGCTCAGGGCTGTGGGATCAGCACTGAACCTTCACCCCAAAGCAGGATCCAGCTCTTCCACTCACACATCCCTGCATTTACAGCTGCACATGGGCTGTTTGCCCTGCATTTTCTGCAGTGGTGTAGTGTGATCCTATGGCAAAAAATGAGAAAGTTTATAGAAAATTATAGAGAAAAATCACAGAATTCTGTGATTCTCTATTAAAAACCTGAGATTTTATGCAGTGCTCCAAGATGAAAATAAACATCCTCCTTAACTGGAACTACCTTATACATTTACAGCATTAAATCTCTCATAAAACATCAGAATGAGGAATTTGGTCTGTAGAGTTTGATCCCCATTCTGTTAAATTTGGTAGAAATGAGTTTCCATGGATGAAGTGTCCTGATTTTGAGAAGGTTTGGTTTGGGTTATTTTTTTTATTAATTCTTTAGTAACTGGTGCCTATTTTATTTTTTAAGTTAAAATATCAGTTTAAAACAGGAAAATTAGGCAAACCCTCAGTTGGCAACTGAGAGGGGGAAAAACAGACAAAAACCAGATTTACACTAATGAAGGTGGGATACTGAAGGTGAAGTGTTGGATTTATTTGCCTCACATTTTACCTGTTCAGTCATGAAATTCTGTGTCATTTTAAAATCCGTTGTTGATGCTACCCTTCCCTGTCAGATAATCCAGCAAATGCCATCAAACCATGCAGGAGTTTCATAAACTGCTTGGATGCAAACAAAGGATGCAGTTTAATGAATTTAAATGCAGGCAGCTGCATCAAACCCTATGGATTGCATCCAAAATTCCCATTTAATTGTTCAGAGCAGGGTGGAAGCTCCTGCCTGTTCTGAGGGCACTGCTGGGTTCAGGGATATGCAGGGTTGGAGTTTTAAGTGTGAGTCTCTAACATGGAAATGGAAAGTTTTATTGTCAGGGGGGGTTGGGTTTTTTTAAACTAAAATGAATCCAACCTCTAGTCTAAATCCATAAAATGAATTCCAAGGTGTTTCTGCTTCTCCAGGGTTTCTTCTCTGGGGCAAATGGATATTTTGCTACCCAAAGTGTAATAACTGTTTTCACATAAAATCCACACTCCTCAAGAAAAGTTTGAGGGGAGGAATGTCTAGAAATAATTCCTTTTAAAACAAAACTCCAGGCAGGGATGCTGTACAAAGAAAAGGAGTGTCAGAAGAACCTGGCAGGGCATTTCACTGACGAAACAAATCCTGGCTTTATTATTCCTGATCTTCTGCTCGAGCATCTGCTTTGTACCTAAACTCACAATGAATTTGTTGCTTTGAACATTATTTTGAAAAGAGGGGGAGAGAGAGAGAGAAATGTGGTTTCTTTTAATCATCTTGAGTTTTTTTCAGTATCAATCACTCCAGACAGTTGGATCTGCCCCTAGCTCAGGTACATTTCCAAGGATTTACTCTCCTGTGGATGCTTTGAGCCAAAACCAGTAGATTTTTCCTACTTCATCTGTCTTGGAGATAATTTTGCATTGAATTACTTCGAATGCATTCACAGGAGCTCTGCTGGGTTCGAGTTTTATTGGAGGGTTGATGTCAGAGTTAAAAAATGTTCCTGGGAGACAGTGAGATTTTTGGAATGTCCCGGTATCCTTGACTTTTCTCAAGCTGTCTCCAGCATTACCTCATCAATTTCTGTTAGAGTGGAGCCTCAAACATGTTAAACAATACCTTGCTCTAAAAGCCCTATTATTGAATTAAAACAGAGCTCTGTTTAATGGTCAGTAACTTTATTTTAATCAAATTCTATCCACCACAATGACTTTAGACTTTCTTTGTCTGGGCTGTTGTTCTTACACAATAGAAAATATCTGAGCACAACACCTGAAAATAATGAGCATATTGATAGCCAGGATAAATGGAACCTAGACAGAAGATTAAATTGTGAGATAAAGTCTGAGAATATCTGATTTTATAAGCCAAGGAGAATTTTTTGACAATTATGTGGTTTTTAGTCAAAAAGCAAAGCTGATTCATGTGCAGACCTTGCTCTTTATTGTCACTGGATGCTGCTGGGTCCCACAATGAGCCTGCCATAATCAGGCTGCTTTAATATCATTTAATTTGATTTTACAGTTTTGTCTAGGTCTCCATTACAAACAGATCATAAAATATTTTTTTTCGGTTAATTAAATAAAAAAGGAAATGGAAAAGAAAACATGGCAGGAAATTAAGAAGCTGTTTATAGAAAATTTGAAATTTTTTGAGAATTTTTTTGGTGGTAGCTGGAGAACAAAAACAGGACAGAGGGTGAGTGCTGGCAACAAACGTCGGGGAATGAGGGAGATGAGTGGGTTTGAGAAGTGGGGTTGGTGTGAGGTTGAAATCCAAGCTGAGAAGGATTTCCAGAGGTGCTGGAACTCACTGGGGCTGGGAATTTCCAACCAGTTCCACCAGTCACTGCTTTGAGTTGTTTTGTTGGTGCCTCAGTGCTGGAAGAGGATCCTGCTCTCCCTGAGCTTTGGTGAGGGAAGATGCTCTGGAGGAGTTCTGTGTCCTGTCCCTTCAAGAAGACTTTAATGCTGATTTTAGGCCAAACCCAGCCCTGTTCAGACATTTCATTATGGTGTGTGTTGTGGGGTTTTTTGGCTCCTCTATCTTTCCGTTCCTATTTTTTACCTACAGCTGCAGGGCTGTTTGTGAAGTCACACTGTGCAAAGCGCTTCAAAGCAGGATGATGTTTGCTGGGAAGTGGTAGTTTTAAATGCAGATTAAGAATGCCCAGAAAACTACTGAAGAAGTAGTTCTCAAAGCACACACCATCCACAAAACAGTGGCCATCCATTTTGGTGGTAAATGTTCAGAAAGGAAAAAAAAAAATCTGCATTTTTTTAGGGAGAAATCCCGCCCTGCAGGCAGAGATTCCCTCTGGCTGTGGGTGATGATGAACTCTGCAGTGTCTGGGATTGTTCACCAAGAGGTGCCCAGGTGCTGCACCAGGGCTGGATCCTACAGCAGCAGCAGTGAATTTTACCTGCAGTAAATCAGAATCCCAGAATGGTTTGGGTTGGGAGGGATCCTAAAGCTCATCCAGTCCCATCCCACCCTGCCATGGCAGGGACACCTTCCACTATCCCAGGCTGCTCCAAGCCCCGTCCAGCCTGGCCTGGGACAATTCCAGGGATGAGGCAGCCACAGCCTCTCTGATGCCTTCCTAATTTTAAGACTCATCTATTCAGGTAATTAGTGAGTGAATAAACTGATTTGAGGTTAAAACAGAAACCAGTGAGATTGTGCTACTTTGATTTTTAAGTCCCTTGCTCAGTGCTGTGTTCTGTGGGTGTCACCTCTGAGAATCCAACAAATCCACCCAAAAATATCAGGGCTCCTGAAGTGTCCTTAACTCAGTGGTTTTTGTGGAACAGCTTTCCGCCCTTCCCAGCTCTGCAGGCCAGTGTGAGTGATTGCACAGCTGAAAGAAAAGCAATTTTTTGGTCACAGGTACTGGAAGCATTGCCTGGACAAACCAGTTTGCTGCTATTTCTTGTGCCATAATTCTTTGCTTACAACTTAATCTCAGTTGATGCTGGTAAAGGGAGCGTGGTGTTCCTTTCACCAAAAAAGCACAAATGAGATCATGGTGACTGATGTGACTGGAAAGTTTTCTTAAAGACTGTTGGGGGTTCTTTAGTCAAAAATAATTTACAATACAGATTTAGGTTACTTCTTTAGAACACAAGGCAAGAAGTGATAAAGGAACAACCAGAAATATTGTCCTGGGGTGGGAAGAGCTGGGCAGTCACTTCACAGCCTCCTGAGAGGAATTTTGAGAGGTTAAACCAATACCCCTGGCACTTGTTGGTTCAAAACTGAACAACCTTCCTGGCAGAGGTTCATCAGAAACCTGGGGGATGTGCCCTAGGCACAACAGAGCAGCTCCACACAAAAATGGCCCTGAAAGGGACACAGATGTGGCTGAAATTTGAGGAGCTCTGGTGTTGAAAGCCTTCCAGTGGATCACAACAGAATTAGAAGAGTTTATTTGCAAAAGGCTTGAAGGATTTAACTCTGAATAAGCAAGGGTTTTTACCCTAAATTGAGTTTTTAAAAAAGAATCTTTAAAAAGCAAGCAGAAGTTTTGTTCCAAAGAGCAGCAGTGAGCAGAGCTAAGGACGGGCAGGTCAGAGATGTTGCAATTCCTAATTTTGAAAGGATTGATTTAACATAACAATGTCCCAAGGAGAAAGCCCTGGAGCCTCCTGGGCTGCCGTGGGCATTGGAGCGTGGCTCAGGTGGAAACCACGTCAGACCTGGGCCCATTTGAGCTCTGTAAACTTCACCAAGATCTTTCCTTTCTTCATCTCATAAAGCAAATGAAGCTGCCAAGGAGCCTTTTAACCCCCAAACCTTCCTGTTGATCCTGACCATAAACCAGATTTATTTTCTGCAGCTTCAGAGCTCTGGGCACAGAAAACAGCTCAGTTCCAGAGCCGTGCTGAGGCCGGGGGTGGTGGTGGGAGCTGGGGGCTCTGGTTGCTCCTCAGGGGCTGGGGAGCCCAGGTTTGGCTGGAAAGGGAGCTGGGTCCAGCTTTGGGCTGCCCCAGCCCCCAGGATTCAGGTTTTGGGAAGCCCCAGATTTCCCTAAACCCAATCCAGGTTTGGACTTTCCCAGATCCCAGGATTCAGGTTTTGGGCAGCCCCAGCTCCCAGAGCTGAGTCAGGCTCAGGCTGAGCCCCTCTGAGTCACTGCAGGGTCCTGCTGGTGGTGCAGCCTCGGGGAAATGGATGGTTTAAATACTGTGAGAATCTTTATCAGCACAGGAAATGACAGCTCATTAAAATACTAACCGTTAAGCCAGTTTAGATCACTGTCTGGAAAAAAATTAACCATTGAAGGCTCAGAGGACTCACAGGAAGAAAGGTGCCCTGTTTAGACAGGGGACACGTTATGCAAATGATTCAGCTTTGCTAATTGGCCAGTGACATAAAAATATTTCCACTGGAATCTGTTTTTCAGTGGTTTAGAAAATGTCTGACTTCCAAAGAAGTCGATACCACCGTGCTGGAGTGAAACTTCTGAGGGAGGGAGGGAGGGATGGCTGAAATACCCAAATTCGGTGCCTGTTCCTAAATGTTTTATGGCTTTGGAGCTGCAGGATGGATTTTTCTTGTGTTCTCACAGGGGAATGGAGAAATGGGAACCAATTGGTGTTGGTGGGATTGTTTAATGGTGTTTTCCATAATTGTTGGGAAGGTGAAAGCCTTTGCCTTCCCCCTCTGGCCTGGCTGTCAATAGTCTGATTGAAATAAATTATTTTAGAAGAGCTGAAGGTCCAGGCAGGGAGGAGCCCATCGCAGCACGTTCCCTTTCTTTGTGAGATCCCTCAGTGCCACTTCACTCCCTTTCTGCAGCGGGAGATAATCCCTGGCCTTGGGCAGTGCCTGGGCAGTGCCAGCCCCACGGGGATTTGCCTCTCGCTGCTCTTCTGTTGTTCCCTGTTGTCTTCATTTGGAATTGTGGTGGCATTTCCCAAAGGATGTTTTTCTCTCGGTGTTTCAGCCCAAAAAAGCCGAATCTGGGCAAAACCTGCTGGTGTTTGTCCCGAGCCCCCGAGCGTGTGGAGTCTGAGGGAAAGGGATTTTCCAAGCTGAGGGCTGTGGATATTGGAGGGATTATCCATAAAGTGGGGCCGTGACTCAAAATTGCATCACCTTCCCGAGGTGTGTCCAGCCTTGTTTGCACCTTCTGTTTCCCCATAGGGCTCTGGTTTCCCTCCAGGTTAGAATTTCCTTGATTAAATTAAATTAAATTAAATTAAAGAAATCCCATGTTTGTGACCCCCCAGTGCTCCCAGTTTGCTGAGCATCCCCCTGGGGGAAGGATCCCAGTTTTTCACAGGGGTCAGGCTCAGGGCTGGCTGCACTGAGGTTCTTACTTACATTTTTAATTTCCATCAGAACAGCTCAGGGTTAATCAGCTGCTTCAGCATCTCTGGATGTTCAAGGTCTCTTATAAATGGGAAACTTCCATAAACTTTCAAATTTTCATTCATGAAAAATCCTGTGGTTTTGTTCCCAAAATTTGAGTCTGCAGTGGCAGCTTCTTTCTTTTGGAAAACACTTGTGAATTCTAACATTTCTCTCTGGAAAAGCAGGCAAATATCCACAGGTGCTTTGATAAAATGGGAATTCTATATCCTAATTTATGGTCCGACAGATTTTTTGCGAGATATTGGTGCAATGACACTGAAAGGCAGCATTTGATAGAGACTTGTGCTTCAGCATTTAGCAGAGTTGGAATTAATTCCTGAGTGTTCCCAACCTCTCCAAGCATGGGCTGAGAGATTTCAGTCACTCAAGAGCAACCCATACTCCTAAAGATCTTGTAAGATGAAAATTATGGCTTATGATTAAGTAGTCTTAAGTAAGTATTTTTAATATTAGTAAAAATGCAGATGACTGGAATATCAAATTCCTCCTTTTTGTAAGCTGGCCCAGGGAAAATACACTTTTTTCTCCTGTGGGTTTAGTGCTTCATCCTGGTGCCTTTGAGTAAAATCCTCCCTGTAGTTCCAATGGTTCTGTTAAAAAGATTTAAAGTTTCCCAAAAATCACTTAATGACCAGTGAAAGGCATTTGAGGTGCAGCTGTTGACAGTTGTTCTTGGAAAAGAAAATTAATAAATTTAAGCACAGATTTGCTGTAACTGGACTGGAAGTTTTAGGAGTCAGATTCTGCAGGTTCTTGGTGTAATTTTTAAAATAATCCTCGAGCAATTTTGCTGAATCTCTGTCATGTGGTGCTTCAAACAAATGGGAATTTTGTTTGATTTATTGGAAAAAGAGCTTTGGAATTTGTCATTTGGATAGAAATCATAGCTCTGAGTTAAAAATAAATAAATGTGCATCTGTTTAATTACAGATACCAGGTAACAGTTCTGAAAACAGGCACCAAGGGGTTTTTTCAGTGAATACAGATTTTTAATGGGTATCTATGTTGTAGTATTGGAAGTCATGTTTTTGACTGAAATGTTATGCTTTTAATAAATTTAAGATTATCAAAGGCTAGTCCAATTTTGGGGAGCTTGTTCTCAGTTTCAGTTCCCTGTGAAACATTAAAATTTAGCAGAGAATCAGAATGGATCCGAACAAAAATTTAATATTTAACGTTAAGAGTTTCTAAAACAACTTCTGAATCAAAACTTCTTCTGAATCAGAATTTCTCCTTCCATATTCTGGATTTGAAAGAAAATGGGTTTGATTCCCGAAGGAAAACGCAGGGAATGGGGTTTGCATTATTCCGGGATTATTTCCCAGCATCTTCCTTCTCCCGTCCTGTGAAACTCGCGGTTTTTGAAGGTGCTGAGTGCAGGAATTGTGATGCAAATCTGGCCCCTCTGGCCCAGCCCTGCCTGGTCCTACCCGGATCCCACAAAATTCATCCCCAAGTCCTTCTCCTCCTCCTCGGATCAGCGCAAAGGGATCTCCGAGTTGGATTTGTGAGGTTTGCAGGGACACAGAACTCACTTATTTCCAATTAAATTAAATTATTTTTAAGATTTTTAGATTTAAGATCATGCCTTCGGATATCAGGTGGCACATATCTGGGTGATTAAATGATTTAATTTGATCCAAAAAAGCACCAGTAACTAATACTATGCTGCCAAGATGGGATTTCAAGAATTTCATGTGGATTCCTGATTTTTTAGGTTTTCCTCTCCTTATTTAAATCTCTGCACAATTTTTTTCAGAATTAAAGTCTTTACAAATGTACAAAAATTTGCAGATTTAGAAGCTGAGGTCCTTGCATTGAGGATCTTGTAGATCTTCAAAATTGCTTTAATAAAATTATTTTGTGCACTTAATTAATTGTCGTGCTCAGAAAAGGGGAAAAAAAGGGAATTGTTTAGTGAGAAAAATTTTGAAATATTGTTTTGGTGCACCAGGAGCTCCTCAAGTCTCTGAACTTGGGTTTCATGTTTTTGTTCTGTGTTTAATTCAATTTGGGGACTGACTGAGTTCAGTTTCTGTGAAGAACGGAGTCATTTGAACACCACCCTGTTAATCATTGATCCCTCATCATTTAAATATTCCTCATTTCTTAATCATGCAGAAGTCGAAAAGTAAACCATTACCTTGCAGTCGCTCTTCAGGCTCCCAAGAACTGTCTGAAAAAGAAAAGAAACCTCAAAATGTTCCTCATGTTCAGAGTGTGACTCGTCCCGGAGTCCCTGGGAGAGCTTTTCCCAGGAATAGTCAGCGCTGAGACGGCTCTGGAACACTGGGAATCCTTTGGAACATTGACACACTCTTGTGTAAAATGGATAAGGGACGTGCTTTGGGCTCCACAGGTTTTTGTTTCCCTGAATTTTTACCAGTCTGGGCAGAGAATTTCCTCACCCGTTTGTCTCACGGGGCGGTGAATCACGGGGGAAGCGACCTTCTGCTGGGAAATGGGTTCAGAAAACCTCCTTTGCCCCTGGCCATGAAGGAAATAGATTTACTGGAGGAGAATGAGACACTTTGTTTCGTGCTTTTCATAAATTCCTAAAATTAGAAAGCTGTTAGTTTTTAATTGGGCTTTGGCCTGGAAAAGGGAATATGGTGTCAGAATAGGAGGCTGAGGGGAATGGCTTGAGTCACCCAGAGGGAGATGGTCAATTGTACAACCTGTTGGATGTACAAGTGGTGTATCCTGGGTCTGAAGTGTGTTTTACTAAACCCTCCCTGGAGTAGCAGCAGGAGTGGTGGAAATAATAAAACCAAATAATCAAAATTTAGGTGAGTTTTTTTAATGTAGAAGAGCATGGTGATTTCTTTAAAATTAAACAAAAAAATCTCCTTTCTCTTTGAAATCCAAGTGGTCAGTAATGAGAACTCCCCCGTGGCTGGAGTTAGGATGAGGTGGATGGTGTGGATCCAACTTTGGGAGCGTTCTCCCCACACAGCTCAGGCCGTGGTGATCATTTAGAATTTATATTTGATTTGGGAGTTTTTTAGAGGTTGTGACCATTCTTAAAGGGTTTTGGATCTCCTGCTAAGTAGGATTTAAGGAAAAGCTGCTGGAAGCCTGGAGGCTGCTGAGAGCCTGCCCAGCATCAACTCAGAGCGCTCCCGTTCCCAAAGCGGGATGTTTCCAACATCGGGAACAAGGTGTTCAGCTTTTGTGCGAGCCCTCTGCCAGGGAGCCTGGCCCGATTCGGGGCAGGGTTCAGATCGCTCCTTTGTTCCTTTGTTAATCCCGGCTCGGGGGAGGCGCTCCAGGATCTGCTCCCGCATTCTTTTTGGGAAGGGATGACGCACGGATTGTCCTAATAAGGACTTGGCTGGGGCGAGGGGCCGGCTCCGTGCGGGAGAGGGGGCGAGGCTTGGGGCGAGCAGTTTCTTTTTTAACCGAGGGATGACACAAGCCCCAGTCATTTCCTTATTAATCGGTTCAAACCAGTTCTTACAGGAACTGCCGCTGATAAATGTGGGACTTCTCCGAAGTCATTCATTGGGTTCTCAGCGCCGCTGCCTCCTCCTGCCTCCAAGGAAACGCTCCCGCTCCCGGCTTCTTCCTCTCTTCCCAGCACTGTCTTGCTCAGAAATATTTTTCTTTTTAAGCACTTTTTGAGGATGGGGAAATACATCCCTCCCGAAGTATCAGATCAAAAGATGAAATGTGTTTTATTTCGTGGGTTTCTGTTTTCTCGAGTAGCTTCAAGTTTCCTTCTGAGCTGTGGCTCAGCCTTTGAACTTTGTTCTAATTAGGTAAAGTGGTAAGTTTAAAAAAAATGTTTTTTTGTTTTTGTTTTTTTTTTTCTTCCCTATTTTGTCTTGTTCTCTGGGATGAACTTTCCATCAGTGCTATTCCGAGTATAGGTCCTTCTCTTCAGAAGCCATTTCAAGAATATTTGGAAGCTCAGAGGATAAAACTTCACCACAAATCCGACAGTGCTGTGCCACAGGTAAGACCCTCTTTGCCTCCCTCCCTCCCCAGCTCATTTTTCCCTTCCCTGCCTGTCTTTGCCTTGTAGTTTTTACCGATGGAACTCCCGATTCTGTTTTTCAAAGATCTGCACTGACCCAGGGAATAGATAAAAATCTCATTTAAAAAGCAACCTGGGAATTAAAAATATTAATTGTGTGCAACTGCATTTAAATCCTTTTGAGAATAAATGAAAGTATAAAGCAAAACCAGTGGTTTGTCCTGCCTCTGCATTAGGTGCCTCTTGGGAAAGTTAAATTTAAGGAGAAAAAAGTTGCCTTTCCATGTGAAATGGTAACAGACTGGGCAGCACCGCTGCCTTAGAAGCCAGTGGGATCTGTGGCTCAGTGGACAGTAAGAGAAATAAAATCCCCAAGCCTTTAGTCTTTGAAAGGAAAAAAAATTACAGTGTTCAGAGCAGGTACAAGGGGCAGAAGTGTACTTTCATACAGAAAAAAACCCTTAAAATGTAAAAAGCAGTATTTTAAAAAACTTGCCCTGAATTTTCAGTGGAACAGAGCAACTTTGATATGAAATTCTTTAGGCTGCTGAGGCGTTTTGAGATAAAATCCGTGAATCCAACTCACATTTCACGTGCAATATTTGTAGCTATTGGGAATGTCCCTTTGCCCATTTTACCACAAAAGAGCCGGACTGGGGAGGCTCTGGCTGGAGTCAGGAAATGTGCAGTGATTTCTGGGCAGGGATTTCTGGGCAGAGCATTGCTGCCCTCCTTTGACAAAAAGCACAACGTGAGAATTCCCGTGAAGTGGCACCGGCGCCGCAACTTCCAGGGACACCAGAGTCGGATCCTAATGGGGAGATAACCCAGAATGGGCAGTTTAGGGAAAAAACACATTGTTAACCAATGACCTGATTGTTTTCTCTGCGAGGAACATGACGGGGGATGTCAGGCAGGGGCTGCTAATTCTGAACTCCACGAATTGTTAGCGAAGACCAAACAATACTGGGAATAATAAATCACTGTGGGAGCACACTGGGAACGATCGGGGTTCGTCATCTGCCCGCCAGTGGATTTGGCAGCCCCTCCTGCATTGTCTTTCAAGGGACTAAAGTCAGCTTTGCAGAGGGACCTGCAGGAATCCTGTCGAGTTGCACTTAGTTCCTGTTTTTAATTTGATTAATTGCAGAATAAAGACACTGTCAGGCTTTCCCCTTTCACCCAGAACTCTCCGTTGTTCTGTCCACTAATCTTTATTCTCCTCCTCCGTTTTTGTCTCTTCAGGGGGAAAACTGGCTATCCTGGATGTTTGAAAAATTGGTGATTGTCATGGTTTGTTATTTTATCTTATCTATCATCAACTCCATGGCCCAGAGCTATGCCAAGCGACTGCAACAGAAGATGTACTCCGAAGAAAAAACCAAATGAGCTTGGGAAAAATGGGAAAAACCCCAGGATGGGTTTTGGCAGACACGAGAAATGACACATCTTTTCATATGTTTAAAAATCAGCATTATTCAAAAGGGGGAAAAATTTTTTAACATCAAATTTCAACTCTTAACAAGGTTTTTTTTTTGTTTGATTTTGAAAGTAATTTGGATATTAGAGCAAAGGTTTCACTGACAAACTTAAAAATGTTAAGGTAAGGTGTAAATGCTTCACGAGTCTGGGTTGTGGTTTACAGGATGGACAATGGGATGTTAAATGGAGTTTAACACAAATGTTGTCCATCCAAATTACTTCCAAAACTGATTATTTAATACTCTCCGTCTCCTGATTTAACTTCAGACTGACCTGAGGGTAACGTTTCCTTTTGAAGGGTGGCTGTTTTGCTTTTTCCATAACTTTCAAGACCATCAAAATGTAAATAACTGAGTACAGACTGGGTACCAACTGTTGCATGTCCCTCATGGTAAGGCTGTTCTGTCTGAATTCCCAGTGTCCCATTGCATTGCACGCTGGAAAAGCCACCTTCTCCCACTTCATGATGTTAGCAGAGATGGTTGATGTCAAATGCTGAAGCCAACATTTTTTATTCTGTATATTTAGAATGAAGTTAAGATAAAAACTTTATAAAGTCATCTTTGATCATTCCAGAATTTCTTGTGTCAGTCTTTTTAAGCTGTTTCTTTTCCTCTCTCACTTTTGGATGCTCTGTGCATGTTTGCTCATCCTTCCTGTACTAATGGTGCTCAAATCCTTTGTTCTTTTTTTGTTTTGTTTTGTTCTTTTTTTGTTCTTTTTTCTTCAGAACTTCTTGCTTAGCAAAGGAAGGAGGGAAGGCCATGCCTTGCTTCAAGCACAGTCACTGCTTAAATAGATTAAATAGAGAACAAGATTGGTGATCCTAAATTCTGCTCAGGTGTTTGCCCCTGAGGCCAGAACTGTGGGCAGTGGAGGAGAAGAGAGGGGGAGGAGTTAAGATTCCAGCTGAAAGCAGAGTTTATGGCTACCCAGCAATGGTGCAGAGAACTTTAGAGAACCCTTAACCTCATGCTTTTAAAGTCAGATTTGTTATGATCAGTGTGTGTCAGTTCTGATGTACAGGAACAGAATTGATATTAAAATGGCTCTTTTCCCTCCTTAGTGCATAAATCCCCACTGCTGCTGTACCTGTATCGCTGCTCTGATCACTTCTGAACGATTGTTTTTTACTTTTATCCTAAGGGGTAAGCACCAAGAATTAATTTGCCTTTCTAATTAGCGTTCTCAGGAGGTGGCCCAGAGTCCGGGGCAGCTGAGCTGCTGCTCCTGCTTAGCTTAGGCTGCTCGGTGCCCCAGGTTAGGCAGGGCTGGAGCCAGGTGTGTTCGACCCTGCCCGAGTGTCCTGTCGTGTTGCCAGCGTCGTGCCATGCCATGGCTGTACCATCCTGTCGGATAGCTTATCAGACTGATGTTGACTGTTGGATCTCATGGCAACAACAGTCGGTAGGCTGTCTGACATTTTGGTATCTCTCATCTGACTGTTTCTCATCCATCCCCAGCTGTTTCCATTGAGCATCAGCAGCACATCAGTGTCTTTGGTTGGGCTGGAAATGAGCTCAGAGGGCCCGCGGTGCCGCGGTCCTGCAGAACAAAGCCCTTGTAAAGCTTCCCCTGGGGGGTGAGGTTTGTACCGATTCTCTTGGCTTCACAGGGACCTTCAGGCAGTGCTGGGAATGAGTGGGGAGGATTTGCACAGACTGCTCGGACAGATTCAATTCCAATATCTGAAAGTCTGAGTGCAGGATTTGCTACGAGGAAGTTGAAAGCACAAAGGCCGTTCAGCTGCTCCTGGTGATTTTTAAAAGGTGAACAGTATTTACTAAATCTTTCAAATTTTTGCCCTAAATATGGCCTTTGAAAATAATGTCACAAAGAACTCGTTCTGGTACAATTCCAAACCCCACAGCTCTGTTTGGAACTTCACTTTTTCAGCCTACAGACCCCTCAGAGTTGCATTTCCCCTCAGGACACTGCATCAGTGACAGCCCGTGGCTGCTCTCCCCACTTCTAGTGGCAGCTTTTTGGTCCCCAAATCTGTCACCTGAGGGACACAGGTATTTATTAACCTCTCACACTTCTGGGAGGGGTTGGGGTTCCTGTGTGCTCTCAGGTTGGAATTAGGACTCTGCAACAACAACTAAATGAGAAAAAAAAACCCTTTTCCTAGAGCCTGAGCCAGCAAACTGCACCTTTCTAAATGCTTTAGAGGTCTCCTTAAAATTCTGCCTCTTGCCTGCTGGAAAACCACAAGGAAAACTGAAAGCTTCCTCCCACTTTTGGTTCAATATGTTTACATATATACAGTGTGAAATATATATATATCTATATCTATAGTTCTTCAGCTTGTGTTTCCATGTGTCCATTCCAATAAGCTCTGCTGTTAATTTGAAGCTTTCTAACACTTAAGGAAGTGATCATTCTACCTGCTTCTACCTGGGATATAAGACTTGGTAAAAGGTAAAAAAAACCTAATAACAGAAACAAAAGTGACACAAACCTGATGAGATCTGCAATGGATAGCTTTATGTTGCTTAAATAAACAAAGAAATAACGTTTCCCAGTGTTTATTTCAGCTGGATTGTTTCCATTCTCTGTATTGAACTCTCTTGGTAACACTGTGACATTTGCTGTCCCAAACATTCTCCAGTGTGAACACAGAAGATAATTCAGCAGTTGCATTTTGTGCCTTTAGAGAAAGACTCAGCCTTTAGCATTTGACCTGAAAACATGGATTTTGCTCCCTTAACCCAAAGTTTCCTTTTGTTGCACATAATCTTCATTACACATTGGAAGCAGTCAGTCAGTTCAGTGTGTTGGACACAAATCCAAAGGGAGCTCTTGCAAGAGGAACAATCTTGGCACAAATCCCTATTTTTAGCTGCTGTTTCTTGTAGTTAGCCACTAAATAAAGTATCTTGGGGGTTGTTTTTCTGGGAATGACTGAAAATCACACGGAAGTAACAGCCCTCTAAGAACAGCTAATGACTTTAATGTGATGGAGATTTTTTTTTTTTTGTCTCATTATCTGTGGAACGAGGTCAGGTAGGGCTGCAGCTCCTCTTCCTCTGCGTTCTCTCCTTGTTTTCCTGCCTGCCCTGAGGACTGTGTCTCCCCGAGCTCTCTGAGGGCACCGAGAGGTGTCAGTGCCCCTTTGCTGGCAGCCACCCCGTGCCCCAGCAGGCAGGAATTGTTGGTGTAAGCAAAGCTCAGGTCACCCCGAGCCAGGTCAAGTCAAACCGTCCAGTTCCAGCCTCACATCCATCAAAACAGTCAGGAAAGCGGCTGCTCCCTGTCCTGGAGTTCCTTCCCTCCGTGCCAGTGTCACGCTGTGTTTCTGTTCAAGCAGCTCCCTCAGAACTCCCCCAGCTGCCTGTTCCTGCTAAAAGATCCTTGTCATTAACACTTGACAGTGGCTTAATGCTGTTCCAGAGAGTCCTTCCCTGCTGTGCTTTTGGCCTTCATTATTTAATTTGTTAGAATCAGCCTCCCTCTCGCTGCAGGCACAAGCTAAACACTCTGGATGTTTCCCTGATTATCAAGCAGAAATGTAAATATTAGTGAACAAAATTGATGGCAGGTGTAAAGATAAGTGGGGGTTGGGTGAGTTCCTTGGAGGTAAAAATAATCGGTTTTCTTTGAAGCACATGGTTAAAAAATACTTTGTAATCAGCAGTTAAAAGGCTGAATGTAATTATAGATAAGGTAATTGAAATTACTCTTCTGAGATTTAATATTATGCCCTTTTTTCTGTAAATTTGCTGGGTTTTTGGAGAAGAAGGAAAACCAGTAAGTACTTCACCCAGGTCTCCGGATTGCAGCAGCCGGTGGTGTGTGGGTGTGGGAGGGGATCCTGCTGGGCAGGTGAGGGATCAGTGCTGGATCACTGTAACGTCAGGAGAGGGGAGTGGAGCAATCGCCTTCCCTGTGAAACACCTCTGATGGATTCAGACATGAGGGTAAATATTTGCATGTGCTCTTGCAAACTCATTTTTAGAAGGATTATGCCGAAAAACTCTCAGAGCCTGCTGTGGCTTTGCTAATTCAAGTGCCTAATTGAGGGCATGAAGTGCTGGCATGAATTTCATTATACATTTCACTTGTTTATTGATGCCTCCACTCGGCTTTCATAAAAGGCAGCAGAACATTGTTCTGGCAGTGGTGTCAGAGGGAGAGGCTGGAACAACCTGGGTCAGTTGTCACAAGAGGGGAAGGAGCTCAAACACAGAAACTCACCGCTGTTCTGTCACCTCCCAGGCACAAGCAAACGGAGAGAGCCCAGCAGTTAGTGAGTGCTTGGAATGTGTTGGGAATTCAGGAGAAAAACTGGTATTTTGGTCAAAAAAGGGGATTATTACCCCATCCGAAGAGGCTGTTGAGGCCATTCATTGTGTTCGTTTCTGGTGGTGTTCAGGTGTGGTAAAACAAAGGTGCAAATGTGAACCTGTGGAATGGGCCCAGCTTGGGTTTAGTTTGCTTTAACGCTGCCCTTTGTTGTGCTGAGGGCGTTTTATTATTGTTGTTATTATTATTCTCATCCCTAGAATGAGTCAAAGAGCAGTGGCTCCATTAGCATTAAACCAAAGGTCACCTTTCTCTAGAGCTCGTTTGAGAAGCTGCTGAGGTCGGGGGCAATGTGGCATCTTCGTGTTCCAGGGGAGTCGCTCCCAGTTCATTGTTCGGGTGTTCCAAGAAGCTTCCCGGGGTTGTTGCCGGGGTTGCCCGGGCAGTGGCAATAAGGAAACTGGCGGCTGTTTCCTGCTGAAAGGCGAGAGATAGGAGTTGTCAGCTCGGGGTATTGTTCCTGCTCCGATAACGGCCCCGCGGCCACACCCGGCTCCTGGAAACGGCTCTTCTGGCCGTGTAAAACGGGATGGTGACTCTGGTACCACCTGTAAGAAATTCTTAAGAGAGCCAATGCATTTCCCAAAGCTTGTTGTATCCACCGGAAATGACCTTGTGGTGCCTTTTTCCTTCTGTACCCTCAGGAAATAACCTGGCAGTTCCCTTGCAGGAGCTGCTGCTGATTAAACATCAATACCTTGTTCAAGGCTCACACTTTGAGGGACTGTGGCTTTCCTCAGAAAGTTTATTAGGATCTTTCCATCCTTTGATGAGAAAAGCAGGTTGCTGTGCTCGTCATTTCTCTGTCTCAGAGAGAAAACACATGTCCAGATTTACAACATTGTGCAAATCTTGCCATGGTCACAAAACCTCTCTGGTCTGGTTCAAACCCTCACTGATCTCAGTGCCTCGTTTGCTGCAGCTGTTTTCTGGAGAGCTCTTAATATTTAGGATATTTTCATAACAACACATTTCATTTCTCACATTCCTGGATTTGTAGGTCTCTCCTCAACCCAGCTGACCTCTTGTGACACAGTCAGTGCATTCCTGGGTGTTGTGTAAGGCTCGAGGTGGGGAGCAGCAAGGAAGAAACTTTTAAGATGCCTGAAGCTGGTATTTACTTGAGTTCCAAGTAATGGATGCCAAAAACATTTTCAAAGCAATATTTTGCTACTGCAAGTGGTGATTTTAATTCTGTTGCCTCCTTTAACTTCTGTACAAAGTGTCTCTCACACTTCTATGTGTGGCAAACCCCACTGCAGCCCTGGAGCACCGGAGCCTTGTGGCTGCCGAGGAGGAGCCAGGTGTTTGTGGGAGAAGTGAGGCAATCTCTGGCAACAGATTTCAGTTGTGACTGAGAGATTGTTCCAATTAAGTGAAGAAGGAAAGGGTTTAAGTGTTGTTTGGCAGGTCCTGAGAGCCTTTGCTTGAAACTGTCACTGATGTCCCATCCCTTGGGCCTTGGAGCCCTCTCTGCCCTTGGTGTGGAGCAATTTTTGGCCAAGTTGAAGCCTGAACTTCAAGTTTCTTCCCCAAATTTGGCGTATAAAGGAGAGATTCACAACTTCAAATCACTACATAAACACAATTGCTGACTTAAATGACTCACAGTCAGCTAACACAGGCTGGAGTTACCCGAAGTGGGGTGGGGAGGAAATTTCCTGGTGTTTGCAAGTGACAGGACAGGACAGCCAGCAGCAAGCATGGAAAGATGGATCCTTGAACTCAGGATTGTTCCAGGCCATCTGGAAAGCAGCAGCTCTGAATTAGTGCCCAGCTCTCACCACCCTCACTGAGGATATTCCAGGGAGCAGCCACAGCTGCCCTTGCCAGCCAAGTCCAGGCAGGATTTTATTCCACCTTCAGCCTGTGGGATGAGGCCACTTCCCACTTGGCTCCACGGGCTCTGCTCTCCTGACGTGCTCCTGTAAATGATCCATTACATCTTGGAGACTGCTGGGCAAAAGTTCAAATTCAATCCTGCCATCTGACCACAATTACACCATTCTCAGGCAACTGAAGTGTATTTTTGTGAGCCTTAAATAAACGTGACGTTGTCCATGTAACCAAGTATGTAGAATGATCATTTTTGCAGAACGCACCCATTTCAGTGCAAATCCAGCACGGGGCTTGTTTCTCCTCACATACAACCAGTGAAACAAAAGCTCAAGCAATGTTTTTCTGTCTTGTTGTTGTTGTTTAACCAGTGGCTTATTTTAGTTTCTCCACTTAATGCTTTTACTTTTAAAGTAGGAATATTGGCCTAGAGAGCACCTTCATTTTACTTATTTTTTATCTTACAGTGTAACATTTGGGATTTTAAAAGTTAAGAAGGTTTCTAGCACCTAATTCACACAGATAAGTGTGACTTTCTTATGAGCCACTGTTTGATATCTCTCAGGCTTGTATGAACATGGGGTTAAAATTTACATATCTTCCATGATCTTTATCATGAAACACATTTACTCTAAAAATTGCCTTTATTTCCTAACGAGCAGCTTCTCCGATCTCTTCTCTCGGGCCGTTTTCACCTTTTCCACGTGCTCCCTGTGGTTGGCAGGAGTATTTGTTTGGCCACCCTGCTGTAGCCCCTGGAAAGGGTTAAACGGGGTTGTGCTGCTCCAGGGCGGGGGCTGAGTCAGTGCCCCACCCGGGCAGGGGAAGTGGCCGTCTGCAGGGACAGGATTCCCACAATGTGAGCTCAGAAGGGACCATTGTGAGCCCCAGTTGGACTGAAAGAGCCGGAAAGGCTCAATGCTTCAAATTCAGGATTATCAGCTCCACTTCCAGCCCGTTAAAAGCTGCCCGAGTGTCCGGGCTGTGCCTCTGGAGCGTGGGCAGAGGCTGGAGCAGGAAGCTCCGGGGGAATTTGCTGCCTTGGAAAAGCTGTGTCTGGGCTGCCCTTGAGGAAAGGCAGCAGCTCAGTTCCTTTTTGTGCTCTATCGGATCCATGAATCACTTTCCTGATTCCTCCTGTGCAGTTTTTAAAGTGGTGTCGAGCAAAAAGCAGATTTCTTTAAAGTACACTTGGTCCTATTTCCTTTTGGATGTTTGGGCTCTCATTTCATAATATTTATCTCTACTAAATTTATTAGCAAATGCAGAAAGAAGTGAATTATTCATTCAATACCCTTTTGTACCTTAGTGTTTCTCAGTAATGTTTCAACTGGTAATTTGAATACAACTTCCACCTTTCATGTATTAAACCCTGGTTGTTGTGGGAACCACAGATTTTTTCCCTTATATATTTCCTTCCTTCCTGTGATGGTGCTGGGTTTAACCTTAAAAGCACCAATATCTATTATTTATGCCCCTCCCCCCAAAAAATTCTATCTGTAACTACCTCAGTGCCTGTCACTTGCCAAACATTTTAAAGCATTTTAGGTTACTAAAGGTTATTTTTGTTCCTGGGTTGGATTTTGGTGAGTTTATTTTGTTTGTGGGTTGTTTTTTAGGGGGTAGGGCATTTTTTTTGTTTGTTTTGTTATTTGTGTTCAAATATTCTCCTATTCATGAAATGTCTGCTATAGTTGGAGTCCTTGAATCAGCTTCCAAGTGAGCTGCACCTGTCCATTCCAACAAACAATAGTGAGATTTGGAGCATTGTTCCTGGTTTATGGACATCCTGTCGGGACTTTGCCTACAACAAGCAAGGTCAAGGCCACCGATTCTGCTCTTCCTGTCTCTGAGCCATTGGCTTGTGCTGACCTTTGATCTACCTCATTAATTGTAATTGTTAATGAAATTAAGGCCTTCTTCCAGGCTCCATTTCCATAATTAATTTTATCAATAACAGAGAGAATTACTCCTCCACCTTTTAATGTAATTGTAAGTGATGATTATGTGATAGTAGCTATTTACTTCCTGTCACTTTGACCCTTTCCACATCCTGGGGAAAAAATAAAGGAATCCCATCACAGATCAAAAAAATGAAGGCTCAGTTTGGGAAAGGGTGTGAGAATTTCAGGACTGAAAAACATTCACAGGAAGAAGCTTAGAGATGCATAAAACAATTCTTGTCAGCCCCTTCTCCAGAGCAGTAAGGGATTATAACAGCTAAAATCTGAATTTTTGCTTTGGAGTTAGACATCTTACCTGTGTGCTGTGTTTCCTGACGTGGCACAAATTCTGCCATCAA
Organism: Corvus kubaryi; assembly: GCF_017639235.1. Classification (NCBI taxonomy): domain Eukaryota; kingdom Metazoa; phylum Chordata; class Aves; order Passeriformes; family Corvidae; genus Corvus; species Corvus kubaryi. The sequence goes on from NW_024581088.1 coordinate 8,537,521, forward strand.
ACAAACAAAAAAAGACCAAATATCCTGCTCCATTAGCTGGAAGTGCCATAAATAATAAATATGGGTCTGTATCATTCATAGGGCACTAAGCACCTGCTGTGTTTGCTTCATGCTCAGAGTTATGAATACATAGAGATAACATGAGGTTATTTCTGCAATAAAGTTATTTATTGCTACAGCAGTACAATGACCCATTGCTCTCTTCCTTGTTTCTCAGAGAACTTACCTGTCCTCAGCCTTTTGAAAGTCTCTTTTACCGGTTCTGTGAAGTGAGGAGGAAAAGGATTCCTGGGATTTGGCCATTTTTTCATGGAGTTACCTATTCTCGTTTCTGATACTGGAAATTCTGTTTGGGATCTGCTGAAAACACCAGGGAAATTTATTTCTGCGTTGCTGAACATCCTGTGCCTTTTGGAGGAGGGAGAAGCTCACCATGGTCTCCTTTCCTGACCCTTTGTTCCTGCAAACTCAAATTGCCTGTGCTGTTTGTCTGAACTTCTTGTGCAATCTTTCCTGCAGTTTCTTCTGTGAAAATACCCAAATTAGACAATGGTTGAAAGTGACAGAAACACATCAGAAAACCCCTTTTGACCAGAGCAGGCCCCAGCTCTGAGCTGCCATCTTTTGAATGAAATGGCATGGGAGAACAGTGTGATGGGGGGAGGAATGGCAAGAATTCCCAAAGCTCTCCCTACCATTAATGAAAAGCTAATAGAGGCTAATAGAAGAAAGCTCTAATCTTTAATTCTACTGTACTCTTTTTATTTTATTTTAATTCAGTGTGTGCCTTCCCAAGCCATTCCATCCCTTCTCCTGCCAGGAGGGAGCTGCAGCTTCCCAGGGCACCACCTTGTGGTCGTGGTAAAATTGTGCAAAAAAGAGCCAAGTCCTTAAAATTGACTTTGGAAATCATAAAATGTATTCTATTAATTATATTATATCAAATAAATGCTCTTAGAGCTGCAATCTAACAGCCCTCCTCATCTCAAATATGTTTAAATAATTAACAATGGAATTAGCTTATAACTTACAGGGAGAAGAACAGGAGTAGTTTTGCTAAGTGAAATGGTCAGAAAAGGACATAATTATCATCTCTAATATAAATTGAGGATGAAAGGGAAATGAAGAACTCTTCATATTTCTTTTAAAAGATGGTTCAAAACTTTTGTTGTTTTGTCAAAATTAAGGTCCTTAAAATAGAATTTAATCTTGGTTTGCTTTAAAGGAAAGCAAATTGTATCTTGAATGGCACCCAGATGGGGCTTGGATTAATAATTCTGATTCTGTGCATTTGTATCAATACTGAAGCATTCAGAGGGCAAAGTGTTATAATGAAAATTTGAAAGTGGAGGATCAGGAATGCCTGCCTGCTGCAGTCAAGCACTTGTTCAATTTTTATCAAATATTAGATCACGGTAGTTGAATATTGAAGGGCCAAAAATGATGTTCAGAGACACAGCTACAGTATATAGCAAATGTATTGAAAAATAGGTATTTATTAGATATATTAAATACCTATATATATAAAAATATATATTAAATTATATAAAGAATAATATGAATATATCAATATATTCAGTTCAGATTCAGTTCTTGCTATTCAAACACAGACACACTTCCTAAGATTGAAAAATAACTCCAGTACAATAACTCACATACTTCAGGAAGTTGATGGAAGGTTTCCCAGCTTGGTTCTTTCAGTAAATCTCTATTTCAGACCATTTTAACAAAAAAATGAAATCACAGGTTGGTGTAACTGGAGATAACTTGTTCCAGGGTTGTGAAGCAGTCCAGGAAATCTTCCTCTTGAATTCCAAACTTTGTGTACTGGTGAAGGTAAGCCCTGTGTTGAATAATGGGTCAAACATTAGAAATCAATGAAGATATTGGCAATTATTAGTGAAGTATCAGCATAATTATTTTCACTTACTTGGAAGCAAACATATTCCAAGCTTTTCCTACGATGCTGTCGAGAGGTTTCAGCAGGAACTGGCTGTTGCTGACCAAAGAAGCAGACTTCTCATACTTGTTAAATGCTCTGGGTGTTTTCCATGCACTAAAAGCATCCTGAGGGTTTAGCCATGATGTGTATAATGAGGGATCTTGGAAACTTCCTGTAGCAGAAACAGGACAGCCCTTTGGACAAAACCCAAACTTGATCCCTGTGTGGCCTGATCAATGCTGTCAGATCAATTCAGTCCTGGGAAAACATCTGCAGAGTGGGCAGCCTGTTGAAAATACAACTTTTAAACAGATTCATTAGATTATCTAGAAGCACTCTTGTGTGGATACTTCAGCTGCCAGCAATGCTCATCACTCCAGAAACAGCTATATATATTTTCAGACATTATAGCCAAGAATTCCAGATATACAGAATTGAGTCTCTTCCTCCTTCCCTGAAGTGCTTCAGGAAACTCAAAAGTAAAATATAACAGCCCTAAGCAATTAGACAATGTGGCCTTGGACAGCAAAATGTTTCTAGAGGGAATATTGACCTTAGGAGTCAAAACATGTGGTCTTGGGATGTTTCCACTTACATCAGATACGGTTTCAAAGAGCAGTGAGATGTGAAACCAGAATCCCTGAGGTGCTGTGCTTCTCCCTCTTACCCAAGTCTACGTCGTGCACATCTTTTCCTCTCAGGATAACCAGGTTGGCAATGGAAGTATTGAAGTGCAGAGGTTTGTTTGTGGAGGGGATGGAGGAGCCTGGGTGTGGTGGTCGTACTTGCCAATCAATACCTTTGGGATTTGGGAAAAAGAGATATAAAAGGAAGTTAATGTTTTGTGAAGATGCAGATGGGAACTATCACTGTGCCCCAAACTGAGCCCATACTGGAGTTTGTAGCTGCTGCACATGAATTAAGCAGCAATCACACAATGCCCAGAGAAAACCACTGCTAATCCAGCAGTATTTGCCTGGTAGTCACTCTGCCAGAGAAAATGGATACCCGTTTCTATACTTAGCAAGCCTCCAGCCCATTCCTTGCATAACTGGGAGCTGTAACTGAATTCTCCATGTGAATTATATGGGAGAGCTGAGCCTGATTTTTATGAGTAGAAGGTGTAAAAGGAAAAAGCAGAGCTCACTATCCAAGGAATGTTCCAAATGAGTTATGTAAATTAAGTGCACAGCCACAAACTGTTCATTTGGTTTGTGTATTTTCAATAGTTATAATTAACTGAGATGTCTGGAAGCAGAGCAGGAGCTGCTGTGGCAGCTGAGGGAATGGTTAAAGGAGCAGCTGGTTTTGTGGGGGCAAATTCCTGCTGAGGGCAGCAGCTCCTTTCTGAACTGTGAGCTCCACAAAACATTAAGCTTTATTCCATCTGTAAAAATAAACGTTTAAAGAGTGATGGAGACTGAAGGGGAGTGAATGGTGTTTATTTTACCTTCCTCCATTTTAGCATTAGCAATGAGCATCTGCCTGAGGTGTTTGATGAGGCCAGGCCAGCTGAAGGTGCTGTAAGCCAGAGAGTTCTCAGGCATTTGGGGGATGTTCCGCAGGCCCAGCAGCTTGAACTCGGGATGTGGAACCAACGTCTCCATTAAGTCTCCTGAAAGAAGAGATCAACAGCTGCTCATGTTTGACAAAAATATTGCATAGGGCAGCTAAAATGGGAGAAGAGTGAGGAATGTTCAGAGATTTAGCAATTTCAAAGTCATGCAAACTTGCTGTGTATTACTGAGTTCTATACAGGGTGTTAGTAGCTTTTATTTTACAATTTAGACTTTCTCACTTTAGTCTGGCTCAAAATCTCAAGGACTCTCTGTGCTCCAGACAGATGTGAAAATTTAATTTTACAAGAAATATGGGCAACTTTTTCCAATTCCTTAAAGGTACAAATGTCAGCCTGTTGTGTGTTGTTACCCAGTTGTCTGCTCACCTCTTCTGCCTGAGCAAAACACAAAACTCTCAGTTTGTTTCAGTTCAAACAAACTTCTAACCCAAAGTGAAGTGTGAAAATCAGTCCAAAATTACTGCCCTGCACAAATTTCCTCTGAAATGTAAATAGATACAAGGGTGTCTGTGATCACTTGAAAAAGGAGAAACAGGGTTCTTTTGGTAAAGAATGAAACCAGAAGTGGGGGGATCTATTTTTGATTTTGCTACAACATTGGGATTGAACTTCTAAATTGGTCTTTTCCTGTCTTAAAACTTGGGATGTATCCAAATACATAGCAAGGAGACTGAAGAACTTCGATTCACAGCTGAACTGACTCCAGAAAGGTGTGTGTGGATGTTGGGTTTGGTACCTAATGGGTTTCTGCTGTAGCCTGAGCCCTCTCCTGCTGTGTGAGTGGGCTGGAAAACACTGCCCAGCTGGTGTGCAATGACTTGATTCACATCCCTGAAGGAAATCTGTTTGATATTCATCAGCTGGGCACAGATCTTGTGGATGACATCATTTTCATGGACAAGAAGGGCATCTGATGACTGGTACAGATGTGACAGAGTCAAAACAGAGTTGTAGTTTTGAACAATGACCTGGAAGCAAACAAAAAACCACACACAAACAAGAGTCAAACAACTTAATCTCTTTCTAGTTTATAATCCTCTGGCTCCTACTGTTTCCTTAGTTGTAATTTAGGAAGTGATTAATTTTCTTTGCCAGAGTGCAGAATGAGGTCAAGAGCTCAGAGCCTTTTCACAGAAAGAAGGCAAGACGCGTGAAAATCAGGTTATCCATCTCTCTCCATAGAAACATGCTGGAACAAGATCTGCCTGGGAACTGATTATAATGCTGAGATAAGAGCATATCAGGAGATTATCTAGTTAGATAGCAGAGCTTCTTGTGACTCTGCACCACTTCAGCACCTAAATTATCAAGATTTTTTGGTGAAAATTCTTTAGCTGTGTTACTGAGTCATTGGAACTTTTTCAGTGTAAAATGTACCTATTTTCTAGTTTATTTCTGTTGTAGATATTTTGTTTAAAAGTAAACTGTGATTATGAACATAGAAATTCTATATAAACTATTATTATCTATTAAAAGGCAATATGACATTCACCTCCCCAGTGCCATAGGGCCAGATAACGTGGTTTAGTATGAACGAGGTTGGAAAAGCATCTCTCAAGCACTGGGTCACAAATGCTCCCAGGCCTGATCCTGTGCCCCCAGCCATGCTCATTATTGTGAAAAATCCCCCGAGTCGGTCACATTTCTCTGCTTCTTTCTGCACCAGATTCATGATGGCTTCTTTGTGTCTGGGCCCATGAACAGAGTAACTGTGGGGTAACAGACAAAACAGCAAGAAAGGGCAGGTTATACTGAAATAAAAGCAGAAAGGTGAATTTATTCAAAAAGCCAATTTTACTTTAACTCTCACAGCTGCTCTATTAGCACTCCTAGGGAGTCTGAGCAGCTCATCAGCCTCCAGAATTCCCTCAGTGGAGCTTGAGGCAGCTGTTCCTACCCGTTGGCCCAGTTGTTCCCAGATCCTTGCTTCTGACAGAAGTGGGAGTGGCTGTTGTATTTCCAGTGGCCAGACCTGGCAGCCATGGATAAGGTCTGGCTGATCACTTTGGGCTCCATGTCAACAAGCACAGCCCGGGCAATAGGTACTGCACAGAAAGGAAAACAAAATTGGGGAAAACGTGCCAATTATTTAGGTGAGATGGATGGACTTGGATGGATACAATATCCCAGGGTTATTCCTCCCACCCACATTAGCCACACCATTAATGGGACAAAACAGAACGGATTTGGCCATGCTCTGATTTCTGCTGAACCATTTATTGTGTCAAAAACAAATCCGAACTCCAGAGACCATAGATCTTACAGGAAAGAAACCACTTGATGTTTCTGTGTGCTGAAACCAGACCCTGAGAGGGGAAAAAAACCTCTTTAAAACTGTACCTCCAGATTCCTCCTCGCAGAAGAACCGTTCCTTGCAGGAGTCATGGTAGGATTCGTTCTCCTTCTTGGAACACAACCCGTGGCTGCCACGGATGTCACTGCAGAGAGCACTGAACACCTCATGCCCAATCTGGTTCCCACACTGTCCAAGCTGCACTGTGACAATTGACATCCTTATTCGCTTGGTATTTAAGCCTGAAAAAGAAAATTATTTGTTTTCGCGCTTTTGCTTAGTAAAGCAGGATGGAAACAAGAAATTATAACCCAAGAATTACAGAACTGGGATGAAAACTCGAAAATTTTAAGCCTGTTCAAAAACGTAGCTATTGTCCAGTTGTGTACTGCACCAGGCCTGATGCCACAGCCTGCTTAGGTGACAAAAGGATTCCCTGGAGAATTCCCCTTGTTTCCACCACACAGAGCAAAGTGTTTGACTCCATCCTGGTATGTTTTGACGTTTTTCCCCACTCAGCATTTGACAGCAGCTCTGCTTCCTCACTTTTCTATTTTTTCACTGAAACAAGGTCAATTTTTTTTT
>NW_024581088.1:8544319-8592791 GCF_017639235.1 Corvus kubaryi
GGCGGCGCTGCGGGGCGCGGGCCCATGAGGCGGCGCAGGCCCCGGGCACCCGGCGGAGCCAGCGAGGGGTGGCGGCGCCATGGCGGGAGTGTTCGACATCGACCTGGACCAGCCCGAGGACGCGGGCTCAGACGAGGAGCTGGAGGAGGGGGTGAGAGCGAGAGCCGAGCCGGGGAGGGAGCGGGGGAGGCCGCGGGGCCTGAGGGAAGGAGGGAGGGAGGGCGCGGGAGGCGCCCCGGGGCCGGGCGGGGGCCGCGCTGAGGCGGCGGCGGGAGCGCGGCGGGGCCCGAGCCGCCCGTGCTGCCCCGGTACGTTCGCGCCCGGAGCGGGCTGGGGCTGCGGGCAGCGCCGGAGCTCTTGCCCGCGGAAGTTCGGCGTTGCGATCCCGGCACAAGCGCCGCAGCGGGGTTTTTTTTTATTATTTATTTATTGTCACATGTCCGAGCGTCAGTGCAGAAATGCCGATCTTTCTGGAGCCGTGTAAAGTCGCTGCTCTCGCGCCAAAATTAAAAGCAGAGGTTTAAAATGCTGCGTTAGGCGGGTTAGCGGCTGTTTGCGTCTCGTGCTTTCGTGAGCAGTGCACCTGATAATGTGCGGTTTGCAGTTCGTGATGTTCATCTAGATTCTGTCAAGGCTTTAGGAGATTTTATTGCATCATCTGTTCATGTTTTTCTAGAGCTTCTGTTGCTTTTTGGTGTTGTTTTGTATATCAACCGTTTGCTATTGCTCAAGCGGCCACTGCATTTACGTTCTGCTCTTTAAATACTAATGACATTCTTGGAGTCTTTGAGATCACGGAATCATAGAACGATTTGGGTTGGAATGGACCTTAAAGATCATCTCAGGCCATGGGCAGGGACACCTTCCACTATCCCAGGTTGCTCCAAGCCTTGTCCTTGGACACTTCCAGGGATGGGGCAGCCACAGCTTCTCTAGCCAACCTGTGCCAGGGCCTCCCCACCCTCACAGGACAGAATTTCCCTCTAATATCTAATCTAAACCGCCATGCTCTTGTAAAAAGTCTCTCTTCGTGTTTCCTGTAGATTCCCTCCAGGTACTTTCCTTCAGGAGATAAGCAGATGTTCTGTTACCCGCATTCCATGTAACCTGTAGAGACGTTGTTTGACAGCTGAAGGCTCGAAAGCTTCTCAACCTGCAGGAAAAGCTCTGTCTGTCAGCTCAATAATCAATGAAACACTTGGCTTTAGAAAACGTTGCTTGCATCACGCTGTTAATGCTGCCAAGAACAGGTTCTGAGTGAGGTGGCAAGAAAGTTGAGTTTGTTCTCTCTTGTGTTCCTGTAATTCAGTCTCAGGGAACAATGAAATCATTGTGGATTTTAAAACATTGCCATGACTGGCATTTTTATGGACATTGGCAACCTTGGTTGGTCACAGGTGCCTTTTGGCAAACAGATAAAGGAGGGTGAGAATGGACTTGAGATTAAAACAACTGAACAGCAGGAAACGTAAGAGCAGGCAAGAAGGGGAACATCAGGAATATGTAAGGAGAAAAACATTCCAGTGGAATGTATCTCCATAGGGTGTGTGTGTCCTGCAAGGATCAGAGAGATGATGTAGCCAGAGCAGTGGAGATCATTAACCTGGGCTGAGCAAGGGGGACACTCAGGACTGTGTTGTCAAATTTCTGGAACTGGTCCCTGGTATCTCCCAAAAACTGTGAGCTCAGGAGGAGCCCAGGCAGCTCAGTCATGGGTTTGAATAGGCACAGCCGTCCTGGAAAATCTGAAGAGTTGTTTAAAAGGAGTTTCCTCAAAAGCTATGTGGTTGTTTGCACTAATTATTATGGTGAAAGAAGCCTCAGCGTTAATTTAGGTGTTTGTAATGAATGAAACAATGTATAGACTGAAGGGCTGGTGGCTTTCCAGTGCTTCTCTTGGTGTTGCAAAATGAGAAGAAACCTTGAAAAAAAATACCAGAATGGTATCTGAAGTGAGTTTTGGTTAAATTAATACTGAGAATGAAACCCAAAGTTCACAGGAGCAAGAGAAGCACACGTAAACTTTGCCAGAGCCATTGGGTAACAGGAGGAGTTGCTGTGGGAACTGAGGGGTGTTTATTCTCTGTGATGAATTTTTAAAAATTCATTTGTTGGCATCTAGGAGTGGGGTCAAGGGCAGCTTTAGTGGGTTTTGTTGTGAAACATGTCAATAAGCTGGATTTCTATAATAAATGTCAGCAGGAGGACATGAGCTGGCAGCTCTCTGAGCTGGAAACAGACCTGATCTTTTGGACTCCCTAATTGCCTGTGGTGTTAGTAGGTGGAACCAGGAGTTAAATTCTCCTCTAGATCACCCAAAATAAACCAGCCTCTGTAAACTTTAACGTTGAAATGGTTTGGAAGCTGTTGAAAGTTTCAAGTTTTCTTCGGTTAGTGTTTTCACTTGGGTAATATTTTAAAATGAACTCTTTGGCTTGGGCTGATTTTTGCAGATCTCAGTGGTTTTTCTTTTTCTTCTGCCTCTCTGAATTTCACAGGTCACTCAGTATATTTATATTCAGTCTGTAGGTTCCAGGCTGTTCACCACTAACTCGCAGTTGTTATTTTGTGTCCATGTTTTTAAAAATAAGAATGTGAAGGTACAGTCAAGCTCACTAGAAGCTTGCCCATTACATTCTATTTGTATTCATTCCAGCTGTCTGCTTGCTTTGCACTTCTTCTGCCATGTAGAGCCACATTTAGAGGGAGGTATTATCTTGCAGAAGGGATCAGGTTGGAAATTCTTTGAAGAAAATATCTCTTCAGAATTAAACCACATTCCTTAGTGGTAACTGGTTCTGATGCTGAAGTGCAGGAACTTCTTCAATACTGATTATTGGTCAGAAGAGCTGTTTAATACCAAAGTAAAGCCAAATTCTTTCATCACTATTGGGATTTGATTTACCAATACAAAATAATAAAACCTTCTCAGTAGATGATTTGTTTCTAGTGCAGATGAGTCCCAGTTCACAATCCTTATTACTGGTCTAATTTGCATAGTACTGCAATAGGGCTTGAAAATTTCTATGTAAGAGCAATTTTAAAGAAAAATTGCAGTACCTTAACATTTTTCAAGTTCACCTGGGGGCGTGAAGTTGTACCTCTAATATTTAAGTGATTGAATAACAGTGCAGCCAGGTAAGACAGTGGTTCCCTGTGTCACAGTTTGAGACACATGGCAGTACTGCAAATCTTGCACGGAATTTAGTAGATTTTTTGATCTTCTGCTGATAGATTATTATTCCTGACCTGTTTAATTATATACTATGAGTTACAATTACATAGAGATTTTGTCTTTTCAAACTTAAAAAGTTGTAAAACACATCAGTGCATTTATTTTTGACGCTTTCTTTTTCTAATTCATCTTTCTTCTTCCCTTCTCATTCTCAGGGTCAATTAAGTGAGAGCATGGACCATGGAGGAGTTGGCCAATATGACCTGTAAGTTGCCGCTGGAAAATATTCTGTATCATTCATGTTAACTACATATAACTTCTAATTGTGTTACATTGTTAAGGTAAATAGAAAATTTTGTTATTCTGGCTCAATTTCGAGTCGTTTCTAGATGTTCCACTATTTCCTCACATTAAAATTTGTCAACTGTATCTTGAAATAAAAATAATAAAAAAAAAATCTGGTTAAAGTTGCTGTTTGTCTTTTGATCCTTGTTTCTCCTAACAAATCTCTTGTCTTTGAATAATATTTGTAATATGGATATAACGACATAAAACGATATAAAGAAATATCTGAGTCAGTTTGAGGCTTTCATCCTCTAATCTTAATTCTGGTGTAATGCAGAGATGTGCATTAAAATGAAGGGGTTTGAAGGAAATCTTGATACTATAAATCCCCCAAATTTGCAGGTAACCTTTTCTGTGCAAGTTGCAGCTTTGCACACAATAAATGATAATTCCTGTGCTGGGAGTTCTCCGGATCTCCCAGGATGTCACTGTTAGGTGAGACAGACACTTTCCAGGGAATCATTGCTTTCATTTGCTCAGTTCTCAGTACCAGGTAGATTCACACCCTTGTTCTCCTCTTCTGCAGTGGAATGGAACATTGTGAAAAATTTGAGATCTCAGAGACCAGTGTGAACAGAGGCCCCGAGAAGATCCGCCCGGAGTGCTTCGAGTTACTGCGCGTGCTGGGCAAAGGTGGCTACGGCAAGGTCAGAAACCCTCCACAGCACTAAATCCTTCAGGCCCTCAGTGCTCCCTTGCTTTGCTCTGACCTCCCTTTCCCCTTCTCTGAAAAGTTCATTCTGCCAGAGGTAGAATGGGGTAGAACCAAGCCCAGCTGCCAAGGTTGGTGTCATGGGAAGGAGGTCCTGGCAGAGCCTCACCTGCTGGAAGCAGCAGGAAATGTCCCAAACTCCTTCTGCATCCAATCTCTGCTTCTTGCCTTGCAGTTCGGGGGTGATCTCCTCTCTCTCTCTTGCACAACTTCGCTTTTTAACTTGTGGCAGTTAATGCAGCTGAAACGTGATTGCTGTTGTGTTGGTGTTGTTTAGGTGTTTCAAGTACGAAAAGTAACCGGAGCAAACACCGGGAAAATATTTGCCATGAAAGTTCTTAAAAAGGTAACCTGAATTTCACTACTGTCTGGATCCAAAAAAAAAAAAAAAAAAAAAATCTATCCCTCCATTTACCTTTTACAATTATCTAATGATTTAATATCTCTAAAAATAACTTCTAGTGTAAATGCAGTTGTTGCCTAGATACAGTTGGAATTAGAATTAAACTTCAAATTTTTCTGCCTGGGTAGTTCTTAGCAGCTCATTTAAATAGGTCAAGAGGTCCCTTCCAACCTAAATTATTGTGTGATTCTATGAAATAAAGACTTAAACTTCTGCAAGAAGCCTCTCATGTAGATACTATGGTGAAATTTAATTTTTTAATGCTGTTGCTCATATGTAGTGTTGGGATTTAATAAACTCAGAATTGAACTCAATATAAAAGTCTGCCTTGTTTGGCATGTTCTTGTGCTCACATATCCCTGCTTTTTGCAGGCAATGATTGTAAGGAATGCCAAGGATACAGCTCACACGAAAGCAGAGAGGAATATACTGGAGGAAGTGAAACATCCCTTCATTGTAGACTTAATTTATGCCTTTCAGACTGGTGGAAAACTCTACCTCATCCTTGAGTATCTCAGTGGTCAGTATATGACATTCTTTTACCTGCTTCTTGGGGTCTTACACAATCAAGAATTTGGGGTTCTTACCCTACAAGTAAAAGGCCAATTAATGATGCCTTGGTGTCCTAAACTGAAACAGGTTTGTATTAAAAAGACATAGAACAACAGAGATAAACTTTCTAATTCAATAAATAAAGAGGAATGAAACATAAAATAGTTGTTTTTCATGACAGTACAGGAGAGGAGGGGTCTTAATACTTTTTCTTCCACTAGATTTGTCATTTTTGTGTGTTACACTTAGGTTCTGTGCAGTCCTACAGAGTTACCTGAGAGTTTAGTCTTTGCAGGTTCTTTGTGACAGAAGGAAGTGTTACCTTCATGCCATGGTTAGGGAAACAGACACAGATCAGAAGCAATTTTTTCAAGCTGTAACAACAAAAAGCAGGGACAGAAATGCTCTTGTTTTTTAAATGCTGATTTTTTTCAGGTTGCTGGAATCCTGAGGGTAGCAGAATAGAGGCTTAGTTGTTTTTTTGTGAAACAGCCCATTGTACAGCAGGCAAAAATACCTATTGCTTATAGTTTTCCTAGAAAATAGACTTTTGACTGACTAAAAATGATACTTTTAATTGAGTATAATTATTTTTCCTCATGACAGGAGGAGAACTATTTATGCAGTTAGAGAGAGAAGGGATATTTATGGAAGACACAGCTTGGTAAGTGAAGCTATTTTTGTAAACTAATAGTTTGGGTTTTTTTCCAAGTGCTAAACTATATTTAACTGCTCATTCATTATAGGGTGTAATGAAAGAGCAGTTCAGTGGGTTTGGGGAGGGTGTATGTGTGCTGTACTCACCAGTTTGTGCTGGTGGAACTCCAGTCTTACAGCAGAGGAGGGTCCACTGCTGGCTGCTCAGTGAGGCTCTGTCCATAGGGCTGTGGTCAAGATTTGGGGGTTGAAGACTGTGAAAGAGTTGCTTAAGATGCTCTGCATGATTGAATATGTCTGATTTTGTTGCATAAATTCCCTTTCAGCTTCTACTTGGCAGAAATCTCAATGGCACTGGGGCACTTGCATCAAAAAGGAATCATCTACCGGGATCTGAAGCCAGAAAATATCATGCTTAATCATCAAGGTAGAACCCTAGTAATGAGTCAGGCTGCCAGTCCTTTGCAAACAATTCTCCAAAAGGTCACAACACCTCAGTTTTAGGTGAATTTCCTTAGAACAGTGGCAGGGTTGTTACCACTGCTGGGATGAGTGAAGAGCTGCCAGAGCTAACTGCCCTCAAACACAGCCTCCTTGGTTTAATAGGCCACAGCAAGCTCCAAGTTCCATGGACCCAGGCATGTTTTGAGCGGTTGATTTACTATTTCTGCACCTCTGGATTTATTTTCTTCTGCTGGATCATTGTGAAGTAGAATCTGTGACATTTTAGTCCATGGGGATGACTGGTGGTAGGAAAGGCAGTTTGGGTAGGATGCCAAATCATCTGTGGCTGAAATGACTTAGGCAGCAGCTGACACTTCCCACTGACAGCAGTTTCAATTCCTGATTGCACTGTTACAGTGACTGTGTGACACTGATTAGTCTGGCAATCTGTACCACCCAGAATTTTCATGTTTTCTTAAACAACTTATTTACTTAGTCTGAGTCTTTGTACTGAATTATTCAGAGCACTTTACAGTTTGTGGAAGATCGTTCTATGAATTTTGAAGCAAGCAGTAAAATTCAGTAACCTAGTTTTTTAGCTAAATAATGCTCTACAGTCTTTAAATACATTTGTCTGTATTTGAACAAGTTTGGTAGTTTCTCAAGTGGCACTGCTTGGTTTTCTCTGTAAGTTGTTCCGTTTTATGGCTGCATTGCTTTGTCAGACCACTGAAGATGTCTGAAAGTAGTTCAGAGTTATATATCCAAGTTAAAAATTCCTAATTTTTTTCAATGTTACTTCTACAAATGGCAGAATTCTGAGAAGCCTTAAATTTGATATATCTAATTTCAGGTCATGTAAAACTGACTGACTTCGGATTATGTAAAGAATCCATTCACGATGGGACAGTCACACACACATTCTGTGGAACAATTGAATACATGTGAGCTGCATGATGAAATACAAAAATATTACTCTGCTCTGGGGGTAATGGCTGCATTTTGCCTTTTTTAACTGATGGTTCATGTGTTCAGTCACTTAGGGCAACTTTACTTGATAAATGGGATTTTGTTTGAAAACTGGCAGTCACAATTCATATTAAGGTTGTTAAAACACTTCCATATTTTTGATCTTTCTGCTTATAGGGCCCCTGAAATCTTGATGAGGAGTGGGCATAATCGTGCAGTGGACTGGTGGAGTTTGGGGGCATTAATGTATGACATGCTGACTGGAGCAGTAGGTGCACAGTTATAATTGCATGTATTTCCTTTTGTAGCTTTTCTGTTTCCCTGTACCCTAACTCAGCTGCATGTATAAATACCTATAATTGTATATATATACACACTGCAAGTAAGAAAGAACCAAAAGACAGCTCTCAAGTTGTGTTGACTACTGACATGAGCTGCTTTAATTAATTTGCAGTAATTTTACCTGCTTTGTAAAAGACTAAAGTGACTTCTGTGTACACAAATAAGAGATCTGAACAAGTCCTGTTTTTCCTTCTGTTTCAATGGTGCTTTCCAGCCTCCTTTCACTGGGGAGAACAGAAAGAAAACAATTGACAAGATTCTCAAGTGTAAACTCAACTTGCCTCCCTACCTCACACAAGAAGCCAGAGATCTGCTTAAAAAGGTAAGAGTTTTCATGAATGTCAGTACTCCACATGTATGTAGAAAATATAAAATACAATGATACCACTGTGGCTGTTCAGTCCAAGCTTGGTTTATTACTGAATAAGTCACCTTTTTGTTGAGTGGTACAGATAGTGATTTCCCTTGAAAATACAACTGTTTTCAAGTGAATGCAGATTTTTCTGGTTGTTCTGTATTCATTCTGTACTCATTGAAGTGATGATTCATGGCAGAACTAGTCTGGTCATAACAGCGTAACTAATTCTGTTTCTTTGGATGTTATTTCGTCATCAAGCTGCTAAAAAGAAATGCTGCCTCACGTCTAGGAGCTGGTCCTGGAGATGCTGGAGAAGTTCAGGTAACTTGAACTTAAACTTGAGAATTCTTGAATTACCTCATTGAAAATAAAACAGCTTTGAAGGTACCTCAGGGAAGGAGAGTGTCTGTCTTGAAAGGTAATGAGCAGAAAGGCAGCCACATGTGGCAGCTCATCAAAACCTGAAAGCTTTAAAGCTTAACAAAAGCAGCTGTCTACCTATTTGATAATATGAGATTTGGAAAATAACTTCTATTCTTTAGTTGTGTCTTGCAGTAGATCATTTCTAGTAATTGCACAATGCTAATTGTGCAGCCCTGGAAGACTGAGGATACTCTTAGCAGTCTGATGAAAAACCTGCCAGCCCTTGCATAAGTGCAGCTCTTTGAAGGGAAAAGTGTAGCGTAGATAAATGCTAAGGAAGAGGCTGAGTCCTTGTTGCTTCCAGCTTGACTTTGTTTTTGTGATGACACTGACAAAGTATTAGAGAGTCCTTCATATTTCACAGTTCTGATAATTTGTCATTAATGCAGCGTTTTGTCATGGTTTAACTTTGACAGTTGGAAAATGCAGATGTATTTTGCATGTAAACTGGCTTTTTCTAACACTTCCAAGGAAATGGGGACGTGTTGTCTGACTTGGAGGTGTGATCTCAATTCTCAGCTTTTCCAGCTACTCCGAGGTAGTGCTACAGAATATTTTACACTAGACCCAAATGTGATTTTGGAAAGAAAGACACCAGAAAAAGGGTCTGGATAGAACATGTTCATAGTTAAACTCTGGGATCTGTGCCCTGGAGGCAGGTGCTGACTCTGTGCTGTTGTCACTCCTGCAGGCTCACGCGTTCTTCAGACACATCAACTGGGACGAGCTGCTGGCACGCAAGGTGGAACCTCCTTTTAAACCCTTATTGGTATGTACTGGGAATACTGGGAGACAGATATTCCCTATGTGCCTTTAGGAAAGCCCTTAATAAAACTTAGAAACATTCACTTTATAAACCAGAGTGCCACTGATTCCTGGTACTTGAGTTACATCAACTCGGGGGACACATTCACTCTTGTCGATTAAAGCTGGCAGATCTGATCTAGCACCTGATCTGCTTCAGTTTGAATTCCTCCTGCTTCTGACCCGTAGGTTAAACAGACCTGCAAGTGCAGTTCACTCTGAGATCAGCTTCTAAACCCTATACAGTAAGTCAGTACTTAGTTTCAACTAAAATAATAGAGTTGCTAAGCAAAAGTAAATTAAATCACCTAATTAAGCATCTTCTGTGTTTGCTTATTAATCTTTACAATGCATCTTGTGCATTATAAGCAGTAGTTAGAGTTTACCTCAAACCAGTGATGTGATGAACAAGTTTTTATTATCCCATCTTATATTTTGATGGTGTCAGTTTTTCCCTCTGGGTACAATCAGCTACAGCAGCTGTGGGTATTGCCACGTCTGTAATTCCCAGCTACTAAAATTCCACTTTAAGCTGGCTTAAGCATCACTAATGTCAAGCATTCTATAGCATGAGGACTCCAGACCTTTTCCCCCTCCCCCTTTGGAATGAAATTCATAAAGATTCAAGACTGGTATTTCCAAATATTTAACTGAAGATGGTTTTGGGTTTTTCTGTTAGTAGCAATTTTATGGAAGCTTCTTGTAAAAACTAGATGGTTTTTCAACTTGTGCTTCCATGGTTGCATGAAGGCCTGCACAAATGAATACCTGCTGCCTTTCCAGTGACACGAGGGAATGAGAGAAGGGATCTTGGAATTACTGTTATTCTTTGATCAAATGAAACAATCTTCCTCATAATCAGTTATTCCAGAGTTGTCCTCTATCCCTCAGACTATAAACACTTCTGTATCTGCAAAAATGGGACAAAACTATCTGGAGCAGCTTCCTAAAACTAAATAGTTGCAACTGTTCTATACTGGTTGTGACAAGGGCTAAACTTGCGAGAAACTGGCATTGTATTTCTAAAAGTTTTTGTTTGTAATTTGAGAAATTTTTTTTTAAGGCATCTTTTTAATTTGTGTTCCTTTTTGATCCATAATTTTTGCCCCTCCCCCTTGCCTTTATTTCTCAGTGTCAGTGCCCATAGTGACCTCCCACTGGCAGCGACAGGATTTCGACACCACTCCAGGGTTTTACTCCAGCAGAGCTCTGCCAAAAACCTATGGAATGAACTCCACCCAGAGGCTGCACTGCTCACCGCTAAGCCATTTGGTTGATATCTGTAATATAAACCCTTAATCATTTTGTTTTTGCAAAGCAATCTGAAGAGGATGTGAGCCAGTTTGATTCAAAGTTTACACGTCAGACACCTGTTGATAGCCCAGATGACTCAACTCTCAGTGAAAGTGCCAACCAGGTCTTTCTGGTGAGTGAGCCAGGGACAAGTGAGGAATGACTCTGGAGAGAGGGAGGTTTGCTACTGGAAATGGGGGCATTTCAGCTAAGTGCATTCTGTTGACTCCTAACCCTTGAAGCAAACTCTCTAAACCTAAATCCTGTAACAGGTTTGAAATGTTTAAAGGCTTTGAAAATACTTCAGTTATTGCTGACGTTTTCTTTGTACAGCAGCCAACAAACAGTGCTGCCCATGTGGAATGTCAGCATTCTGATTGAGAGTTGCATTGTGAGCCCTGCACATGGCATTGCTTTCACAGTCATGCAGAGACAACAATGGCCAGTCTATAGAGCAAAATTAATTAAATTGAGTGTGCCTGTGGGAATGTGTGATCTGAGGAGAAATAGCCGGGATGTAGCAACTTCCTAAAATCCCACTGTTTGCTTCAAGGTGTGACTAGAAGTTCATCTGTCTACATTTACTGTTCTTTTTATAATTTTCCTATAATAATCATATTTTCAGAACTGTATAAGTGATCCTGAATGCAAGCCTTGCCTGTGAGTTGCAGTGCCTTTTTCTTGTTTTGCAGGGTTTTACGTATGTGGCTCCATCTGTACTTGAAAGCGTGAAAGAGAAATTTTCTTTTGAACCAAAAATCCGATCACCTCGCAGATTCATAGGTAGCCCTAGGACACCAGTCAGGTACTTCTTTATCTTCTTTTTCTTTCTTTTGTAATACACTTTTTGACAAGTAGTTGAAATAAGTCTGCACTAGAAATAAAAAATGCAGCCTTGCTTCTGACTAAGCCCAGGACTTCTAATAAAGTGATTCTGTTTTATAAACCACATTATTAAAGACAAATCTATGGTGTTGGGCAGCACAAGAAGTTTTAATTTGTTGCTTTTCAGTGCTGATACAGCCTCAGAGTGGTGACTTTGATATGCCTAAAACTGTTTCAGAACATCCTAAGCACTAAAGAATCCTGTTAGTACAGAAAAACCCCTCTGCAATCACCTCAAAATGAGAGAATTTTACAAGAGACTGTGGTAGAAGCCAGACATGGAAATTTCTCAAACTCCTGGGAGTGGAAGGAAGAATTAGAATTGCTTCTCAATGGGCATTTGAGGCCAGTTGCCTGCAGAGTGAGGGATACACCTTGGTGTGCTGTGTATGTCTCCATCTCTGATTTTTCTGTTTCTTGTTTTAAAGCCCTGTAAAGTTTTCCCCTGGGGAATTCTGGGGAAGAGGTGCTTCTGCCGGCGCATCAAACACCCAGACACCTGTGGAATACCCGATGGAGACCAGTGGAATAGAACAAATGGATGTGACAGTCTGTGGAGAGGCTTCAGCACCACTTCCAATCCGGCAACCAAACTCTGGGCCATACAAAAAACAGGCTTTTCCCATGATTTCCAAACGACCGGAGCACTTGCGCATGAATCTATGACAACACCATTTTTGTAAGCCTTGGAAGGTGGAAAACCAAGAATGGACACGAGCCCCCTTGAAGTTGAAATTTGAGGGCTTGCTTGGTTTACTTTAAAAAAGTGACAGTATCAAAGAGTCGGTCATTGCACAGAGAGACTTGGAAAGCAAAGAAAAATGGATTTTTTTTCCTGTCAATCAATGGTGCATAAAAAAAAAAACTTTAGCAAATGGTATTGCAGAACTCTAGGCACATCATCTTACTGATTCCAGTGACATCTTCTCACCTTATCAAGGATCTTTCAGCTTGAGAGCTCGAAACTGACAGTATTAAGGGGCAGGATGTTGCTTCAGAATCACTGGTGTAGTCGTGAATGTGTCGAGGAGGGTTGGCCCTTTCACTAGGCAGAGTTTGGAATGCCTGCAGGCTTGCAGCTGAGGGGTAATTAGCATGCAAGCTTCGTTAAGTGGTTTCCTACAATGGGGTGGAATCAAAGAGGAAAGCTAAACTTAATTGGTGTTTCACATTCAAAACATAATGAGTTTTTTTTATATATATATAAAAAAATATATATTTTTCAAATAGATTTTTTGATTCAGCTCATTATGGAAAGTATCCCAAAATGAAAAAGGCAAACTTAATTGGTTGCTGAGAAGAAAGTTCAAGGCTCTAGTTCTGATTCTCCTCCTCATGAACCAACCAATCAATAGGTGAATCACTTGCTGACCAGCCTGGCAGTGTGGGGTGGGAGAGAACTGTTTCCCTGCTTCCCCAGCTGAAATCCCTGTTTGTCCCTGCAAAGACAAATGGATCTAATCAAACAGCAGTGCTGCTATGTTCTAGGCTTAACTGGAAGCCATGGGCTCACACACGTCCTGCTTATTTCATCCCTGTCCTCAGCAGACATTTCACTGGGAAACATCACTTTTGTACACGCTGGTCCTCAGCTGGGCACAGCTGAGCAGCTCAGATTCTTACCCACAGAGAGATCAACAGTGCAGCAGAGCACAAGGTCAGTAGAAATCTCTAGGAAGTACCACAGGAAACACAGACAAATCCTCCAGAGTATAAGGAAATAAATATTTTTGTAACCAGTGGGTAAGAATTTGAGGATTTTTTTTATTATTATTATTAATAATGAAATTTTGCTTATGGTAGTTCCCTGCCATTATACATTTCTAAATTTATCAACATTTTTTTCTATGCTGGGGCAATAAATTTGCTGATTGTATGAGAAAAGTGTTCAATGGCCTTTCAGTGAACGTCTTCCACAGTGGGTCAGAACTTTAGCAAACTTTAATTTAGCAAACATGTTCTTAAGGACACTATTTATGTTTTTAAAATTGTCACGATCTGTACAACTGACTTACAGGTACAAAGAATAAAAGAAAGGTAAACTTTACCTTACTTTAAATACTTCCTGCCTTAAAGAGAAAGCATTTCCATGAACATAGCTGGTGAAAGGGTTAATATCTGCAGAGCTTTACCCTAGAGTTAGAGTGTGGATGGTGTGTGCGTGTGTGTGGAGATGATCATGCAGCTGCATACAAGTCCTGTCACTTTTTGCCTGCCACACGTTGCATTATCTTTAGTCAAACTGTGCAAAGTCTACTTCTGGTGTTTCACAACAGTAGGGATTTTTTAATTCTAGATTCTGCTTACTCTGTGGATACTGAATCTTTTTGAGCCATAGGATCCAAGCCATAAAACTCTCTGTAAGCATTGAATCCAATCGCAGTGCTCTTTGCTAAAATTGGCAAGGCAGAAGGATTCAGCGATACCTTGATGTTAACAAAGAACCAACAAAAAAAAAGGTTATGATTGAACAAAAATTAGTATTTTTTTTTTCCTTCTTGATAAGCCTTTTGTTGGAAAACTTAGGGGTTTTTTTTAGTTTTAACAAGAAAATCAAGTTACCTTACAGTGACATACTGGAAGATTGCCATTGTTCAGTTGGTGACGTGGCCACGGGTGATTTTGTGGAACCAAAATCCAGGTGTTCAGGAGTGTTTGCTTTGGGCCTGTCTGCAAACACACAGCACCTGGACTTTCCTGACATTCACTGAGGATAAAGGAACTTGGTTTAAAAAAAAAAAAAAGAACTTTTTAGAGGCAGATCTCTCTTGATCCTAGTTACAGCTAACAGTTGCTTTTTGCTTGGCTGGATAGAATTGTCCAGTGGAATTGGTTTAATGGCTGGCAAGAATGGCAAGAGTTGTTTGTCTGAGTTCACTGATCAATTACAAATCCCACCATTGGTTTTCCGAGGAAATTTCATGTACTGTCAATGTTTCATCCCGTAGATTCTAAGTTGAATTCCCTACCATAACTGTGAAACTTTTGGAGTGTGACTCAGACAGCAAGCACACACTATGCAATATGGTTTATCCTGTATTTATTTGTAAAAATATCAGACATAGATCCTCTATATATATATATAATAGTGTCAAAATTACTAGTTGTGAACTAAGGGGAGTGGAGTTCTAGCTCCTGTCTGGCTATTTCAGATAAGTGCAGAATGCATTGAATATTGGAGAGCTTAACAAGTGCTTTCTTTTGTTCATTTAAAAATGTCTTAAATTTTTCATTAGAGTATAGAATCTTATTTTTTTTATTTTGTACAAGGTGCGCTTTTTTAATTATAATCACTGAAAAATTCACTATAATTTGATTTTATAGGATTTTTGTAGCATTACAAAAATATAGTAAAACTGAGGTTAATACCTGTTGTGGCTAACCATATAAAAGTATTAAATCTTAAACTTGAACAAAAGTCATATTTTTTTTTACTAGATGTTAAATAGGGAAATATTTTGTTCTGCAGGTCATTATCAGAAAAGGTTTCTAGGTCAGCTGTGTTACCAGCAGTTTTCCTTTTTCCCATTTGATGCAGAAGCTATTCTGGTATAAGATATTCAGAATTCCATAATTTTTCTCTGTGGGAGTGATGCATACATTTGACGCCATTCGTGTACTAAATTGTAATTTTGGGAATGCTGGAATAATTCCTACCAAGACTGTCTTAATTGTGCCATCTGACATTTGAATGTCATCCTGGTATTAGCTCATAATAAAAGATAAAAATCAACGAGTCAATTGTTCTTTTGAATATCCCTTTTTTTTTTTTCTGTGCTGTTTAAAAGCTGAACTTCTGGAGAACATTTGAGTCCACTCTAAGTGTACAGTTGAAGTTTATTTTGGGTCAGTTCTCTTTTTAATATTAACTTCCAACCAGTTCTCAGTGTTAATCAAAAAGTGCATCAAACATTGAGGGAAGCTGTTCTGGTTTTAGGGCAGATGTTTGGGGTTTGGTTGGTTTATTTAAGTTCTGTCTCTACAGCAGGCTCATTGCTGTTTCATTTTCCGAGTTCAGAAGGAAATCCATTATCCAAAGGAGAAGTCATTAAGAACAAGGCAAATTACTTGAATATTTTTCCTGCAGATCCAGTTCCCATATATGAACTTCTCCAGTTGTTCTCTTCTAGACTAAATCCATCTGTAGCTGTCTGCAAGAACACCCTTGAGCTGCCTTAGCAGAAACAAAGGTAATCCCTGTCCTGGTTTTCATCTCTCACAGTTTACTGGAACTAAACATCCTCAAGTGCTAAACAAGGTGCACGTGAATAGCAACTAAATGCAAATTTAAACATATGTTAATCCAAGTGACCGATTTCTTTTTATTTTAGGGAGTGTCTTTCCTGAGAGCTCTGAAAGGGAGGCAGGAGGAATTCCCTTAGAACTTTAAGGATCTGAGAGGTCCCTTCTGGTTCTTTCCCCTGGATTCTTGGGCTTTAAAAAGTGGCTGTTGGTTGTCATTTGTCACCTTGTGTGTCCCTGCACACTCAGGCCTGCTGGGTGTCTGTGGCAAGCAGGGCAGTGGCCCTGGCCGGGATCAGGAGTTCCATCCCAAGAGTGGATCAGAGAGGATGGCATTCCTGGATGTGAGGTACTCACTTTCTTCCCTCTGTAACTGAGAATGACCTGTTTCATGTATGAAGTGTAAATCTAAACCACTTGATAAAAATCTCTTTTCATTCTTGGTTTTTTAATAAAACATGTTTGTTAATATTACTGGGTTTGGATAAAAAAATCAACAGAAAGAGAGAAAGAAGAGAAATTGTTCCCTGATCCCTGTTTTTGACCAGTCTCCACACTTACTCCAGTTGTCAGTACACTGTTCTAGACAAAGACCAAAGGATGAGGGTTGACTCAAAGCACTGTTTGTTGTGCTCCATGGAATAATCCTGGTGAGCTTTACAGGCCAGATGTAAATGACATTTCTTAGCTCGAATCTGCTATCTCCTTAGATTTTTATTCTGAATACTGGATTCTGCCCTTGGAGCTGTACCTTTAAGGGTATTCAAGTAAGTGTTTCACTTTTTAATTGTTTTTCTTGAATCTACAAGTTTTCTAAATGTCTTCAGGCAAGACAAGCTCAACTTAATGGTAACTGAATGTAACTGTCCTGTAACAGAATAATTGAGTGATGTTTTCAGTCTTATCTGAATAGCAAAGGGAAAAAAGAAAATCAGGGAAGAAAGTGAGGTTATACAGAAGTTAGTGCTAGAAATTACATAAAAACTGATCATGAATAAATTGCATAATTTAAAGGGGTTTTGTTTTCTTTAACAAGAAAAATATACCTGGCAGTGAGCAGTTGTTACGTGCTTACGTATGACTTAATACCAAAACAATAAGAAATCTTTCTTTATTCAACATGCATCAAACAAATAGATTCAAATGCATTTATTCTCTCTGATTTTTATGCAAACTACAAATTGCAAATAGAGTATAAAATAGATTCTCCCCTGTAAGAAAATCTGGTTTCTGTTATGACAAAAATATAATATTAAAGATTTCTTTTTAAAATACCAGCTTTATAAAATGCTAAGTGAAAAACTAACATCAGTGGTTGGTTTAAAGCCAAAAGATTAAGCCAAGGATCCATTAGAAGCCCACAAGAACCTAAAGGGGAAATGCCTTATTCTTGTGCTTATCTACAGATGCAGGGACAAACAGATGCTGTTCCAGGTGCACTAATAAGCTCATTTCTCTCATTTACTGGGTAGGCATTAAAGATCTTTAATGCCAAGAGTGACAAGCAGCTCTAATTCTCACTGTAGTCCAGAGTATAAAATTTGCTCACAATTGTAAGAAAATCAGTAGGTTGACCTTTTGGGTTGAGTTGTGTTAGAAGGATAAGTGCAGTTTAGTACAGTCTGGAACCCTATTAAACTTTAAAATAAAATGTTGAATTAAGAAATAATGCAGCACGTTTCAAGGATTTGACTGTTTCCTATGAGAATCACAAGAGAAGCAATGCTGGCTTTTCAACATTCATTCTGAAAACTTAAGTTTTCTCTACTTAAAAAAGGTCAAGTTACCATTTTCTGCACTGTTTAAAATCCTGGAACATTTCAGAGAAGCATGAATTTGGAAACTCCTTCCTTGTGCCACCTACAATTTAATCTGCAGTAAACTGAAAAACCTTAGTACGAACAAAGTTGTTTGATAAGCTTTAGAAAATCTGTAGATGCATAGATGTGGCTCCATCCTTCCACTTGTTAACATGGTCTGAAATAACAGTTCTGCAGAGTGGACAGGTTTTTTCTCTATTAAACCATAAAGAGATGCATTCTTCACAAAATGTGTGCTGTAATGAAAAGAATGACAGCTTAGAGCTTCTAAGCTCTTCCATTTATAAGGTTGTATATTATTTGTACAGTGCAATTTCTAAAAATCATCATACACTCATCTAATTTTATGCCATTTTGTTTACCAGTTGTTTAAAATACTCTTTAATTTTCACAAAAAATATTTGGGATTATGTGTATTACCTGACAGATCAGCAGAATAGGCTTCTGAAATTCAGCTTGACAAATGGAACAAATATCATCAGATTCAGAGCACTGTCTCTTGCTGGCTGGCACCCCATAGTGCTGTAAAACAAAGGATTTTCAGCAAATACTAATTTTGAGGGGGATGAAAAAGCCAAACCCAAATACCAAGTCCGAAAGGAATTTGGAATAAGGGCTGCTGTGTCAGGGAAGCTTAAATCCCTAATCCAAGGAAACATTGCTAATTTTTAAAGTAGAAGCAGGACAAAAAGGATTATTTCACATCCTTTTATCTGAAGGGATGTGCAGAATAGATTTTTTTTTTTTTTGGTGGGTGATTTTGTTGTTGTTCAGGTGACAACATTTTCATGCAGTCAAGATATTCAGACTCTGAAATGGGAGAATGAGTATACAGGGTTTAATTTAAAAATGCATTTGTTTATTGCTAGAACAATGCGAAGGAATAGGAATGAGGAATTTCTAGAAGGATTTTCACTTAAATTGGGGTTATGATTTTGTCATAAGAGAATTCAGTACTCACTGGGCGTGTAAAAAATATCCGTAGGACCTGCCTGAAGTTTCTCCATTGTCCAAAAAAGTTCAAAAGCTGAAATGGAAAAGAAAACTTATGCAGTATTTTTTTCACTGTGAACTAAAAAGCTTCCAAGGTTTTGATTCCAGCACTGGAGGTCTCATTGCTGGTTGGAAGTTGGAAGGAACATAAGCACAGCTATAGTTCAGACTGACCCTATTTTAAATGTTTGATAGGTAACCAAACTAAGAATTTAGGCTGAAGTTCTTCCTAGTGGGTGTCTGGTTTTTGAAAGTGTTGAGGTTCTGAAATGAAGCACTGGAGTGCAAATGTATCAGCATTAATATCATATTTGCAGTGGTCTTGAGTCCTGTAATTAAGGTACCAGAGCATGGTGATGTTTTGGTCGTATTCAAAGCCAAACTTTTCCCAAGTCTGTTTATATATGGGGCAGATGAGCTCTTTGGAGAAGCAGAGAGCCAGTATGAACACATTGAACTTGCTTAGCATCACACAGGATACTCCAGCAGAGAGGATTTCATTTCCTGGTAAATGGTGATTCTTTTAGCTGGTAATTCTATCTTTATTTTTCCAAGTTCTTTTCCTCAGTATCTGCTGATGGTCTGATCAGTGTCTGATGTAAGCAGACCTATGGTAGCAGTGTCCTTTGCTTTGCAATCCCAATCCATGGCCAGAAAAAGATGATTTTGAGTCCTGAGGCAGTTTTCCTGGAAGGCTGCATCAGTAAAACTGAAGCACCAAGTTGCCAGTGAATTCAGAGGGGAACTTTCAGAAATGTGTTGTGTCTGTAACCCTCCAGTGATTATTCCTGCAGAACAATCACTTCAGAAGTTTCTGTAAAGTTTGAGAAGAGTATGGAAGCTTCCATACCTTGAGGATGAGGTAGAGAAGGCCCAGCAGAATCCCAAGGGTCCATCCCAGTGCAGTGTCCAGCTCCCCATAGGCAATGAGATAACGGAACCAAACTGGTATGGGGACAAACATACGGTAATACTGGCAGAGTTCTTCTAACAGCATGTACCAGTAGCCCTAAGCAAGACATGCAAAGGAATAGCTCAAGATTTAAAACACAAAGGTTTTGCAAAATACACAGAAAAGATGCATTGTTATTCTTTTGAGTAGCTTCTTCTCGTAATGAAACAAATGTGAAGCACAAAAAAAAAATCAGAGGATGAGTTTCACCACAAGTGTCCAAGTAACAGTAACAGAATTCATTGCTGAGCTGCAGAAAATCAATTAATAGGCTGAATTGGGATGGCTTGGCAGATGCCTACCTGCTTAACAAGGCTGTCAGACTTAATTTCATAAGCATTAAAAAAGGTAAAGTTAAATGTAAAAGGAGAATAACACAAATTTGGTCACATAGATCAGTTTGTCATGAGCCAGAGTTGTGTCCTGCACTCAGGGTTAAAAAATGAGAGTAAGGCCCATTCTTTTATTAATAAACATAAATTACAAATTCTTTTCCTGTAAACATTGTTTCATGCCTAAAAAAACCCTTACCTTGTGACAGTAAACTCCTTTAAGGATGGGGTGATATAAAAACTGGGGGGCAGGAAAGAAGCATAGGGGAGCTGGATTGAACCAGAGTTCAACAACACCCTAGAATTAGTGAATAACAAAACACAAGTGTCCTGCACAGAACACTGTGTGTGTACATGTATAATCATAAGTATTTAGCTTAGCTTTTAAGGAAACAAAAGTTTTAAGAAAAACTGTATTTGTAACTCTTTCTATATTGTACTCTGGATAATGCCACAATCTGCCACTATTGACTAGATTTCCTTCTTTATTTTAGCCACAGTTGGTGTAATGGAATTTTCAATAACTTTTTTTGCATGTTACATCACTAGCTGTAAAAAAAAATAGAGATCTTGATTATAAATCAGTATTTAGAGAAGCCAGTTGTACCTGAGAAGAACTTGTTCTGGTACATTATAAGAGATAAAAACGTCTCAAAACATTCTGTTCAAATGCTACCACATCAAAGTGTACTTGTTAATTTATTTTTTCTGAACCAGCACTAGTAGTTGCAGTTTTAAGATAAAATGTAATTGGTTTTGCCTGCCTCACCTCGGGAAGCAGATAAATAAACCACCAGTGAGTGTAAGCTTCTGAGAAAATTATTAAACCTCACTGATTTGAGAAGTTAAGCTATGAATCAAATTCCTTCATCTGACACAAATATTGCCTAAGTTTATTAACAACAAAGAAAATTCAGGATTATTTTTGAAGAGACAGAATAAAACAGCTGTTTGCATATGCAGATCTTAAAATCTTCACAGTTCTTGTTGAGCATGTACAAAATTTGCTGTGCTCCAGCTGCTCCAGGCCAACTGCCCGTGTACACATTCCTACAGAGCAGAAAATAAAAGGTTTCTTCAACCCCCAACTTGGAGACAGAAATAAATCCATTTATCCAATGATATAATACAAGCAATTGTTTCAGATCAGACTGAAAACCTTTTTTAGCACCAAGCGGAGAAGAACATGAAATCCACAGGGTTTTCTTGCCCATGGTGAAGTGGTGGATTATATACAGACATTTAATTAAAGATTTTTCTCTGGGTAGAATTTAATAATTAGTTACTTTTACTGTAAGAGAATCTTCACAAGGAAGCAAAACTATAGCTGGTTTCCTTACCTTGGATTTAAAGGACATGATAAAAGAAGGCACCAGGAGAATAAAGCACTTCAAGCCCATGAAGAGGAATTTCAGAATAAAGTCTGTGACTCCCACAATCCAAAGCACCTCCCAGAAGTTCGTAAAATCCACAGTGGGGCTTAAGAAGATTAAGCTACAAAAAGAAGTATCAGAAGTTACTGGAGCACCCTCTTTAGAGGAAACTGTAACCTGAGCTTATCACAGCACGTTTAATTAAAAAAGGAAACCTGGTTTACACAAAAGGAAAACATTTGCTAAGAAAATGAACTGTAAATGGATCATTGAGGATCTCTGACAACTTTTCCATCTTGGAACCTTTGCTGTATCTCCACCACAGCCTCCATCCTCCAGAGCTCAGTTTGCTGTCTCAGTTTGGCACTTAGCCTTTGATTTCCAGCCAAGGCTGCAGCTACAGAATGGTCAAGGGGGGGAAAATCAATTAGAGTCAAACTCCACAGAGCCCCAGGATGCCACGTTTGGTATTCCCAAGGGTCAGAGCTGGGAATCAAACCCAGGAATGTTCTCTGTGGTACAGTAGTGCCATTAAGTCGAGTATGGAGTCTAGGAAATTCCAACACACTTTTTCTAAGGACAGCACCTGTTGAGTTTGGCAGAAGAGGAGGAATGGAGATTAAAGTGAAAGAGAAACCAATGCCACAATTAAAGAAAAACGGCAGATGAAGTGTCCCCAGTTCACGTCTGAGTAATTTATGGTGGGGTCAAGCTGTTTCTCTACTTACCTGTGATACAAGGACTGAGAGTGGAAGGTGTAATACAAGAGGAGAGATGATCCACTTAGGTAGAGTAGTAACCAAGTGCATTGCAACTTGGAGCACCGTTCCTGCAAGGTAAAGACACATCTGCAGTCCGTGCCTCAGAATCAGTGCTGAAATACATCCCCAAACACCAAGTGTGTTGCAACTGAGCAATTACTACCAGAGGACTTTATCTTAGTGGGTTTAGACCCCATAAAATAGGAGAACTCCATGGAAAAGCAGTAATTTCAGGATTTTCAACCTACCAATTTCTAGGTGTACCAAGGTTTTTTCTGAAGACAACCAAAACCTACCCCACTCTGAAAAAACAACAGGCTTCCCTTAGGCAGTGAACACAGAGCTGAAAATTTAAACTGTCAACTGCTATTCCATTCCACAAATACAGTTAAGAAGTTAATCCACAACTTATGAAAAAGTGATTTCAGTAGTTAGAGGGGAAAAAAATCACCCTCTTGAATTTTGCAAACCTTGTTATCTGAGAAGCTCCCCTGTACAGAAGCATTAAGACTGTACTTCCATCTCGATACCTAATATTATTAAGTAAATAAAACACTATCTCCATTCACATTTCTTTCAAAAATGGATTAATTTGTTTAAGTCTTGGGAAACTTAAAGAATTTTGTTGCATGGGGTGATACTTACTCTCAGAAAAACCTGATTTACTATGCTTTTGTTTGCATACGCGTAAGTTGTTAGCAGCCCAATTCCAAGAGAAATGCCTATTAGGAAAATAGCATCAGTTATAAACATGAAAAGGAAAAAAAAATCACTGAACTGGGTTAAAAAGCAGCCACTTCTAATATGTCTTTGTAATTAGAATTAATAGCTCAGACTCTCAAGCCAGGATAATTAAGCACATTGTACATATGCCAGCAAAGGAAACAGAAGCCAGTGGAATGTAGTTTAGTAAATCTCTCTGATGAATAAAGCAAATAAAAATAAATCTAAAAATAAATTGAATTACATTTCAGGCATGGTTATTAGTATATTTCTTGGTGGGGGGGAGGAGGGTCTGTTCCCTCAGAGCTGATTTTGTTATACTCTACCAGTTATGTGCTGCATGAGCAGTTTGACACACAGGATCAGGAGATAGGGCAGGCTCTTGTGCAGCCACTGCAGGAGATACCGCAGCTCCGACAGGGAGCTGCTGCCCTGCTCCTCCGGGTCTGGAGCGGCATCCTCAGGCCCTCCTGCTTCCCCATGGGCGTGCCCGTGGGAGCGGCTCTGGGAGCCCTGCCTGGAGGCCCGGGAGGTCGCGTTTTCCCTGGATTCCCCCGCGCTGGAGCTCAGCTGGATGCGCACGTCCCCTGTGCTGGAGTGGCAGGAGCCCTCTCCCGACAGCCTCGGCGAGGAGGAAGAGTCATCAGCGCTTCCCTGGATGCTGTGGAGATGAGCGCAGCTGGGTTGCATGGTGGGGTCTTCTCCTGGAGTTTTTTCTAATTTGTGTCTCCTAGAGCAGGATATCAAAAGGAACAGTTGAAGAAAGAGAGAAATAGTTCAGGAAAATAAAAATAATCTAACAGGTTGTACTGAGTGATTGCACAAAGGTTAAGATGCTCCGAGATACTGCCTGAGTTTCACATCCTGTCTCCACAGGACAACCTCCTGTGTCCCATATTAAAATGATTTCTTTTCCTCTATCCCAGCCTGTAGTAACCTGGCTGCCTTAGGAACAGCTAAAAGTGCAAATCAGAACATCAAAAGCTGCTGCACAGGAGACCAGCACTGGCTTGTATGGGAGAGATCTTGGAAGTGCTGCATAATTTCACAAAGATAGAAACAGCAGTGGGCCAGAAAAGGAGCAAACACTGATGGGAAGGAAGCAAGGAGCACATTTCCATGCATCCATTAATTGATGAGCACTGGTTCAGACACGTCCAGTCAAAAGCCAGTGCATGCTCAAAACTGAGGGCCATTATGAGATTAATGAGATTATCCTGTCTGGGGAAGGGAGCAGAACCAGGTTAGGCCATTTTCTAAGAAGCATTTAAGAGTGAAAAATGAAATGCAGCCAAATGAGGTCTGATTTATCTTTCCTTTGGCATCTTTTGGATGTCTTCTGGGCAGTTTTTCACTTCTGTGTCAGTCTTTGATCAAATAGGGTTAAATCAACTTCTCTGGACTGGTGTGACATCAGAGTAACGATTTTGGAGAATGCCTTGAAGCTGGATTTGGCACCAATACTTGTCACTATGGAGTAATATTGAAACACTGAGAATTTTGTTACAATCCTTTCCCTATTGTTCAAACTCTTACAGATTCCTCTTTGACATGTTTTGTTGGGGTTTTTTTCACAGCTAGTTTCACTGGGGATACAAAAAGGTTAAAGCAAAATTGGTTTTGCACAGCAAAAAGTTCTTGATGCGTTTGCACAAACCTCAAATTTTTTAGCCTTTAAAATGAAGATAATATTCAAGAGTAAAACCATTTAAACATATGGATATGAGAACTTAGTACTATTTACAAATGCTGCTCCTACTACTATTTTTTTGTTGTCCAAAGATGACATCATTCTTCAAACCAGCCAAAATCCTCATATTTTTTTTGCACATGAATAAAGCCAATGAACTGGAGATGGTATTGACTGTGTAAACAGTGTTACTGAGCGATGTTTTAAGAGGAAGAAATAAAAAACCACCTCATTTGCACTGCAGTTGGTGTTTTGAGGCCGGGTTCTGCAAGAACTGACAGCTTGGTGTTTAAAAAGCCGGAGCTGGAGGATCGCAGCCGCCCCTGGCACGGCGCCGAGCAAACTTTCAAATCACCGAGTTATTAAATGGGATTTCAGAGAAGACTCCCGCACGCACCCAGATTTTGTTCTCCCCCCACACAAAAAATAAGCTAAAATCAGCTAAAATAAGGCGCTTGGTAAAGGCCCTTCGAACATTCCCTGTCTCTCCCGGGGCCGTTGCTTCCCCCGCGCTCCGGGAGCTGCTCCCGCACCTCGCCGGGACCCCCGGGAGGCTTTGAAACGCCAGGAACTCCCCAGGAGGGTTTGCACCGGGAACCCCTCGGCTGGGTTTGTACCGCCGGGACCCCCGCACAGGGAAGGAAAGGATGATCCCGCAGCCGCCTCCCCGTGTCCCCCTTCCCGCCCTGCGCTGTGAGGGGGCGCGGGGGGCGGCCCCTTTCCCGCCCCCTGCCCGGTACCTCATGGGGCGCCCGGCGCCTCCCGCCCGCCGCCCGCCGCCATCGCCGGGGCCGAGGGGGTGGGAGAGGGTGCGGCGGGGGGAGGAAGAGGAGGAGCCGTGAGGGGAGGAGGAGGAGGAGGAGGAGGAGGAAGAGGAAGAAGAGGAAGGAGAAGAAGGAAGGCTCCGAGCTGGGCGTTGCTCTTGGCAACGTCGCGGCCTTCGCCCCGTCATGGCCCGTGAGGGGCGGCTCCCCTCAGCCTGAACCCCGCCAAAACGAGGGGCGAGGTTCCTGTTGCTTTTTGTTGAAAGCCTCAATTAAAATTAATCTGGGAAGGCAATAATAAGGAAGGAAATGAAAGGATATATATAAATATATGTGTACTGCGGTATCATTACTTGTCGGTGGCGATTAAGGGAGTCCTGCTGTCTGGAAATTGGCTTTGCCTCCCAGGAAACCTGAGGAAAGAGCTGCCCTAGTTAATGCTGCTGTAGCTCTTGGGAGAGGCTTGGAATGAAATAGATACAGGTTTTCTTTTGAAATATGCTCTTGAATAAATTAAGTTTGCGTCCAGAAATGGCATCTGTTTTCCTTGGCTCAGATATTTTTCTAGGAAAAGTGTTTAGATATGCAGCTCACACGGAAAGTGGGGCTAATATCTGAGCAGCTTTGAAAATCGGTGCATCGGAAAATGTTGTTTTTAGAACAGAAATGCTGGTTTAATTCCAAAGTTTAAATCCAGAAATGCTGTGGGGTCAGTGACTCCTGGAGAGGGAAAGGATGGGCCCTTAGACGTAGATCTCATGAGGTGAAAAATGAAGTGTTTGGCGGAGTTAAGTGGCCTGGTGTTCAGTGACACCATCTAACAACAAACCTTTTCTTTTCAAGGAAGTCGCTGAAAACACTGGCTGCATCTCTGTGTCTCTTGGAGGTAGGTTTTGAGGAGGCAATTTGGTCCACTTTTATGATGTTTTTGAAAATGGTGCCTAGAATTTCCCGACTGGAAGTTTGAGGTCACATATCCTCTGCATTTCGCTTGGGCTGTGGCTGATGGATTGGAAGAAACCTGGGCTGGTTATTACAGGTATACTTAAGTATTAAACATACCCACAGGCCTCCTGTTCCTGTAGGCCCTCTGAACTCAGAAGACCTTTCTCATTTGTGTAATTTTTCCGTCTAATTATCACAATACTGCTCAGTAGCAGCACCAGTGCAGATTTCAGATGCGTGGCAGGAAGCACTCGAAGAATTTCATGGCCATGTCCCCATCCTTCCAAGGATAACATAAACCTGTTGTGTTTGGCTTATGCTGTGCCATATTGTTCATTCTCCCACTCTTTGCTCAGTCAGTCACTCGCATTGTGTTTGGATTATGAAGGACAATGTGAAAAAAGTCTTACTTTGCTTCTCGAATCCGGGAAAGCAATTATAAATCTTTTATTTTTAAATAGTGCTTTATGATTGGAAATTATGCATGCCTTCTGTACATCTCTTGGAAGGGTATAAATATAAAAGATTTGTTCAGCTGTTTCTTTTTTGTAATTATAAAATGCATCAAAGTACAAATGTAGCTTTAAATCCATGTTGTTCTCAAACTGTTTCTCATTGCTACGTGCACTGGAAATATGAAATTAATTCGTGGCTGCTTATTAATCAATGGTGTTTGCTCATGCAGGTCACTTGCTGATTTATCTCCAATTCACAGCTCATTAGAAGGTGTGTAACTCTTCAGAGATGTTGTTATTTAACAGGTATGTTTTCCTAGTGCCGTTAATGACCTCTGGATTTAGTAACTCCTGACACAAGAGAGATTTGGGAGATTATTCACAGAAAATTGGAAGTCTTTTCCCATGGGTATTGCACATATTAGGTCATGGAATACCTGGTGATAAATTTACCAATTTGTATTTGGATCCTACTCCCAGGATGCCAATAAATTTCATAGAGTGCCCAGGCACATTTCCAGGTGTTTACACACTCAGAAGTGTCCCAGACTTTCTCATCCTCCCAGGAACAGGTGGTACCTCTTTAATTGGTGCAATCACTGCTTTTCATCAGTGTGTACCTGCTTTTCCTGGGGTTGTTCAGTGCATGAAAACATTGGAACAAACTCTGATCCTTGTGGAACTCTGCCTGGCATGCCCTGGCAGCTCAGTACCTCTGCAGCAAAAGTCACTCTGTGCTAAAAGTTGCTGAGAACGTGTTTTATAGACAAAAATATTAGAAGAACATATTTTGTGTCCTGAAGGAGCTCTGCAGAGATCTGAGCAGGTTAAGGGATTACAATCTTTTGTATCACCTTTTTTAAATCAGAAGGTGTGGAAGGGACTGGTGCTTTAAAATGAGGTGTGCAGCATCATCTGTGGTGGAATTTAAAAAAGCTGATCTCAGATACAGGGAAAGCAATTTTAGTTAATGATATGATAAAAATTGGGCTTTTTGGTAAGTCTGTAGAATAGCAGAATGTCCTGAATATTCAAAGGCTTTATTGGTTGTCTTCATTTTACCCAAAATGCTGCTTGACTGTGGAAGACTTCTGCAAAATTAAGAGGGTTTAGTTTAAACTGTTTGAAGGATTTGAAAGTCTTGCCAAGAGGCTCAAATAACCTTTAAAATTCGAGTGTTTCCTGAGTTTTGAGTGCTCCATCTTTTAAAAACTGTCTCCTGCAACTCTACAAACCCTGACTTTAGTTTGTATTTCAAGCACAGGAAAACAGCTCCTGTGCTCCTGTATCTGAGATGGTGAAGAATAGAGCCCAGTTTTGAAAACATCCCTGAGGTGATGGCTGAGTTTCACTGCTGAACTCTGATCCTCTAAGCTTTGTCAAGGAGACTCGCAAGGAATTCGAAGCAGATATTTTTATATTGCAATGACATCACCCTGTTCCCTGAGGTTTCCAGAAAGCTTACAAGCCTCTCTGTGTACAGCAGCGTGTTCATTCCTGTGAAATCATTCTAAACTAATTCTACTGCAATGGTGTCATGTAATTGTTCCAAAGCTGCTGAATTAGATCCCGGAGTCTTGGTTTTTTGGGTAAAGATAAAGCCTTGAATGAGAATCAGCCAGCAGAGCCACAAAGGGCAGCTGTAGTTTTTGCTCCCTGCACAGGAGGGTGCTCAGCCTCTGTCTTTATCTGCAGGAAGGAGCGATTCCCGAGGTCATCAGAACCAGGTGGAGAGGCTGTTTCCTGAACAGGGCTTTTCTTGTAGTGACACTGGAGGATCTGTTAAATACAGTGACTCAAAAATTATTCAGCTGTTACAGAATTTCGGGAGGTGTGTGTTAATTGCTGCTGTTAGACCATTACGGAGGAATTTAGGTCAGAAGATGTAATGATCATGACGTTGGTATTCTCTAGTGGGTGTCCTTAAAGGTGCCAGAATTTTCAATTGAATCTTTGAAGTTTCTCAAAATCAGGGTTTTTTTCCCATCTAATGTGTTCATCTGAACGTGTGAATCCCTGTGTGAATCGTTCAATATAACAATGAATTCTCATGTGTGTAAACATGAGTGGATTTACCAGGAAGGAGTAGATGAGTTTGTTAATTTATATTCCATTTGTAGTACCTGCTAGTAGTTATATCCTTAATTATTCTGTATTTTCCTTGTTAAATCAGAGAATATCCAGAGCTGGAAAGGACCCACTGGGATCATCAAAGCCCAATTCCTGGCCCTGCACAGGACAGCCCCAAGAATCCCACCATGTATGTGATCTATAGCAATATATTTTATGTTCAAACTCCAAATTAATGTTCTAACATAATTCATAACATGGAATCTGACTTTATATTTACCCTTTTAGGGATCAAAGAGGGGTCTTGGATGTTGTTGTCTGGTCAGATTTTAGTTAATTGATTTCTCTGTCTGAAAGCAATTTGCCAAACCTGTGTGTTATATGATATTCCAGGCCTCTGGATGCATGTCCAATTTCGTCACTAAGGAAAGACAGTTTCGTTTTTAAAAAGCAAATGTCTGGAAAAGGAAATATCTCCTTTCAGACCTTTTGGAATAAATACAAACCCAGAAATGTAGTAGGCAAAATCTTGTGTGCTGTGGGTGAAGGGGATTCGTCCCATTAACATCAGCACATAAATATTTGCTTCATTTCAGTCAATATTTACCTCACAGGTCAATAAAACTTGTTTTGCACTTCACAGAGTTAATATTTACTTGCTGTTTTTAGCTTGGTGACAATATTTAAAATTATCTTAAGGGTACGGGGGCATTTCTATTTCTTTTCTAACAAAAGAAGATTTTGTTCTGACAGAGGTGTGTTAGTTTATTAGGAAGTGTTATCCACGAGTAAGACCATGTTTGTCATGTAATAAGATTATCCAGATTACGCCTGTAACACTTTACAAGTATGAAAATGATTTTTTTGCTTGAAAGGGTCAAGTGACTAAATGTCTTACCAAATTTAAAAGTGATTGCTCATGTCTGTAAAATTAGGCAGTAAAAATTAGGATGCAGATGCTAATTCAGAAGGTAAAGTGAAATTAAAGTACTCCTTATTCTGAAAATTATTTTTGTTTTGGAAAGCAAGCACTAACTTAGTCATTTTTTCAGTTAAGTCAAAGCACAGTGGCCAGGCTTGTATGGCTTAGGAGGAAATGCAGAGATGAATTTTAGATCCTTATTGTTGACTAGACCACATTTCCAAATGTGCAAGTTCATTTCCACAGAAGAATCTCCCCCCACCACATTTCATATTTATATCATAGTTGGCTGTCCATTATTTCCTGTGGCTGAGGTTTATTAGGAGTTGATACATGACTTTCAACCTGCTCCAGCCTTTGTCTGCAGCCTCTGGGTGAGAGACAGGCCCAGCTCCTTGTGTCTGCTCCAAGGAGATAACAGGGGTGCTTGTTAAGCCACACGTGTTATCTCACTGCCATATACCCTGTTCCTGCATGCTGCCCCCAAACCCAGTCCTGAGCAGTTTGTTTACATTTCTGTCACACAGCAAAACTAAACATCTCCAATTCTGTCCCTCAGAATGGTGATTTTTTTGATTGATACAATTAGAGATGAGGGTGAGGTTATTTAATTGAAGTCTTCAGTTGAACTAACGTCTCTGAACTGAATCACAGCACACCCATATCCCTCAAACTGTCAAACAAAACATCTGTTTATGATAATGATTATCTTAATTGAAGAGTTCTAGCTCATGCCATGCTTTTCTTCATTAATAGAAAGAATTAATGGAAGAATAATTAGAAAAGTACTTTACTATTTAACTAAGAACTACTTCTGAAGTGAAACACTGCTGAAGGAATATTGGAATTCATCTTAGGCTCCTATATAAACTTCCTCCTGGTGAACTCAACCAAGTTAACCATTTTTCAGCCTCCAATGCTGCAGTAAAAATGTTCTTCCTTAAATCTGGCTTGCTTGCAGTCAGAGTCTGACACACTGGATTTAGTACAGCTGCAGAATTAACATTTGAAACTCCCATGCTGCACGGTTTCCCCACGTGTTACATAAAAATGCTGTGCAGTTCCTCTCTCCAAGGCTCCTCTCTTAGGGCTTTAGCTGCCTGTTTGCCTCGCCTTTGGTTACTGTTTTAATTTATACACAATCCAGTTTTACACACTCACCCAAATTACTATTTATTGTGAGATGCATATGGTAAATTAATAATTTTGCCCAATATTGACTTAACATTCAAGGTGTAACAGCTTCAGAACATATTTTGAAGATACACTGTGTTTCGGGTGATGGAAGGAAATGTGGGTTTCTTTGAACATCTGAGCTGTAGAACTGTGATGGTTTGGATGTTGAGTTTCCACTCAAGAACAAGAAGTTTTCAGGATTTTTCATCCAGAGGCTGAATTGCATTCAGGAAGATTTTTGGAAAAGTAACTCATTTGATTTAGGGAGTAGATGGATTTTAAAGTCCCGTGGTAGGTAAATATCACCAGGAGTACCCCCTCCTCCATAGGTTTTCAAGGCAAAAGTAGTTCTGTTGTTTTTTTTATTCTAAAGAAATATTTCCTAACCTTTATTTTACAAAGAGTCCTTCATAGCAACCAACTAAATTTTTTTTTACTTTCATCAGTTTTTCAGCCCAGATTTGGAAATCACTCCTTCCCTCTTTATTCTAATGGTCCTTCCCCTCCAGGAAAATCTCAGCTTTGATTCCTCTGGAGTCAGCAGTGAAGGATAGATTGGGAGCAGTGTGAAATTCTTGCTGATGCTGCTGCATCTCCTGACAGGAGAGCAGAGCCACAGAGCAGGAAATAGCATCAACATTCTTCATGAAGCAGAGAAAATAGGTGCAGGCAAATACTTTAAATTGAACTACAATGAAATTATTGCTTATGGCCCAGTTTCTCCCTTCCATCCAGAATCTGTCATTTAGGTGATTGGGCCAGCAGGTGCAAACATAATTGAATTCAGGGAAATAAATAAGGAGGGAGGCTGGGGATTGTTTGCTAAAAAGGAGACATCTAGTTTACTAATTAGAAGGATTTATAGGATGTTGCACTGAAAAATAGATGATTATTGATAGTTCATCTTAATCATGAGAGTTACTTTATGGTTTGAGTTTCTTCCAGCAATAACCAGGAGCAGCACCCCCTCTGCTCTGGACACTTGTTTGCAGCTGGAAACTTTCAGACAGGCTGCAACAGAAACAATGTTGTCAATTACAGAGGAGGTAGCAAAAAATATGTGTTACGTCTGTCTTTGAATTAGTGACAAAGAAGTTGGAATTGCTTTCAGTTTATTGTAAGAGCGTAAAAAGTTATTGGACTCTAGGAAAGTAAGATGGAAATTGCTTTTGATAATCTCATCTAAAGGTATTTTAATGGAAATCAGCAGTAGGTGTTAAACTAAAATATTTGTCAGTGGACACTGCTGAAGTGAAAGTTAAATATTTTTTAAAATTCATTTATTTTAAATGTAGTAGTGCTGATAACACTGGCTCTTAGGTCAATATAATTTCTCATTAAAATTCTTTTAACACTCACAGCTTTATCAGTTACCAGCGAGCTCATCACGGCAGCCAGGTATGAATTACACATTTCCCATGCCTTTATCTAATTCATTTCTCCATCCTGCACTTCAATAATTTGAATCTGAAGTACATCAGGAAAACAGAGTTGTCTCCTTCTCTGTGGAGAACTTGAGCAGAACTATTCCTCACAAAGAGTAACAAACAGCCAGACTGAATTACCACGGGGGAGGTTGCAGCTGAGGTTGTAAATAATTTGAGAGACATTTGTGATACATTTCCTTCTGAAAGGGAATAATAGAAAAAACCCCAAATCCATAGGATAAATTTGGCTCAGCAGCCTGTTTGCTATTTCACGTCTAACACTCCTTTTGGAGATACACCAGTTACATCCAGCTGAGGCCAGTTCAGTTTTATGTGCCGGGTAAAACGGAGCGGATTCGCAAGGCTCTGGCCCGTTCTCTTGTGTCTGTCGCTGTGTCTGTCGCTGTGTCTGTCCCTGTGTCTGTGCATCTTTCCAAACAATTCGGAGAAAAAGGAAAGTTTTGCGGTGCGGGTCACGTGGGCAGCGCGCGCCGCGTCACGTGGGGCGCGGGGCGGAGGGGGCGGGGCCCGCGGCCCCGGGGTCGCAGCCCGGTCTCCGTTCGGCGGCGAGCATTAACGGGCTCCTTTGTTTGTTTGTGTTGTTCTGTGGTTGGGGCCTTCCTTTGGTGGGCTGTTTCGTTACTTCGGTCTGGTTTCTGTTGAAATCGCATATTTGAATCGCTTCTTTGAGTTGAGTATTGCTTTGAGTAATCAAATCGCTGTAAACAGCTGTGCTTTCTGCTCAGAGACAGCCCTGGTTCCCCCACAGAAGTATTGGATCCAGCACAGAGGTAGCAACAAAGGTCCCGAAGATATATAGCTTGAGTTGCACGGAATATTTTAAGTCAAGTTTACATATTCCTGTTCATACTCCACTGGCTCTCTAGCACCTGACCCGCGATGGACGCTGTTCTTCTGCACTCAGTTCTAAAGGGATAATTATTCTATTTAAATATTAAACACCAGAGTTCTTTTTTTATTGTTAAACCAATATTAAACTAGGACAAAGCTGATTTACAGTCTATGGCAGCGTATTCCAGAGTCGCTGGCATTGCAGCTGATGTCCTGTTCCAGCAATATTGGCACTGCCAGGAGGCACAGAAATGTAGATTTTAATCAAAAAACTTTATTTGAGATCCACTTCAGTTAAATTATAAGTTAATCTTGCCATGTGAACTTCCAGGCTGTTAAAAAGGGCAAATGGCTGCAGTGTCCTCTGAAACAATTCAAACCCTATTTTTCATCAGGAGATGATTCCACTACCCTGGAACTGAAACTTGGGTGTCTTTTCCTCACAGATTGTTATTTAATCACTATATATTAGCTTTCATTGCCCTTTTGATATATTTAGGCTCATAAACTTCTCATTGACTAGACTGAATTTACCATGATGTTGTTACTTTTTATGAACAGAATGAATCAACAGCAGATCTGTTGGTTTGCACTGAGTTGTTTAAGGGATGCTTAAACTTTACTGAGAGAAAATGGAAGGGCTGATGCCCAGTCCTCCCCTTTAATACTCATTACTGGAAAAACTGAGTACAGCCTGCCTCAACCAGCAAGTGCTGCACACATTATCCAGAGATGCAGGGCCAATAACATTTCCTAGCATTCTTTGAAATGTAAAATATTTTGCAGTGTTCCCAATTTATGGCATGTAATGCTTGCAAATTATTTATTGTTGTAGTGGAAAGCTTTTACTTCATTACTAGGGAATATTCTAGAATAAGACTACTTTTTTTCACTGAAAATAGTAACTTTGTCTTGAAAATGTCTGTCTGATATCTCCTTTTATGTGTACTTTTATATATTTTTATATATTTATATATGAGGAAATAGTAACTTATTTCACTGTACTCCTCAAATAGTCTGTACAAACCAGCTGACTTCACCTATGAATTTGAAGCACAGTGTTAAGAAATATCACTGGGTTCATTTTATCATTGAATTTTAGGGATTTGGTTTCTTGCCTTTTTTGTTGTTGTTGTTGTTGTTTCTGTGTTTGTTTAATAATAATTAAAGCCATCTATTAATCAAGTTCCACATGGACAAGTGCAAAACTGTGCCTGGTGGATCTAAAAACTTGGGAATTCTTACATCAGTGTAGTTGGGTGATAACAGCCCAGACTTTGTGCTTGCTGGAGGGATTTATTTGGATTCACTGTTGCCTCTGTGGGCTTCTTCACCCATTATTTATGCATCTTTATTATTGTATTAAGCGGTTAATTAAATCTGGTCAGGTTAACCTTTCTTGATGATTAGAAGTAGGCATCTCAGCCATTGGAAAGCAAATCATTTTGGGTGGAACATCTTGTTCTTGTTTGAATAATTATCTTTGTTTACATTCACACAGCATTAATCACTTGAACCAGACATTTTTTGGGAAAAATGGGGAGTGCCCAGAGCAGGTTTTCAAATGCTCTGTACAGAAATTATAAAGGAGATACATTTCCCTTCCTTCTCCTCCATGAGCAAAATAGGGAAACATTTTGTATTAATAATCCAGAATTCAGAGTACACAACTGTAATTTGTTGTCAAATAACTTTTAAAACCCAAACCTCCAGGCTGACCACCTGAACTGAGTCCTGTTTCCTCGGTGAGAATTCTTCAGCAGTAGTATTCCAGTATTTTCCTGGTGGAGTATTTCTCATTCTTTTCCAATTATTACTGTTATTTTATAGTTCTGTTTATCGTTGTTCTGTGATCTTTTTTTGAGAGCTAGTGAAAGCCTCTTGTCATTTTCGCTGTCCTTCCCCTTGGTTTGGTATTTTCTGCCAACTCCTCTACCCTAAAGGCTTTTTTTTTCTCTTTTTCTCCATGCAATGGGATCTTGCCTCCATAAAACCATTGCCTTTATTGCTCATGGGGGGGTGAGTTTATCCCAGAAAAATGCTCTGTATGTTGTGGCTTCTGTCATCAAGGTGGGAAAGACCAAAAGGAGAGATTGCAAAGTGACCTGGCAGATTTTCTGATTCTTCTTTGGGAAGAACTCAACAGCTCAGTCAAAAGATGTTCATTCTGAAGATAATTTTGTTTTGATCATGAAATACTGTTTATAAACTGTTATTTCTCATGAACCAAATTGTGGGATCATAGGAGAACTGTAAGCTCAGCGTGGTCCGGGAAGTGGGATGGTAGGAATTATTAGAGAAGAAATAGAGTAAAACCACAACAGATTTCTTGGTACCACTGTAAACTCATCATATATCTGTGTGAATACTCTCTGCCTCAAAAAGATGTTAAAGCAGCAAAAGCTGTAGAGAAGGGCAAAAAATGCCATCAAGGATATGGCAGATATGGGGAATGTGAACCATATTCCCATGTTCCTTCTACAAAAGGCCCCAAAGTCATTTAAAGATGTAACTTTCTTCTATGCAATTCCTTTTCTGATTAAAATGGTCTTCTGTAAGTGATTTTATGATACATATAAATATTATGGTTATCAGTTTTCACAGTTAAAATAAGGCTTTTTTCTTTGGCAGGAGAAAGGCTGTACATGCAAATTCAGGTTCCTGATGCATTCCCACTAACTCTGCCCTTCTGTTCTGGCAGAATTAGGAAAAACTGTGGGTTTTGTATTTTCTTTTTTTTGTTTCTTTATGTATCGTGTGCTCTCTGATTCTCACTTATTTCATTATCTGTCCTGTTCTTTTACTTTTTTATGGCTACATTTGTGGCTGCATTTTTTTCTTTTATTTGTTTATTTTGCCTTGAACTTTCTCCCAAATCCTTCAATTCTTTTCTTTTTAGCCAGACCTGAATAAACACATTGAAGCATCATTTCCCTCTCCTTCCATTTACACTTCCTTTCCTCTTCTACTTCCCTATCTTTTCCCGTTTCCCCCTAATATTATCATTTTCCCCTCAGCATTTGTTGATGTTTTTCTTTTCCATGAACTTTCCTGCCCTTTTTTTGGTATTTTGTACTTCAGCTCAGGGGAGACTCAACAAGAATTTGGGCCTTTTTTCCTTAATAGTGCGAAACTGGATAGAAACTACCCTAAAAATGTGTGGGACAAACTCTGTCCTGACTGTCCTGTGGCATGAGAATGACTGCGAGCAAATAAATTCCTGTTTAGCAAATTTAACTTCTCTTAAAAATTCAGGCTCCATCCTTCCAGCTGGAAACTGGATCATATCATGGGTTATTACAAGCTGTTAAAATTTGAGACCGAGGAGGGGGAATAGGCTGAAGTTATTCCATGGATTGTTCTGTTCTTTGTGGGAGGCTGTTAAAATAAAGCAACAGTATAAAAGATGAATTATATACAATTTAATGGAAAGCTGTTGGAAGTCATTATGATATTTCTTCCTTGATTGTCTAACATTTGTGTACTTTTAAAAAGTTTTACATTTTTTGGTTCTTTCTGAACATTATGAAAATTGTACTGAGAGGAGTAAATTCATCTGCATAAAATTGACTGCAAAGAGCAATTAGTCCTTCATTAATATGCAAATTTGGTCCAGTGCAGATTCATCTATATATGAGGCTTAAATATGCAAGTCAGTCTTGCTGTGCGAGAAGCCCAGATGCTTTTATTTACTTTGAAATTGAGGGATTTGGTTAATGATGTTGTTGACAGGAAAACTTGAATAAATTTGATGATCACCATCTTTCATATTAGACGAGGCCCATGGAAAAAAATTACCAAGTAAAATACCAATTTTATTTGGTAATTTCCTATTACCAATCTTGTAATAAAATGTAAGATACAAAGTAATAGAGTTAGATTTCCTAATGTAGTTATCCTGAGACTTAAACTGTTCCCCAAAGATAGAGCCATTTTTCTTAAACTTTGTTTTTCCAGAGGGTAAAGACATCTCCATAAGCTGTATGAATAACACACTGCCTGGAGATTTAATATTGGAAAGTTGGTTCTGTGACTTGTCTCAGTTGGTGAGAGGCTATAAGCCTGAAATGAAAAACAGGAGCTTTGGAAATGGTTCTTTGTCATCTTCCATGATTTATCTGTAGACTCTTCCCAGGAATTAGTGTTGAGGCCTTTGCCCTGAACCTGTGGAACCACCCTGGAATCTGTCTGAACACACAGCCAACTCTATTTGGATCACCTAAGCTCCTTAATAATAATTTTCCTAAATATCTTTAAATCTTTACAGCCCTTGGTAATGAGACTTTCTTCCTGCTGGCACCCACCGTGGGCTGGCTCAGAGAAGCAGGGTTTTTCCTTACCAATAAATCCAAGCTGTGCTGTTTCTTGCCTCTCTCCTCTTTTCCTGCCCCACAGTTCTTTTGGCACATCCAGGATGTCCAGCAGCCATCACTCAGCCAGGTATGGGAACAGTTCCTTTGCACTTGTCAGTCTTGATTCACCTGCAAGGTCCCACAAGTTGTTCCTCCTTGTGTTTCTTCCTTTTTCTTTCTCTGCTGTTCCCTCAGGCCTAAATTTAGCTTTGGCTTAAGCAACCTGGTCCGTGAGTTCAATCATGCCCACTTTTTCCTGGACCAAATCTGCTCTTCTGTCTTGCCTGAGTGAGGCATTGGCAGTTCCAAAATAACAGAGAAATGTAGTTTAAATGGACTGAACTGTGGGGTAATTTATTAAGCTCTAGTTGTAGCTACCTGAGGACAAGTTAATGGATGAGACCATTTGATTCCTCTCAATTCTTGGCACAGCTGTTTGGGATATAAATCCTCACAACAGTTGGTTTCCAAATCCTTAATATGCTGCACTAGGCAAAAAGTTTATACAACCATGTTCATGAAAGAAAGAAATTCAATGAGACCCCAAAATTGTTGATGTGGTCGTGGTGTGGTCTTGCAGGTGAATCCAAAAGCAGGAAAATAGAGATGGAATTGATTATTTGGGGGCAACAGAGGAGAGATCTGTTAGTCTTGTAAAGGGTCTGGTTATCCTGCAAGGGAATCTGTGCTTTTTACCATCAGAATGAGGCACTGGCAGCATCAGAAGGCAGTTTATTTGCAGTGCTTAATAGTTTAGGAGGTGATAAATTGATTAAAAGGTGAAACTTTAAAACCACACCATCTGCTGAGACTTAGATAGCCTTTGCCTTTGAGAACATAGCATGGCTGGACAATTTCTAGTATTTTTCAGTACCATCCACAGAAATCTTGGCTTTCTGATCTAGCTCCCAAAAGGAGGAAAATATTAATTTTGAAATACGTAAACAACAGGCATCTCAGCACAACCTGAGGTTGTCTCCTATCAACTATGTAATCTTTATATTCTAGATTAATAAACACTTCAGCCTTGGAGTTTATTAGTCCAAAATATATTTATTACCTCATAAATTCAAACCCCCTCCAGTTACCATCTAATTAAACTCCAGTGCTGTGCATGCTATCTTTGGGGATGTATTAATAATGGAATTATCTTGTGAAACAGTAATTACATACTTTGTGCATTCTTTGCCACACTCTTTCTTCAGTGTCTGTGTGAT
This sequence comes from Corvus kubaryi, assembly GCF_017639235.1. Taxonomy (NCBI): domain Eukaryota; kingdom Metazoa; phylum Chordata; class Aves; order Passeriformes; family Corvidae; genus Corvus; species Corvus kubaryi. Next base: position 8,582,748 of record NW_024581088.1, read on the forward strand.
GAGTGGGGCACACAGTGCTCCATTGTTTGGAGCTCCTCCAAACTCTCTGTGTATCCAAGGATAAGCAGATTTTTTTTCCCCTCTTAGTAGAAGAGGGAAAAAAGTTTGTGCATTTTTTGTACTCGGGAAGAACCAACACCACCAGACTAGGAACAGTTATGAAACATGATTGTGCAAGTGATTTTTAGCTCGTGCTTTCTCCTCAGTCTTTGAGGAGATTACTCTTAGGAGTAAAACCTCCTGGCAGGATATGTTTTGTCCTTATTGCAACTGCCAAAAGGTGAAGACAACCACTTCATCTGCAAGAGAATATTCATTTATGAGGCTTCACTGGTGACATAGGTTTGAAAAAGGAAAATAGGCTTAAAGCCTTCCTCAGGAGAGAGATTTACTCACAGTTTTTTCCAATGGTAAGTGTACTTGCTGTATTCTAATTTATAAATGTATTGACTCTATCTGTGCTTGTGCTTTTTAAGGTTGTCCCCCATCTTCTACTCTGGATAATTTGTATTGACAAGAATTCTTTTGCTCATTTTTCCTTACTTACTGCAGAATTAGGTGTCTGAATCCTGCCTGGTGTTCCCTTCCCTGCATGGAAAGAGGCACAGGAGGCAACACCTTTTGCACATAACTTCCCTGGAGTTTTGAAGCGCCTTATCTCTAGTTCAAGTACATCTGTCGAGCAACAGTGGGAGTGTGTGATTCTTGTTGACACAGGCTCTGCTCTACCTGACAGGAGGGGGTTTATTCTCTGTAATACTTCCAGATGCTGTATTCCAGAAATTGTGGCTTTAGGATCCATATGTTGTGTTTTCTTGCCTTTTATTTGTTCACTGCAATTGCTGGGGCTGTGCAGTGTCTGCATGGAGAGGAAGGGCACTTCCCACCAGTTTCCTCACTAAATCTTTCAGATCTTTCCAGCACGAGTTTTGCCCTCTCCCTGGTTTTCTGCTCCACAAGTTCTGAAGTCTAATGCCAAATGCAATATGGAGCAGTGGTCACTCACTTCATACAAAGGGGTTTAACTGAACTTCCAGCTGGAACTCCATCTCCACTCCTACCCTGTGATTGCAACTTAATGCTTTACTTGCATTTTGCAGTCATTCAGAGGCTGTTTTCAAGTCTTCCAGATTTGGACTTGTTTTGATATCACTGCAGAATCCTGCAAGAATTCTGCCAACAGCAAGGCCAATGTGTTGGATAGCAGATGGCATTTCTAGTACCTAAAGCCTGGTCAAGTTTGAGTATCTCAGGAGTAAGAGTGACTCAAACTTGTAGCTTTGATTTCCAAGAAGGCTCTATTCGCTTTATCCAGTAATTTTCACCTGCCAGCACTCACAGTGATTTAAATCAGAGTTTTCATGGGTGAGTCTTTTTCTTTGGAAATAAAGAATGCGTGACAAGCTCCTGTAGTTTCATGAATAGCTTTTTGTAAACCACAAAATGAAATGTAATTACTGTATGATATATATTTTACAGAATCTAAAATGGCTTTATCAGCCCAATGTCTAGGAATTCACCTCCTGAGATTGAACATCTTGTGCTTGGTGTCTTAGTAAAAATGGTGTCTGATACCACTTGGCCACACTGTAGAATGGAACAGTTTCCATTGTAATGAATAGCCAACATCTGCAAAGAATAATTATATTTATGACATATTGCTCAAACATATATTATTATTGTTACAGCTCAGGGTTAATTACTGGTTTATCAAAACCTGCTGACCTCAGAACTTTTGGTTGTCTAATATTTCTTGTGGCTGCTGATGAAAATGATGGTCTGTGTGTCCCCAGAAGGGTTCCAGGTTGTGTCTCGCCTGTTCTGTCACTCTGGTTTTTTGTCACTGGTGTCTGATTTGGAAACTTTCAAGCTAGGCACCTTTCTGATGTGTTTTTCCTGATGTGAATAAATTCACTGCAGAATACTTGCAGAGCAAGAGATGTTTGTTGTCAAGCAATTATATCAGATGAAACATACAGAAGGGTAATATTTTAGTCTTTTTTTTTTTGCTACAGGCATGAATCTGAAGATGAATTCTGGGAATTTAGGGAAGGAAAAAGAAAGGGCTTTTATTTTCTTAACTTTTTTTTCCTTGTCCTCTGTATTTTGCAGTGATTGCTTTGAGTCTGTGAGGTCATCATGGTTGAAGGCATGAAGATGAGGACATTAAAGCCTTTGCCCACTTACGACAATTATTCTGGAGACAAACACAGGTCAGAAGACAAATGTTACGAGCTACCTGTAAGTTCTGGTTCACAAAACAGATGAGAATCCAGACATACTTCTGAACTTGGAAATGAAATTTATTCTCAAGGTAATGGTTGAGCTCATTATCTGCAGCTCTTTCTAAATGTAAAGTAAGGAGTGCAATGCCCATATATTCTATCTATAACAGCTGACATGTTTTCTGCATTCCTGTGTTTGCCTAAGAAGTCATGGATAATCAATTTGATGTGCAAAATATACTGCATGGATGAATTCTGATACATATCACTTGCCATGGCTGTGCTGTTATGAGAGGCAAAAACTTCCAGAAAGGAAACAGCAAGGAAAATCTGCCTGATAATTTTCTCATCAGTTTTTCTCCAAGGACATATCTGTAGGTGGATTCTATAGACAGTGTTTGGGGGTTTTTTCCCCCCCTGAGTGACTGGTTCGCTGTGTGTCAGTTATTTTCTCTTGCTCTATTAGAAATCAAAGCTACCTTATCACTTCAGTATAAATATATCTGTATTTATATCTCTCTCTATATCTCTCTCCTATAATCCGAACTAGGAAAAGCTAACCTGAAACATTTCATTTTCAGCCTTTGTTATTATTTAAATACATGCTTAAAATGATTTTTTAAATTCCCTACATGTATTACAAATAACTTCCCATCTTACTGGGAAGCAGAATAGGCAGGAACCAGCAGCAGACAGATGTGATTATAAAAGATGTTCTGTTTTATAAATAATATTCTGGTTGTAATGAGACTTATGGTCTTAATAAACTCTTAGAATGTTTTCAACACAACCAAGTTAAGTAAGTTTAAAATCTGATTTTCTAGTTCTAACCCCATCAGATCACTTTTTGCCTTATTTTCGAGGACAATCCCCAAAATTTTTCTTATTTTGAGAGAATTTCTCACAAAATAGAGTAACTCTAGTTCCAGCAAAGAAAAAAGGGAAATTTGTATGGATAAAAAGCATGAATGACAATCCCGATCATGTGGAAAAAATCAATCTGTGAGCTTAGACGTAGTTCCATATTAGTCTCCTCCTTTCTTGGAAATCCATATTTTCCCCAGAATATCCAGCAGCATTACGTAGCCTGTCAAAATGTGGCCATAATATTTCATGGAGTTGGTGCATCCTTCTGCTGGAAAGAAACAGCTGGATATTTTGTGTCTTAATGTGACCAATCCACCTCTGTTGTTGTCATTTTAATTGCTGGGGCTGTTTTTTTAAGTCCTCCACAGAAGGTCTTTGTAGTGACAAGCGAAGGGTTCACGCTTCGTAAGCAAACATAAAGAATGCTGCTGCTAATTGGAGAGGGAGTAATGCAGTTATGATTCCATCAACATTTAAGTTACATTGGGAAAGGACACGTTTTTTGTTGTGGTTGTGTTGCCACATAAAATTTTACTTGGGGTGGATTTGGTGGGGAAGGTTTTAGAACAGAAAAGAACTAATCCTAGAATTACAGGGATGGGAGAGATGGAAGTTAAATTGTTCTAAGCTACATCTACAGTATAAAAATCAGCATTTTGTTACTCTTTCTTTAAAATTCTAGTTCTTAATTGCTGGCTTGTGAAACAGCTTGTCTGTGAAAATGGAAAGAATGGACAGCCTTGAAAAACTCCCTTTCCCCTGCCCTGAAGAACTGCAGCCACAGTGTTTCATGTGGAAGAGGATTCCTCAAAAATCACCAGTTTCCCAAAGGAAGGAGGTTGTTATTTGGTAATTTAGGCCTTGTGAGTGTTTTCTCCTTGATATTCTGCCTGTTGTACCTGTAGCCCTCCCAGTTTCTAAAGTCTGATGGACCTTATGTTAAACCTTGGCTTTTTTCCTGAATTACATTTCCATGGAATATTTGGCTATGGATTAACAGTTTTACAGTTATGTGCCCAAAGTTCTTTCCCTTTAATGCTGATTTTTTTTATATTCACATCTCTCTTCTCAGGTGGACCCTCAGCTTGAGTAGCCCTGGGAGGGCCAAAGGTGCTTCCTTTTCCAGTTCACTGCCTGGATTTTAGAAGATGTCATTTTTTAGCATCTAAACAAGGAAATCACAGCTATTTACATGAGAAGAATCACAGAGATGACAGGGCTTCCCCCCAAAACACTGCCTGTGTAATTGCTGAAGACATTCCAAGCCACTCTAACGAAGTACTGTCTGCCAGTCATTATGTTCTCCTTGGAGGACCATCTGTTGCACTTCAAATATGTAAAGGTCTGCTATCATTTATTGCTCCAAACAAATCCAGGCCTTTGTCTGACGTGCTGGAGCTCCTGAATGGATTCTAAAGGTGGTTTCAGTCACAAAGGGCAAGATACTCCCTTTGGTTGCACTCTAAGTGAAAGGTACTCCTTCAGCTCAAATTTCAGAGCACAGATATACTGATTAAACTGATTTCTGAATGTTTTCAGTTTATTTAGAAATGAATTTTGAACAACAACTATTAAGAATATCTGAAATACATTTTCTCTTAATTCAGCCAGGAGGACATTGGAAGATTTTTGCTCCTGGTGAGCAAATCTTTCCATTGTAGTGGTATCCAGATTTGATATATATTGAGATTGGAATGAAAATTACCTTATTTTAACTAAATTCTTTAATTAGCTTATTTGTATCTGAAACTAGTGATTCAAAGAAATAGTAAAAAATAGAGTCAGCAGCTCAAAATGCTCAAACCTTTCTTAGCACATGTCCTTTAAAAGGATGTAATAGTTGGTTGTACAGTCATTATTTATAGGTTAATTAGGATCCTTTCCATGAGTAAAATGAGCAAGATCAGGCATTAAAATATGCTGATTTTTGTTTTTCCTGCTGCACATTTTAAAGAGGCTGTACAATCAGATTGGAGAACATGAGCATTGTATTTCCACAGCAGAAAAGTTCTGTTCAGAGATTTCCAGCCAGAGAAATCCATAACAATTTCTCTCTGATTAGGGAGTGGTCCTATCTTTTTCCCTTTCTCCTCTTTCCCTTCTCCTTCCTGCACAGCAGCTAATGTTCTGGTCAGAAGTAATAATATGTTAGATCTTGAATGTCAGTAGCCCCAGAGATTCTGACAGGACTATTCATGTGCATTCATACGTCTTAAGCAAAGCTGACACTAAAGAGACCAAGAATTCTCATATTCCTCTTTTTATTGCCATGCATTAAACTCAAATCTTCTCTTGGAGACCTCTGCTAGAAATGACATATTCACCATTTGAAAAAGGCATTTTAGCAAGATCTAAACAAAGCAGCTGGACATCAATCTGGCACAGCTCAGAGGCTCCTGTGAAAGCTCCCAGTGCAAAGCTGAACTCTGGTTTACACCTCACAAATGTTGTGAGATAAATACTAATGGGAAGTAAACATTCCTCCTAATCTTTGTAATTTTTTTTTTTTAGTTAAGCTGTTTTTCTAATTTCTTGGAACTAGAGTCCATGTCCTTAAAGGGATACTTGGATTCTGGTAACTTGAGGTAGTTTTTCCTGAGAAACACACACTGAGTGAATATTCTGCTCTACCTTTTACTCAGGACATATTTTACACACACTTGCAGGATGGTGTACAGCACATGTTGGGGTAATTTTGCAGGGATCTGATTAAGTCATTAAAGCCAGGTAGGCAATTTTGCCAGCAATATTTTTAATCTTCTTTTTTAAAATGGTTTGGTAGTAGTGACTAAGGCAGACTAGGTGACTCTGGGCAGCTCGCCATTTTTAGGTAGTTTAATTTGTTAAAAATTATCTTTCTTCCCACCCAAATCCCCTTGAAACCATTTGGAGAAGAGAACTGTTGAACAGTTGCCAGTAATAAGTCCTGCTGAGACCTCTGTATCCTCTTGACAGAATTGTTGGTGCCAACTGGAGACTGACTGGCACGAGTTTGAACTCTACACTACTTGATATATTTACTGCACATGCACCAATTCCAATAATTACCACCTCTGTAGCTGAAGTTTAAGCACTCGGTCTGCACTTCATACCTCAGGTTGTTGGCAATATGTTCAATCCTATAATCTCAATTTTCTTGGAATAATTAAGTAGAAAAGAAATACTTCAAAAAATTAGGAGACAGAATGGAAATCAGAGGCTGAATAATAGAGTTGTTTGTCATGTTGCTATTGTTAAGCTGCATTTATTTCTAGTTAATCTTTATTTCTAAAAAGGCAGCATCTTCTTTTGCCTGCAGAGATTCACCATGAATGCTGTAGTCCATTGACTTTTATATTCAACAGCAGAGTATCTCTTGATGTGAATGAAAAAGCAACATGAACTCCTACTTTGTTTGGATGTTTTAAAAATATAAATATTCCTTTCAAAATAAATGCTTTTGACTAGAAGGGGAAATCACACATCCCTTACTCCTTTTGGCTGCATGTTTCCATATGAGATTGGAGGGATGTAATACCAGGACTGGCTTTAATTGCCCAGTTTTCCTGGCAATTCCACTGGTTTAAATCTGATGCAATGGGGACCATCTCTCCCCCACCCCTGTTGTCTTTCCAAGAGACTGGTTAATTTTTAAATTGGATCAGCAGCAATTTTTTTAAACTGGTAAAGTTTCTATTACACAAAGATAAACCTTAGACTGAGCACAAACTGACTTGCCTGTAGCTTTCCTAATATGATTGCACTGCACAGAGTAGATACTAAAATTTATATTAAAATTTCTTCATGCAGTTTCCCTCTAGGGAGAGGAAGAGGGAAGGAAAAAGCTTCATGTGACAGATGCTAATTATGCAGCTTAATGCACTTCTGGAAGTTGCAGAGATGAGAACTCTATAAGAACCTATCTATAAAACAGAGCGTATTTGCAATAGCATTTTTTCCTCTTTTTTAATTTTTTTATCTGCCTCTTCCCTGTTTTCCAGGAGGTTTTATATCCCAAAGAGTACAAAGGGAAAGCAGTGTCTCAGGTCCAGAATTTGCCAGGCATGGATATAATTGTTCTCCATTGTGTCTCACTGTTCTGAGGTGCTGTACGTGGAATTGGGACAGCTTCAAGGTTCTGAGTCAGGAAGACTTCTAGTTGATGTGTTAGTTTTCTTTCCTCTTTAGTGGATTATTTTATTAATTCCTTATCCTGTGTTTCGGTTTGCTGGGCAAATTATGTTCTGCACTTGTGCTGGGATCCTATAGAAGGATTTATTGGGATGAATGCGTCAGGACTGATGAACTGGATCCCAAAATGCGTTTTGTAGAGAAGTGACCTGAGACACACAGAGTTCCTCCAAACTGGGAGGTGCATCCACACCAAACCCAGTGTTAGAAACTAATCCTCTCTTCCAGACACTGAGCTGTGCTGTTAGAAGGAAAATAAATTGATTCCCAACCAGGGAACATTCGGTGGTGTCCTGAAATCAGTGGGACATGCAAGAGCCATTGTCCTGGATTTCCAAATCTACCAAATCCCTTTTACCAAATGATTCTTTTTCCTCCTAGCAGTAAATCCATACCAGCTCTTGTGTACTTAATGCCAAATGCTGTTTTCCCTAATTTCCTTCAAATCCTTGGATTTCTCCTTGGGGAGGTGTGACTTGAGAACCTCTCCTGCAGGGACATCTCGGTGGCGCTGGAACTTCCGAGGGGCTTGGCTTGGCCCTGGGCACCCAGGAATGCTCCTCACAGCCCTCGGCTGCAGCCACCGCAGGGAAAACCATCTGTTCCCCTTGGAAAGGGGTTTGCTTCCACCCGGAGCCCTCCCCCCGCATCCCAGCTCCGGCCCCAGCTGCCGTGTTTCGATGAGCACTGAGGGAATGAATCTCCTGCGTTTAAAAATACTCTGCTTCTATTTAGATGAAAAGAAGAATCTTGCTTGCCTACACTGACATACAAAAATAGGCTCAGTGTGAGTAAATCTTCAAAGTTTCTCTTGGTGAATATATCTAGCCTTGCTTTTTTTTTTTTTTTTTTTTTAAACTTATCATATAAGTTTATTTATAGAGTGTCCTTCTTTCCTCCTACTCTATCAAGACATTTGCAGAAGGTTGTCGCTCGTCTTGTTCAGGAGTCCTGAAATAATTTGCAGGGCCTTTGAAACATCATCGTGTTGCATAGTTGTGATCAACGTGCTGCTGTTGCATGAACATATCATATTTTAATGTGAATGTCAGGTTAGATGAGACATTCAGGGCTTTCTTTTACTTTAGGTGCTTTACACTGGTTTATGTTTTCACTTGAACATTGCAGTAAAAATTCTGCATATAGTAACTTAAAATTTTCCATTCTACATGCAAGGCATTGCCTAGAAAATTAATGTGTAATATGAGAGGATTAGTAAGATGCATACACTTTCCAAACATCTCTTAAAAATAGCTTTCACTGTCACTGTAGCATCTTAATTCTGAATAATCTCACAGTCCTTCTGCAAATCTGTGCATATAGTAACAGAGAAACCACCTACTTTATCCTCTTGAACTGCACAATATGGATCTGGGCATGAAAAAAACTGGGTTTTGGAGTAGGGCTCTGCTTTGGCAGAGAGGCTGTCTGGGGGACTAGTGAGAGCATTAACGCTTGCATTAAATATTAAAGTCAGCTTTCACAATACTTGCTTATCTTTTGAAAAAGGCTCCGAGATCCTTGGTTTGGAATTTGCTCTGTGGTGCAAAGCACCAGCACAAATCTTGGGAATCCTCTGCCAAGAGGTGGAAGTTGTGGAAGGGGAGCCAAGGTGAGTGTTCCCTGTGCTGGGGGACAGTCTGTGCCCGGACTTTAGCCCCAGGCTGACCAGAGGTGCCCTAGGGTGAGCACAGAATCCCAGGATATCCACAAGGACCACTGACTCCAACCCTTATGGCCCATATGGGGATCAACCTCACATCCTTGGTGCTGATGCCCAGGAATGGATGGGAGCCCTGGCAGGGATAAGGGAAGAGCGAGCCCTTGTATAAATATCTAAATGGGGGTGCCAAAAGAGAGAACAGGCTCTGCTGCGTGGTGCCAATCACCAGAACATGGCACAATAGGCAGAAACTGATGCCCAGGAAGTTCCACCTGAACATGAGGAAGAACTTGTCCAAGGACCAAGCGCTGGAGCAGATTACCCAGAGAGCTTGTGGAACCTCCCTCATGGGAATATCCCAGACGTGCTCCCGTGCTCTGTGCTCGGGGCTGACCGTGCCTGAGCAGGGCGCTGTGCCCAGCTGCCCCCACCGCGGCCCTTCCACCCTGACCCGCCCCGCGATCCCGGGAGCCGCGGGCCCGGCCGGGGGCGGGACTCGAACCCGCAGCCTCGACGCTGCCGCCGCGTCGCCGCCCGGCGCAGCCACTAGATGGCGCCCCCCCAACGAGCAAGGCGGGGGCTCCGCAGCGCCCGGGACTCCCCTGGCGGCCGCGCGCGCCGCCGCACCCGCCTTCCCCCAGCGGCGCCGGCGGCCATGGCGGTGCGCGCCCACGTGACGGCGCGGCGGCCAATGGGAGCGCGGCAGGGGGGCCCCGACCGCCGTCCCTGTGGCCGCCATTAAAGAAAAAGGGTCTCGGAATTACCCGGGAGCCGGATCCGCTCCCGCTCCGGCCATGGGGGACCCGCGCTGAGGCTCCCGCCGCCACAGGATGCCGCGGCCGGGCAGCCGCCGACAGAGGCACCGCTGAGGGGAGGCGACGCGCCGGCGGGGGCTTCGCGGCACCGACTCCGCCAGCAGCGGCAGCGGCGGCGGCCGCCGCGTCCCTGTGTGTCGGCGGCGCCGGGAATTGCGGGGCTCCGACCCCTTCGGGCTGAGCAGAGCCCGGGGCTCGGCCGCCGCCTCCCCGCCCTGCCCAGGAGCCTCGGGGAGGGGGCCCTCCGCCCACCGCCCCCGCGGGGACCCGCACCTGAGGAGAGCGAGCGGTCTCGGGCTCTCCC
>NW_024581088.1:8592891-8691217 GCF_017639235.1 Corvus kubaryi
TTTTTTTTTTTTTTTCCCTTTTATTTTTAAAGGACCGGCCTCGCAGCTGAGCTGGTCCCTCCCCGCCTCGCCGCCCCCCCGCGCCCGGGGGTCTGGCGGGGGTCGCTTCCCCCTCCCCGCCGTGACTCGGCGCGGTCCGGGCTCCCCTGAAGAGACTTTGCGGGGTCCTCCGGCCCCCGAGGACAGCTGGGGGGGACCAGGCTCCCCGAAGACACTCTGCGATTTACCGCGTCCTCCTCCTCCTCCCCCGAAAAGGCTGGGGATCGGCCTCCCGGAGACTCCTCCATCCTTCCCCGAAGAGACTTCGAGGGTCACCCGCAATTTCCTCCTTCCACCCTTCTCCCCCTCCCTCCTTTCCCCACGGAAAGAATTTTTACCCAGCGGATGATATTTTGGTTTCGCCCTCGCTGCGAAGAGTATTTCGTTTTGGGGAGGGGGGGTTTCCACACGGGAATTTAATCCCCCGCTGGGCTGCTAAGGAGACTTTTGCGGCCTTTCTCTCTCAAGGAATACCTTCCCCCCTCCCCTGCCCCCGCAGATGTTTTTTTGGGGTACACCCCAGGAAATTTTTCTTGCTCTGCCTTTACGAATTCTTCAGACTGGCCTTGCTTCTGGCCCCTGAAGTTTGTTTTTATGATTTTAAATTTTAATTTATTTGGAATATTTTTGGAGCAGGGGAGAAGAATCTGACCCCCCCACACCCTGTTGCCCTCGGACTCCGAAGAGACGAGCCTGGATTTTTCTCTCTCCCACGGCCAATCGTTCCCAGTCATTCCACAATTTGCCCCTTTCTCATCTGATGACTAAAGGAACAGGAGGAAGCGGAGGGGGGGTTCTGGATTAATTGCCCCCGCTGGATTATTTATTTTTTTCCTGCTTCTCTTGCTTGGCATCTGAGAAGAGAGGAAGGAGGGATGTCAACTGATTTTTACCCCTAGCCCCCCTGGATTAATTACCCCATTTTTATTCTCTTGTTGGATCAATTACCCCTTCACCTTACCTCCTCTCCCTCCCCTCCTTATGCGAACGAGAAGACAAGAGGAACAGGGAGGATTTTGATCTTAATCTCCCGTCGTTGGATTACTTACCACCTCCCTCTTTCTGTTCTCCCCTTCCACGGCGGCTTTACACCCCCGTTTGAGCTCCAGAAGACGAGAAAACGTTCTGAGTTCCTCTTTAATTTTTTTTTTTTAATTTTTTTTTAAAATATATTTTTTACCCCCTTCTCCCATACCTCTCTCTCTCCTCGCGGGTTATTTCCCCTGCCACTATTTCGTGTGCGTGTGTCTGTAAATCCCTTATTTAATTGTATTATTATTTGTGCGTGTGCAGAGCCCCCCTCCCCCTTTCCCTCTCGCTGTCTGTCTCTCCCTCTCTCCCTCTCTCTCTCTCTCTGTCTGTCTCTTTCTTTCTTGTCGGAGGCTGTGGGATAATGGCGTGTGGGTTGTGGCTGTGAGGATGAGTTCCTGCTTCGTGCCGAACGGGGCCAGCCTGGAGGATTGCCATTCCAACCTCTTCTGCCTGGTGAGTGTCGGCCCCCGGCGCACACACGCCCGGGGCCACCGAGGGAAGGGCTCGGAGCTCTGGGGGAGGGGGAAGGGGCAGTGGAAGCAAAGCAGCCATTTTTAGCAGAGCTTCTGCTGGATGAGCCCTCGGAGTAGGCCCTGCCTGGAGCAGCCAACTCTCCCATGCCCCTCTGGTTCCCCTCCATCGCTGTCTGTCTCGCCTCGCCCCTCCCTCCGCTTTCTTCCTGGATAGTAGCCTCCCTGCAACTCGCCTTTTCCTTCCCTTTCCGTGCCTTCCAACTTTTCCTCCTTTCTCCCTATTCCTGCCTCTGAGCGTGGTATTTCTCGCAGGGGAAGGGATCTGCTGCTCCTGCTCCTCCCAGCCCCACATCTCGGGGAACTTTCTCTTTTCCCTCCCCACTCGTGACATCCCAGGCAAATCCGAGGCGAAGCCTCCCTTCTTCCTCGCTTTTAAACGAATCCCTTTCCCTGCTTGTGTTTATTCTGGAGGGCTGTTTTTGGTGATGCCCTCCCTGTCTTGTGTTTTGATGTGCACCATTTTGTAGTCTTTTTTTAACCCAAGTATCAAATCGTTCACATTGTTGAATTTTGGTTGCTCCGAAAGTAAATTCGATATAACTGGACTGTGATGCAATTTTTTGGTGGCTGTGCTGAGCTGTTTCATCAGCTTTTAATGCAAATGAGCTAATCTTAGCTGCCTGCCTGATATTTATGATTCTAGAGATTGTTACAACAATCCTGTGCCAAGCTGTGGCACTCATATTTTTGGACGGAGGGGAATCTGGACAGCCTGACTGTGTCTGCAGCCTGCATCAGGCCTGCAGCTCCATCTTAATAGTGCAATTTTAAATCTGAAAGTCTTTCTAAAGTAGCAACTGTTGCAGGCAACCTTTCCTCTAAATTGCTCTCCTGCTGAAGGTAGGGAGGCTGCCATGTTAGGTTTAAATGTTGCAGTAATCTTTTGTGTGTTGTCATATTGGGAAGACAAAAAATAGTAACTTCTTCACAAATACCAGCCTGCCTTGCTCTCCCTTCCCAAAGAGAACCCGGGGCAATGCCTCCCCTACCTGCCTTAAGGTGAGGTGCTCGAGTGAAAAACTTAGTGCTAAAACTTGGTGTTGTGGTGTAGATAATCCCAAGAATCGTCTGCTTCCCATTACACAGAGTAGTAACTCTTTCCCTGTGTAAGGTCAAATTAATTTTTGCCTAGAAGGTGGTTTAGTGGATCATAATCAGTGTGGATGCAGGTCTAACGTGTAATTGAATGATAAAACTAGGATTTAAATTCTTGAAATGTGGTGTGAGGAATGAAAAATATGATAGCTCTCGGTAAAATCGGTGAACATGAGAGCCTTCCTGGGGGAGATACAGAGAATTTTTTACAATGGAGAAACTTATGAATTTTTCCAGAGTGGTAGATGGCTGGAAGAATGTGTGATTTACTGTATCACCTATTTCCATGGAGTAATCTTGGATGGAAAAGGCAGTGTTTGCATAAATAAGCAAAAAGAAAGATGTTCCTTGACAAGGCAAGCGTTCAGGAGATTGGACAGTTGCAGTCTGTGAATAATAACATTGCTCACTTGTCTTTCACTCTTTTACTTTAAATCAAATCTGATTTTTCTCTGTATAACCTTAAAGCTGCAGTGAAAATGAGCAGCTCTTGCTTTACTGCAGTTATTTAATGAGCTATTAAACCAGGATGCCTGATTGTTCCCAGTTTATCTCCTAAGGCACACAAAATTTACCAACATGGTTCCCGTTAAATTCTGGGGGGTTAATCCTCCCTTTCTCCCCGTGCCACCTCCTTGTAGCAGGATGTGCTTGCTGGAGGTACCTGCAACCTGATTGTTCTTTTCTCTCCCCCAGGCTGATCTAACTGGGATTAAATGGAAGCGCTACGTGTGGCAGGGCCCAACATCTGCCCCCATTCTCTTCCCTGTCACGGAGGAGGATCCCATCCTGAGCAGCTTCAGCCGCTGTCTCAAGGCCGACGTGCTCAGTGTCTGGCGCCGGGACCAGAGGCCTGGGCGCAGGGAGCTCTGGATATTCTGGTGGGGGGATGACCCCAACTTTGCTGACCTGATCCATCATGATCTCTCAGGTAGGAGCTTGGTCGTACCTTCCTGTGGTCACTGAAACATCCTGGTACTCCTGACATCTGTACGAGGTGGAATGTTGTCTCTAGAAAAGAGACGTTGCTGTTACCCTCACCAAATTATTACAGCAGTGATCAACCATCGGCTCTGTGTTCAGCTCACCTTGGACTGCTGGATTTTCAAGAAACAGGGGGTTTGCTCCCCACTTGTTTCCTTGAAAAAAACAAAACACAAGCCTATGAGTTTTGGCAACTACTTCATGAGAAAGCTGTGCTGAAAGCTATGCCTGTGATTCACAAGTGATGGCTTAAACATGTTTTGATAAGATCCCTTTGGGATCTTGGGCAATTAGAGTTTTCAAATTCAAATAGTAAAGTTCATTTTATTATGTAATAAGAACTGTAGAGATCTGGGCAGCTCTTGAACCATTTGGAATTGTTTTGGTTGGAATTCACACCATCAGTGAGAAGCCATCAGTCAGAAGGAGGCACCTGGAACTAACCACCTGTTTCCATGCAAAAATCTGTAAACCTTCAGTTTTTATGATTCCTCTCCCCCCTTTTCCTGGTGCTCTGAACCTGCTTTCAAACCCAGCCTTTTGAAAGACTGACAATATTTGTATTTCTCAATAATGTTGTAGTTCAAATTTGGCACCTTCCTTTGGAAATGTTTACTTGTTGAGCTCAATTCCCCACGTAGATGGTTTCCAGCTGCTTATCAGCAAGGTGACGGAGTTAGATATTTAAATTGGGTGAGTCTAAAGGTGAGACTAAACTAATTCTAGGGAAGAAAAAAACCAACCAACAAACACATCACTCTAATTTCCTTTCAAATAATGTACAGTATTCAGATTACTGAAGTGTAAAATGAGACCAAGGTTTGGTGACCTGGTAACCAGAAATTGTTAATGCTGCCTGTGTGTGTGGATAAGCTGGAGAACAAACAGGAGTTTAAAGTGCCACTGAGGAAGTTGATTTGAAACAATTTAATAACGTGTGGAATTTTCATACAAAAATACTGTGATCTGAAAAACAATTGACGCACTGAAATGATGTTTACTTCTTTGAATAGTTGACTTCAAAGATTGGGCTGTTGCTCCTATTCCTGTCTGTCCTGGAACTACAAACTTTGCATTTTAAATGGCACTTACACTGGAGTTTGCTTGATATTTTAGTGCATTTAAGGCTTCCTTATTTTGACCTATAAATAACCTCAGTTTTGACCTGCAGGGAACATCCTTTGTGTGTCTGAGATCTAACTTAGACCCAATGCTGGGTGTTTTTGGCCTGGGCCTGCCCTGAGCCAAGACCAACACTTGTGTGGAAGGACCTGTGTGAATTTTGTGTGCTTTTGGCTGTGGGATTAAATCAAGACAAGTACATTTTGAATGGGAAATCCAATGAAGTTTAAGCCATTTGGAAAGTGCAATTTTGTGCTACCTAACCATTAAAATTATTTGTTTGAGCAACTTTCTTTGCTTTCTGTTGAATCTGTCTCCTGGTGATTTAGCACAGAGGGACCTTTTGAAAACAGTGGTGGTTTGTAGCTGGAGTTTGAGATCAGCATCTTGTTTGTGCTTGTACAGAATTACCCTTTTGCACAGGCAGATAAGCAGGTATCATCCCAGGGACTTACCAATTCTTAACCTCTCTTAGGGTATAAGGGAGAGATAGTGGAGGATTAGAGTCTCCCAGCCATGTCTTTGGGTATTTTCTTTGTTCAGGTCACCTGTGGGTGCCTGTGCTTCCACAGAGCTGTTCCACACGTGTTCTGTGTAATGCTGGTACTCCTGAGGCTGTCACCTGTGTCTGGGTGTGGGTTTGTCTGACACCTTGGGATTTGCAGACACGTTTTTGTCCTCTTTTAATGGAAAAGAGACATCATAATCTGTGAGTGTGTGTGAGGCTCTTCTGCCCAGGAGTTGATACAGATCCTCATCAGATGGATTGTAGAGGAGGTGGCTGAGGGGATGCCCACATCTGCACTTCTTCTCTTTGCTGTTACACAAAATCTTAACGTGGATCTCATAGAAGAGAGAATTATGGCTGAACCCAAACAATGTTATCTGACCTTTGTCGTAGCCTAATGGATTTTTTCATCGGTGGGCAATTTCTCCTGGTAATTCACACTGCCTTGTTCTCCCAATGATTGCTTGTAACATTTTCAATGGGAATGATAAATGACTTCTTAGCACAGGCTTGTTACCTGCAAAATTGATTGGAAATTGTTTGCTGCTGGAGGTTGAGGTGTTGCCTCATTTAGAAGTTTGCTGCTGGATAGGTGAAGGATTGTCCTGGAGGATGGAGAGAAGGAGCAGTTTGTCCCTTAGTGCCTTTGGACAGATTTCTCCTGGGGAAGGGGCCCTTGAGAGAGCCCTGGTTAGAAATCTGCCAGAGCCATGTTAATAACTCTTGGTTCTGGCTCCCTTTGGTATGAAATTCTGCCTGTTAAAGAGAGGTTGGTATTTTGACAGTTTGTGACTTTTTTGGTGATGTGTAGTTCCAGTGAACAATGGGTGTTCAGTGACTGGAACACATCTTGGTTATCAGCCCTGGGGGATTTGAAAAATGTCAGCCTTCCAGAGCCCTTTTGTCCCCTTCCCAAGATCCCTCCAAAAGGGGATGTACAGGGTTGTGAATGTACATCTATGTTGAAAAAATAAATGCTATCTCTGTGTTCGGCTGTACCTTCTAGAAGTTCACACTCTGCCCTGGAGTCGCGTTTGAATCCTGCTCATGGCTGTGTTGGAGCTCTCATTCCAAGCCTTGGCTAAGTGTCTTGTTGATGGTCAGGGATTGTTGTTGCCTGGGGGCATGTCAAAAGGAGACTTGTTCAGACATGCTGATTGATCAGGAATATTGACTTCACTCAATCATTTTTTTTTTTCCCTTCCCTAGGAACCTACTTACTGTACATACAGCCGAAAAAACAGAGGTCTGTTTCTAACCCAGCGTAGCTAGAGGCAGACAGAAGTTAGTGAAATGTTATTTTAGCCTCTAACAACCTCAAAGGTTATGTTTTTGTTCTGACGGTGAGGCTTGATTATAGTAATTCTTGCAACTCAAACCTTAAAGTAGGATATCTCTTCCAATTTCAGAAGGCAATGGTCTCTCACTGCTCTGATCAGCAGTTGTTTTATTAGAAAGGTTCTTTCTTATTTTCATGTGGCTACCTCTACACTTGGATTATTTTTTTTTTAAATTGACTGTAGATGATTTTAAACCTGAGAACAGTCGGGTATGAATTATGCACAAGACATAGTCCCAAGGAAATGGTCACAATTTGATTAATGCTGGGATAGGGGAATGCTGCTATATGGCTTTGACCTTCAAATTGCATCTTTTAAATGGTGAGCTCAAGATGCATCTTTTTCATTCTGGTGTCTATTAGATTTGGTTAATTTACTTTAAAGATTAAAGAGTTGTCTGTCATATATGAAGATAATCAGTTTTTGTTTGCTGAACAATCTTGCTCATGCTTCTGTGAGGGGGAAATGTATAAAAATATTGCTGGTTGGAGGAGATCTTGGAAGAATCCTGATGCTTGTTTGTGTGGTAAAAACAGTCATGGCACCAAAGACTAATATGTGTTGTGTAGTTCTTGATGCATGTGCATTATAGACCAAATCCCTGTCCCCAAAAAATCAGTGAGATTGTGCTGATGTCAGCACTGAGTGTCTCATTACTCCAGGACAATGGAAACCAGAGGATGAGCCAGTTATCATTCCAAGGGGCTGCAAACCCTGCCAGTTGCAAGGAGTTGGCAAAGGCAGCTTGGAAAAGAGTTCAGCCAGCGATGCTTTTTTAAAATAACTATTGCTCCCTAAGATCGTTTAACTCCTACAGGAAAAAAAAAAAATACAAAAGGAAAGGATGCTTTTAAAAACATTTTGCACCTGATGTGAGCACGGTGAGCTGCAGCCCCTTGTCTGGGAAGGATCTGTGTGTTCTGTGTCAGTCAGGAGAGGCATTCCAAGTGTTCTTGCTGCATTGATGCTTCAGCATTTCTTTAGTCCTCCATGTTAGAGATGTAGCCACTTAAGCAAAACTGCTGATAAGCATTATGCAAAAATTACTGGAGCAGTTTTATCAAACTTCTGTGACGTGCTGTGAGCTCAAAGGTGACAAAGATTTAACTTTTTTCCCCCCTTTTCTTTCTTGACCAACATGTGTGTGAAATCTCTGTGGAGTCAGGTGAAAAATGCTTTGTCACAGGCAGTGAGGATTTGGCATCATGTCATGTTGGTTGTGTGAACAATGTCACATGCATAATGACCTGGATAAATCAGAACAATGAAATATGTTACTTACACTGTTACATGTACCTGCATATGGAATTACTCAGTGAAGGAGGAGGATGCTGGATCATTTAGCTGGCAAGTTCCTTAGCTTTTGTGGCAGTGTAGCCCAGAGCAGCCAAACTTACACCCCACAAAGAGTGAGGGAGAGCAGTTACCTTGTTATCCTTTTAAACAGCCGTGGCTACACTCTTACAGAAAGGTTCTACTTTTAAGTTGTCAGTATTTAGAAAATATTCTGCTGGGTAGGGAGCACAAAACCTCTATGTGTGATGCTGGTAAAGGGCAAGCAGCACAAAACCTAACCTGGAATGGTGCTCAGTATTTTCAGTGTGGTATTTTGGACAGTTTGGGTATCCAGAGTCTTGTATTGAGATTCTGTTCAATGACTGGAGATAAGAGATACCACTCTATTAGGAACAAACTTCAGTTGTCTTACTCAGATTCTTAAATTGATATTTTAAAATTGTATTGGTCTCCTTTTTTCCTGCAAAATCTGTTGCTTCTCACTTGTTTCATAAGGGATGTAGGCCCTCAAAACAGTATTTCAGTAGCTTTGCTGTGTAAGTCTCACTTTGAGCAATTTAAGGTATTTCAAAAATCTGTTTTTTAAATAGAAAAGTTTTACTCAAAGTGTTTCTGTCATACCGTTACAATATTGTGTACTGCAGCAATTTCACATTGCTTTGCTTATTTACTTCCCTTGGAATCTGAGGTTTATATAGGAAACTTAATCGTGTATATCAGGTTTGTCAGTGTTTTTATAACTGGCAAAGTCACATAATGGCAAAAAGGGAGCCTGTGAGGTAAGAAATGCTTCCAAAAGACAAGTCTCAATCATGATATGAAAGAATGGATTTTTTCATAAATCCTGTGTAATTGAAGTAATTGGGGGGGATTGTAGTCCAAAGTGGAGGCTTTGTTTCTTTGCATAGTTTATTTTAGAGGTTCATTGAGCATTAGGAAGATATTTTCAATGGTGTGGTAAACACTCAGCCTGTGTGAGAACTGGTGCTTACTGGTGGTCTGTGTGTTAAAGGAAGGAGGGAAATCCATGTTCTTAAAAGTCTTGTTAAAAATTGTATTTTCAAGTCTCTGTATTTACAATATAGATTTGTCATTATATAATATATATATTACTTCTTAGAAATCCTTGATTAATAAATTTGGCTAAAGATCTGTGAATAACAATAGGCTTTAAAAAACTGACATGAATTAAATTGTAAGGTTTAAAGATACTCCTTTTTCAGAATTCACTAAAAATTGCAAGAGTTTTATATTCTCAGGGTACTCCAAATTTTTTCTTCACTTCTCCAAGAGCAGCACACAGACAGAAGGGCGTAATCAGTAAAAATGAACTTTACTGGTTCAGGTTAACTGTAGGAAGAATGGAAAGGAGAACATAGAAGTACTGAAGGCAAGTGGCCTCCAATAAAATTGGAAATATCAAAAAGGTGCTGACTGAAAAAGTTTATTTATGTGTAGCATGCAAATTGCTTTTTCCTGGCCATTGTTTCCATAAATTCCTCATTCCCTGATAATTTTTAGCTTCATTTGAGGAAAACTGTCTAATATGTGATGTAAAGAGAGAGGGAGCAGTGGGATATGGGTATAAATTGTTTAATGGAGTCACATAAAGATAAGTGTGCTGGGGAAGAGTTGAGTGCTTTGGACAGCTGAGAGAACTCATCAAAAATAAAGTACTTGTAACCTTCAGGTTGCCAGAGCACTTTCGTGGATAACACTTGTCCATAGTGAAATTGTGGCTTAGCACCTTTTGAAAATGAGCCAGCAACTTATTTTGGTTTGTTACCATTATCAGATTGAACATTTGAATTTATTGTTTAAGGAAGATTAGAAGACAAAAGTGCCTCTTCCGCTCCCCCTCTTTTAATGAATGGTTTGCTGTGTACAGTTTTCTATTAAGTGGGAGGGGTTTTCTCATGTTGAGAAACAACAGTTCGAATTAAGAAGAAAAATAGTTGGCAGATGTGAGCAGATGTCATGTTTGCTTCTCTCCACCACTAAAAATGGGGGAAGGGGAATGACTAAATAGATTTCAGAAAGTCAGAGAACACTTACTGCTGGGTTTTTTGCATGAATTTGAATAATGTTCTGAAATGAGGGTTTCTTGAGCTGACAGCTTCTTTTACCTTCCCTTTCTGTGGCAAGGTGCACTTCAGTCAGAACAGGTGGTCCGGGTTTGGGTCCTGGTGAGCAAACATTGGAGTTTTAATTGTGATTGCCATCTCATGCCTTACATTTTCCCCACATAACACACTAAACTAAGGACTCTCTGGTTCAGTAATAATCTAAGGCAGGAGAGCTTTCAAGAGTTACATCTTGAGGCAAGTTCTTGCCTGGAAACTTGCTTGTAACTTGGTGGTCAGCACAGCTGATCACGGTAAATGAAGCACCTGAGTACAGAGAATGGAAACCTCTCCTTTGTGTCCACAGTGTGACCATCAAAACACTGTCACTTCAGTCTCTGCAATTTCGGCATCTTCTGTGGCATTCCCAAATGCCAAAATATGCCAAAACAAAATTAGGCATAGAACTGGAATTAGTTCCTTCCATTCCCTCTTCTAGAAGGTCGTGGATGCAGGGGATGTGCTTGGAACGATTCCTTGAAATGACAAGAGCCATGTACAAACCAAGTCTGTAACCTTTGAAATGGTGTGGAGTTTATTGTGCAGGTAAAGTCCAATATGACTGAGCTCTGGAGTTAATGTTTGCTCTGCTGAGCTGCTTTTTGGCCCCGCTCTGGAGCAGAGTTGCTGCCTGTGGGACAGGGCTGTGCCTGGGCATCCACCAGAGCTGGAGCTGGGGAACAACCTCTGTGCTTGGCACTGGCACTTTACACCCTTTGACTTTGGACTTTTGTTGCTTTTTGTTACAAGAGTGGTGTATGATGTTTCTTTAGTGAGTTACTGTGTTATCTTGTAGCTTTGCAGTTTTTGAAAACAAGCTTTTACTGAACTCCAGGCTGGAGTAAGGTGGTAGGGTGGGAAAGGCGTGGTGAGGTCTCTGCTTTGGGAAATGCTGCTCCTTGTTTTTCCTTGTCTTACCCAGAAAATTATTTCATGGAATGATTCATCTGTAATGATGCACACCTCCTCTTTTATAAATGATGGGGCAGGTCTGTTTATTCTTATTCTGTCCCTCAGAGTTACCGGGAGTAACTTTCTTCTACTCACAATACTGCTCTTGTGTGAAAATGTACTTTTGCCTGTGTGGAATATAGCAAAACACAAACATGGTCACCACATTCTGGTTCCAATAGCATTGAAATTCCCTTCTCTGTCATCCTTGTCTTAAATATGGTTTATTGTAATAATCTGTAAGGTTTTTTTCCTAATTAAAATTCTTAGGTGTCTGGCTTTCTAGATGCTCTCTAATTTAAGGATACCGAGACTTTAGTTAATAATATTGCAACCTTTTAAGCTTGTAAGTGGCTTCCAGAGAAAGGTGAAGGGGCTTATTTCCAAGGAGGATTTAAAATGCAAGGACTTGGCTGTGTTGCTGAGGTTTTCTGACCATGGAGCAAAGCAGTGGAGCCAAAATGCTCTGTGAAGGAGAGGTGAGCAGGCAGGGCACTGCTGTCAGACCTGTGGTGCTGAAGCAGAGCTGGACTCAAGCTCCAGTCCCTGGAGATGTGCAGGGACAGTGAATGTGACAGATGAGCAACCTGTTCTCACGTTGGGCTCTGTGTGGAGGTTGGAGCAACGACCTCCACAGGTCCCCTCCGACCTAAATTATTCCATGACTATCCAGAGACTGGAGTAAAAATATGTCTCCTTATCTATGTCAGACAAACTTCTCATCTCTGCTGCTACCTGGAGTATAAAAGCAATGGCATTTGAAGAGTAACTCTGCTAGGTTAGTCCAAGGATACCAGGAGCAGATCCTTAGGGATAGATGTAAAACACAAAATATGAGGAATTAGAGCCATAAAGGTAAGATCTGACTGCCAGTGGTTTAAGGACAATATCTCAAGCTTTATTATATTATCCTCCTTATTAGTGTTGCTGGGGATGAGTGATATCAGATGTATCCTGAGAGACACCCCAGGAACTTTCAGGTGTTCCTTGTTTTACCTGGGTAAGGGAATTCTAGTGCCAGTGCAGCTCTTGGGACCAGTGCTTGTGCTTTGAGGGCCTCTAGACCCCGTTCAAACGCTGAGTAGGAGCCAGAGTGGTGGAAGAGTTTGCAGTTTCTTGTCATAAATCTTGCTTTTCCATTTGGCAAATCAACTTGCTTGTGCAAGTTGCATTCCATGCCTGTGTTTGATTTGTGGGGCACAGAAGATGTCAGTGTTTGACTTCAGAATCCCATTGGTAGGAACTGGGCTTCGTCTTGCTGATTTTTCTCTTCTGTGTGTACACCAGAAAGTAGGGCTAGGCTGCTTAAATATCTTCATTTTTAATGTTGAATTAAAGAGATTAATGACAGTTTTGAGTCTTCTGAGGAGACTCAGATTGCTCTTACCAATATTCTGAATCTGCGTATTTTTTGTCATCTCTAGCAAATTGTTGATCATTGAGGGTCAGTTGATTGCTGACTTTTGTTCCCAGCTTTCCTTAGTCAATGCTGCTCAAAAGACACCAGGATATGTTAAAAGTCTGGCTTTGGGAAATTTATTTTTAAGCCTAATTGTCACCTAACTCTGCAGGATGAGTAATTCAGACTACCCAAAACACGAGCCACTTCACAGACAGATCACACAGTGCTTTTGCAGGCTGAAATATGTAACGTGCTGGTGCTACTTGTTTCCTTTTGTGTACAAATAACTTGAATCTTCTTTCCTTGTGGGGGCTGAGATATTTTTATAGCTGATCACTTTTAGCAGCTCTGTTATAAAGTAAGTAGAGTTATCTGAACATTACAGGCTGGTTTTGGTTGCATGTTATGCTGTGAATATCTTAAAAACTTGTGGGAGAGAAAAGGGCATTGTGATATGTCTGAAATAAGAGGATGGAATTCAGTGCTGATTTCTGTTTTCCCTGTGCCTTGCAGAAGAGGAGGATGGGGTTTGGGAGAACGGGCTCTCCTACGAGTGCCGCACTCTGCTGTTCAAAGCCGTGCACAACCTGCTGGAGAGGTGTTTGATGAACAGGAACTTCGTCCGCATCGGCAAATGGTTTGTGAAGCCTTACGAGAAAGATGAGAAACCCATAAACAAAAGGTAGGAGGCTTTATTTTGCTTTATTATAGAAGTTGGAGGGTCTATTCTTTGTGATAGAAGAAAGGTTTAATTAAGAGACTCCTGTGTATGATTTATTCTGGAGCCTGGGTCTCTGCTCTTTCTTATTTTTCTGCCTTTTTGGAGTTCTTCAAAACTTTCTTACAATGGAAGGAAGTAATGCTAAATGTGGTAAACAATGTCCTCTGTGCTGGTGCCCATGTCCAGACCATGGATAATGGGGAGGTTGGGAAAGAAGGTAGAGCCTTCTAGAAAGCAAGAAAAAGATACCTGAATGAAGAGATACCTGCCCTGGACCTGCAGGTTACTGGGACTAATTCTGCCAGCAAACACCAAGAAAGACTCATTGTAGAGAGCTCTTTGCAGATCCCACCTGAGCTTTGGATAAATTGCATCCTATGGGAGATGCTGAGCATTTGGAATGTCAGCTCCTGGTCAGAAAGAGGGTGGTGTCTGGGAATGCTGGTGTTAAAAGAATCCATGTGGCCTCCACACTGAGGGGGAGGAGGGCAAGGAGAGAATTTTTGATCTAAATTGGAAGGACTTCTTCTCATGGTTCTAATGTGGTTTGACACGGTCTATGTTGCCTAGCAATAAATAATGAAATGAATAAAAACTAGGTTAGCTGGTACAAGTTTAATCGCTGTTCCCAAATCAGCTTTTAAAATCCAAAGTAATTTAAAGCTTAGATGATGGGGTTTTTTGTGTGGCTTTTTTGTGTGTGTGTGTGTTTATGTATGTGTTAAATCTTGCATGCAGGAAATTTTAAGATCAGTGGCTTTGCTTTTTGGGTGTGGAGTTGGCCATTGTTGGCATCTTCTGCAATAAATTTAAACTTGAAAGAAATTTAGAGGCTGTTTTGGAGCAAAAGAAGCAGAAGCACATGTTTGTGTGTGTTTCTATTAGTAGTGGTGAACTGCTGCTTTTAATTTATATATAAACTTGTCCTTTAGTTCCAGGCATTTCTTTCTCCACCCTGGCCAGGGCAAATGTTTCCTCTCCAGGGTGTCCTTGCCCATCCATTTTTTTCCTGTGTGTTGTTGCTATAAATCAATAGTAAGAAGTTTACTTTTAACTATTTTGGCCAATATCGTGTTGGCACAGTCTGGGCTTTCCTCCTTTGAGGAACTGGTTTACCAAACTGCGATTTTAAACTAGCATTAGTTATGTCATGGATTGTCTTGGAGTAATTCTGTAAAGCTCTCTAGAGCAGCTGGAAAAGCTGATGAAAGCTTTTAAAATAAAATAGCAGTGTTTGTTTAATTTGGAGGCTCTGCTTCTTTTTTAAAGAAGGTCAGAATATCAGCATGCTTGATGAAAATAACTGAAGGAATTGTGTGCTTACTCACACAATTTCATAATGTGTAGCCCAGAGCTACTGGAAAAATATGTAAAAAGCTTTGGCAGATCTGTGTAAGATATTTTATTGTTGAGAAATTTCAGTATTTCTTACCAGATAGCTCGATACCATGTGATGCTCCGAGCACTGGCTTTTATGGAATGAAGTGGGGGGAATGGTTAACAGATGTGTATTCTCGTGGCAAATTTGGCTCATCCCTTCCAGGAATATCTAGAATTGGGATATTCTCTGCTCTCAGGAAAGTTGGGCTCTTCAGAGGTGTCACTTCAGGCCTGTGGGAGAAACCCAAACACTGCCATGGGTGCTTTGTGATGCCACCTCTGTAGCTCCAAAGTCTGGAACACTCTTCTAGTAAAAGGAATATTTCTCTCATGGCAAAAGTTAAATGTGACACTGCAGCAAACCCCACATAAAGAGACTTGCAGCCAGCCTGGAAAAAGCTCTGAATGTTGCACCTAGGGTGCTGATATGTTTCCTACCAGACAGTTGGTCTAGAACTAACAGAAACTAAACCTTAATACAACCTCTGCATATTTTTCATTCCTTAGGATCCATTTAATCAGCCAAACCTATACAAAGTTTATAATTTCTTTTGTAGATGTGGCTGACTTAATTAAAAACCAAACTAAACTCCCAACAGCCCCTCTTGTGTTTGTGAGTACTGATGCACATATCTTAAGAATCAGTTTTGAAGCTGTATTTTTGTCTTTCATCTCATATTACTTGTGGTGTCTTTGGGACTGTTCTTTGCATTAAGGTTCAGAAACCCTGTGAAGGAATTCCTGTGCCTGTGTAATTTGAGGTAATTCGGTATCCTGGGGATGTGAAGTTTGCTACCAGCGTGCGTTGGATCATAATTTATCTCACCCTGCACTTTGGGGCTTGGCCAGCCACTCTAGAGACTTGTTCCCCATGTTTTACAACTGCAGATTTCAATCAGGTTGGTTGTTCTTGATGGAAATCTTTAGTTTCAAGGAATTTGACTGGAAATGGAGCAGTCAGTGCCCTTGGTATGGAGGTGACTCCTTCCCCTGGGCTTTCTGGGGCTGTGGCTGAGCGACCTGCAGGACCTCAGCCCTGCTCTGTCCCCCTCTGTCCCTTTGAAGGATGTGCAAATAGAGCTGTTTCTTTCATTTGAAGCTGATCCCGTCTGGATTTTTCCGAGTTCTGTTTGAAAGCATGTGCTTCCAGAACGGGAGATTTTCTGTGCTCTGCTCTCCCAACAATAGCCGTCGGTGGTGGCGCAGCAGCCAGGAGGCTGTGATTCTGATAGGTGTTGGGCTGTGATAACAGCTCGTCCAGCAGCTCTGGCTTCCTGTCTGTTGCTGTGGTGGGGTTTTTTTCCTCCTTGTATAAGGTTATATTGAAAAAAAAAAAAAAGTCCAGGTCATTGTACATTTAAATTTTAAAAGGTCAGTCCCAAATGTTC
Source organism: Corvus kubaryi (assembly GCF_017639235.1). Classification (NCBI taxonomy): domain Eukaryota; kingdom Metazoa; phylum Chordata; class Aves; order Passeriformes; family Corvidae; genus Corvus; species Corvus kubaryi. The sequence goes on from NW_024581088.1 coordinate 8,608,806, forward strand.
ATAATTGATGCCGGTGTGGCACATGAGCAGATGACAGGGAAGTCAGAATGAAATAGTTTTGAGTGTTCACTGTTTAATGATGTGACTCCTAAACAAATAAACTTATTAAACTAACCTCTATTATATGATATCTCTTAAAAGTTTTGCTGTGGGAGCCTCAGCTGTTTGCGTTGTGCAGTCACGTGCTGCGAGGTAACAACCGTGACCTGCTCTTCCCTCCCTCCCCTGCTGCTCCCCAGTCTAAAACCAGCACTGAGGAAAGTGAGACACTCGTGGATGGGCTGAAATTTGATCTCTTAGAACAAGTCACACGGTTACCCTGCCTGGGGAAACTCTCGGAGGTTTTCACGTCTGCTGGTTCCACTCCTGGTTGTAGATGGGGCAGGGATGGAGCAGCTCCCTGAAGGGAGGGGGGCAGTGTGTGCTGGGGTCTTGTTTCCCATTTTTAAGTAGGTGATTTCAGTTTTCCAGATGAATAAAAGACTAAAGAGAGGATTTTGCTAATGGTCTTTGCAACTAAGCAAAAAAAAAAAAAAATCGTCTCTGTCACAGCCTGTTTTGGTCACTTGGAGACTACAGACGCTCAGTAATGTGGTTTAAATGACTACACATTAAATTAAAATTTGACAAATAGGAATGTCATTCTCTTTTCTCCTTTCCAACCAACTGTGTTGGTATTGCCACTTTCAAGAATACGGTTGTGTATGGTTTATTCCAAAATCCCCTCAAAAATGTGAGATGGAGACTGTGATCTGCTTCATCCCACTGTCTGTCTGCCTGTGCTGGTTGCACTTCCTTTGGGTGAGACTGTTCCTCTTACTCATTAGTGCATTAGTGGGGTATACCTGGAATAAATATGATTAGGAAACCTGTCAGATTAAATACTAGTTTAGATACAATTTAAGTAGATCAAATATGACACTCCTAATGAAGCACAAGTACAAAGTGTTTATGTGAGGGGCATCTCTTGGAGTTTTTTGTAATAATTACAACTTGCTAAACTTTAACACAATTGAAATAGCAGTAAGCAAACAATTGAGTAATCCTGAATTTGTGGGTGGATCTGGTAGACAACTGAAAGTCTAGAATGCTAAAAGCTGCTATATTACTTTCATGGTTGCTTTTTTTCCCCCCCTTGTAATTGGGAAATAATGTAGCCAGTTGCAGTGGGTGGCAAAGCAGAACTTGTGTCTGGTAAGTTCACTTAAAAATTGTGAAAAAGCACCAGAGAAAAACACCACAGACCCAAAACAAAAAACACAAAAAAACACCCCACAAGCCACTTGGAAATTCATAAGTGATAAGGTTATCATAACTTGCTGTACAGGTTTCAGGGTAATTCTATTTACCACAAGTCTGGGTTCAGGATTTTAGAAGGCCAGGGCACCATTCTCTTTTTTTTTTTTTTTCCCATGGAAATACTAGTTGAGCTATGTAAATAACATGTTATATAAATAATAAGTATATAACTTCATGGGAAATGACTGCTGCAAAATATTCTAGATGTCAGTTTGGTTTTATTTGACACCTCTGTACATGTAGCTGTCTTGTTTTGAAGGTGTGCTTATCATGGTTCTGTAGAGAGGTTTTTTTCCCCCTCTTTACCTCATCTTGCCATGAGGAAGAGGTGGAAGTGTGGGTGTGATTCCTGAGTGTGGTGCAAGCCTGGTGGCAACCCTGCAGTCTGGAACTGGGATGGCCATGGCTGCACTGTGTGTTTGGGGGGTATTTTTTTAGTTTGGGCCCTGGAAATGGTCCTGCTGTGCCATCAGAAATATCTGTGTTGCCATTGAACAGCGTGGACGGGATCAGCTCTTGCCTGGCTGGTCTTCACTGCCCTTAAGACAAAGGGAATGTTGCTTTTGGTCTTTTTCAACCCACATTTCTGCCTCATCCCCATTTACATCCCTTTTTCCCAGTTCCCATGGTCGTCTTTCCACAGGAACAGAAAATTTTACTTCTTGATCCCCTGGGATGCTGCTGGGAATTATTATTAAGGAATAGAATAAGATTTCTGGGTGCTAAAGCTCAACAATTCCTTCATACTTGAGAGAGTTAACTACCAAAACAAGGTTCATCCACAGGTTTTGGGTGTATTTCTGTCTATTTAGTCTGAAACCAAGTGGCTCTTCCCTGATAGTGCTGGAATATTTTCTTTTAAGGCTGCTCAAGTCTTTGCAGTGTAAATTTCCTCCCTATGTTAATCTTTAAATCAAACAATGTCAACATTTTTTTACAGCAGCTCTAATGAGGCTGTTCTGGCATCATGTCCCGGCAGGAGAGCAGGTGATGTTTTTCCTTTTGCTGTAGACAGCTGGAATTGAGAGCTGCTGTAAGTAGGACAGTGCAGGATAAACAGCAGGAGCTGAGAGCATTGATCACATGATTGTCTCTTTGGAATATTGGGTTGCTAGAGAGACTACAAGCAGACAAATTTAGCACTTTACATCACAAAGCAGTTTTCTCTTATTTAGCTTAAATTACACTGGTAGTTGGTTCATCAGGAAAAAGGAAAAAAACGATATGGCTCTTGGTTTTTAGTTTTCAACCATAAATCTGCTCTTTTTGTTCACTAAACAATAAAATAATACAAAAGCCATACAGATACTTCAGATTTTGTTAGATGACAATTTTATAATGCATTTCCATTTTGAACTTTGAAAAAATCTGGCTTAACAAGATGTTTGTAAATGTTTCAGAATGGGAAAGAGCAATACAGGGAAAGCTGTTCCCCTGACTTTGGGACACAGGGATGTTCAGCTATTATCCTGTTCCCAAATATGTTCTGGTTCCTTATTCTTTATAGCACATGTATCTTTCCCTGTGAAAGCTCAAGCTCAGATAATTGAGATTTGCAGCCTCAAATTAAAGGATGCTAAAATACAAGGTGACAGGTTTATTAGCCTCATTTAAGTTCTGAAATACAGGAACGTGAGCAAACTCTTTTTGTAGTATTGTTTGTAGTTGTATCTAGAAAAATTTATACCTTTGTCTGTATATATAACCTTCTTGCTGCCCTCTGAAAAAAATCAGTTTGCTTCCTTTTAAAATATCATGCTGGAGTTTTAGTGTGTATAAAAGTAAAATTGTTTCTATTGGGATGAAGCTAAGCCCATTAATAATGAAGTTAATATAAGTTTAGAAGTCTAAGGCAGCTGTGGCTTATTCTGGAATACAGGTTGCTTGCTACATTTATATTTGTTTTAGTGCACATAACTCAGTTATGGAATAAATAAATATTTTTAACTCAGGTCTAAGTCAAATCAAAACATCCTCAGCCACGAAGAATGCTTTGGAGAGCCTTTTGACAGGAGTCATTAATGATGTGCTTTGAACTGGAAGGGTTTTTTCTACTTTGCTATTAGCTATGTTTTTCTGCTTTGTGTTATCATCAAAATCAGCTTTCTGCTGTATTTCCCTTCCTGGCCATGGGGAATTACTCAGGGATGCTTGGAAGAACATCTCTGCTCCATGGCTTTGTCCAGAGTGAGAGAAGCAGCTGGAATTTCAGCTCTGGATGCTTCATTTATGATACGGAATGTGCAGCTCTCTAGCTGCTGTAGCGTTGCATTTGCTGAGGTTCTTTGCACTGGTTTTAGTGTTTCACTTATTTCCTATTTTGCTGATCACAGCACAAGCACACTGAATTTCCTGCTCCTTTGTAGTCAGAATTAAGACTTGGGGGGGGTTGGCAATTCAGAATTGTGGATGGTGAGTGGGAATTGAAGATGCCCCATTTGAAATGGGATGGGATTTTGGAGCAGCAGAGGAGGGAAGGAGGTGGAGAAGAGGCTTTTCCTCAGTACCTGCGACATTCCAGCCACACCTGGAAGTGCGGATAGTCCCAAAGAACTGTTCTGTTGTATCCCAGCTTGGTTAAAGGGCAAAGAAAACAAAAAACAAAAGAAGGGTCTTAGGCCTTTGGGGGGGGGGGGGTGTCACCTTAAACCTATTCACATTTTTATTTCTGTTTAATTATAAGACTGTGTTTTCCAGCCCAAGAATTTACTATAGAAGGGAAGTGTCACATTTTCAAAAGGAGGTTCTTTAATGCTTTGAGTTTATTTAAGTGGCACCCAGAACTTGTCTGTGGTGAAGGACAACTCTTGGGGTGACTGAGAGTTGGGAACTCTCAGGTCTGTGGCTGCTGCTGGCAATTATTGTCAGCCAGTCCTGGTGTTGATTCTTGGGGAAAATGCCCCAAGGATTCTGGGCACTGGGCAAGATGTACCAATTTTTGGCAATCATTTTATAACAGACTGAAATAATGGTGCAAACTAATTAATTACATAGAGCCTTACCTCAGCTGATGCGTTTGTGCTCCTAAACAAACAGTGTGTTCTGCCCCACTGGAAGGGAAATGGTGGGATCAGAACTGCGACAAGCATTAGTCCTGGGACAGAAATTCCAGTCTGCACCGTCTGTTTCCCTCGTGTAGGGAGTGGCAGTGAGTGTGTGTAGTTTATAAGGATTCAGTAAATATTTTGGTTGGGTTAGCAGTGCTTTGGCAGTGTAAGGTGCTCCCACTTCAACTCAGAAGTAATTCACAAAGACAGTCTAGGAAAACAGGAGATAGTAATTACATAAAACAAACATTTTCTCTTTCAGATGAAACATTTGGATGCCTTTTTTTTTTTTTTTTTTAAATTTACTATCAAAATGTGCTTTTAGTTGGAGCCTTCCTTGTGCTGGTGCTGTTGGTGTCGAGGGGAGGTGATTTGAGTGTGGATTAGTGGGGTCCTAATGCAGCCAATGTTTGGGAAGCACTTTAAAGATCTAAAGCTCTACAGAAGTCCTAATGTGGAGACAAAACCAGACCTAATTACCTTTTTATCAAGAAGATATTTTCAGATTTGCTAATGGAAACCTCCTGTAGATGTGGATTTTAGTGTGGTTTCCCCTCCTACCCTTCAGTTATTCTTAAAAAGGTAGAAGGAGAAATTGTATTGAATTTGTCCACAGCAGCCTCTGGTTTTTTCCCCCCATTAAATCATAATCCTTTGTCTCTGAAACTAAAACATCTTTGTTTTGTATGATTAGAGGGAAGAGGGAGCATGGGGGAATCAAATGGTTTTACACAAATGTATTTTAATGGAGTGTAGGTGAGGATTGAAGGTTGCTTCAAATAGTGTTATTCCCAAGGAGTCTCTTTCTTATTTTATCTTTTATTTGTTTTTAAAGTTGCTTTCAGGATTGGACCTCAATCTAACTGAATTCTGGTGTGTTCAGATCAAAAATCATAAAGAATGCTTTTTCTGATGGCACTTCATATCTATTCAGAGATCAGTTGGAAACTGGATTATTGGTACTTAAATTCTGTGATGGGGACTTGAATGAAATTAATTAGAAATGTTAATGGAGCAACTTGATGTTTGGGGTCAGACAAGAAAAAGAGGTTTTTTGAGAGTTAGGATTTTGTTTTCAGAATTTTCTGAATAAAAGTATGTGCAACAGTACATGATGGTAGTGGTAAAAGTACTAAAAAGGGGGTTATCTATGCTGACTTTACCATCAGCTATGTTTTTTTTTTCTATATCTGACCTTAAGGACGTCACTGATTCTCTCTTTAGGCAGAATAAAATTTCGAAGTGTTGAGGTGTAGGGATTTTTTTAATATTTCAGACGTGAGATGCTCTGCACAAATTACCAGTGATCTTCTGAGCTACCTAAAATAGTCTGCAAATAAAAATAGGATGAACTCTCCGTTAGCAGGCAGGAAACCACCAGCCTGATTCTGTTACTGTGTCCTTGACTGACTTGTAAAGATAATTTGCCTATTTACCCCAAAGTGATATGAGGTGGGTTTTTTGCTTGATGAGGATTTTTGGCTGTGAGGTGAGTTATTGAGGAGATTAGAGGCGGACTTAGGGAAATAGTGGAAATATATATATACACACACACCTTTTTTTTTTTTTAGTAGATTATGGTAAGGTTTGGAATATTCCTCCTAAGCTGAGGTTGTACACTGGCAGCCAGGCTCTAGAAACTTAAAGAATTGGAGGATGTTCAAATGTATTAACTAAAAAAAAAACCAATAATAAAAAGCATGCATGTTTCTAGAGTTTTTTGCTAACTCCATAAAATAATGTGTGTAGGGGCATCCAGTACCATAAAGCTCTGGTTCTTTGTGTTCCTTCCTCCTTTTCTCCACTCCCTCCAAAGAGCTTCCCTGTGGTTTTGATTTTTGTTTTAATTAGGATTCTTTATTTGTATTTCTTGTGATTATTTCCACATGCATTGATATTTTTTAGGTTCTGTAACCGAAAAGAAATTAAATGTGAAGAAGCAGTTTCTGAGCACGACTGGCTCAGAAGAAACAAACTGTGTTTGAGTCCATGAAGTGTTAAGTTTGCATTTCAGGTTAACCTTTAGTTTAAAGCAAACTCCTGCTTCCAGGGGATACTTTTTGTCCCTGGTGGGATGTTTCCCTTATCCTGAGTTTCCCTGTTTCTACTGTGTATTTGTCCTGTGAAACATATTATTCTACTGGCCATAAAGCGACTTTGCTGCACCTCTGAAAGAAACCCCCACGGTGCTGTGCATCATTCTGCTGTTTAACACTTAAATTTATAACCAGGATTAGTGGAAGTGGGGTGATACTTGGGTTTTCCAGGATGGATTGTAGCAGTGGATCCTCTCTCCATGCCATGGATCCAGGGCTGGGAACAATGCAGGTGCCAGCACTGGGTGCTCTCTCACTGGATTATGTTGCTGGAAACCTCTCCCCTGCTGAGCTGGGGGAGAAAAGAGATCTGATTTGGGTGGGTTTTTTTGTTTGTATTTTTGGATTTGGCTTTCGAATGGTGACCTTGAGTTTTCCTTGCTCCTCCTTAGGACTGGTTTTGCAGTGTGATGAATTGAAATGCTTCTGTTATCATGCTGATGCCTCCCTTTGTCTTGGTTTATCTGAATTCCATCAGATTATGCTGTGATTGTCTGCCCTTTATCTGGCTAACAATGGGGTGTTTACAAGAGGTGAAGCTTAATTGCATTTAAAGTGTATATAGGGAATATGTGCTTTTATTTTTAAATTTTATCTTGCTGATACTGAGCTTCTGAATTGTGTCTGTCACTGGGAACCAAGACACTGCCAACTCCTTCACCTCAAAACATCCATTATGGTTTGGAAAATAAAATTCAGTTTGGAAATCAGTCTTCCACTATTTGCATAAGGATTAAAATTTAATCAGATTTCCATACAGGAATTTAGTGGTGTGTCCTGGCCACATGACTTCTCTTCAACTTGAAATCATCAACAAGATGCTCAGCTCCATCCTCACTGCGTTTTGGAAACTTAATTTTCCTGAGATTCCTGAGCAGTGTGGGATTTCAGCTGTTATGGAGCAGTTGATAATTCACTCTGCTTGGTTTTGCCTTCCTTTCCTCCTGCCCTTTAATTAAAGTTGGTGAAATATATTTCACATAAACCACGGAACTGATGTGGATGCAACATAAAATGTTTTGCTGGTTGTCCTTGCAGGGGCCAGCTGTATTTTTGTAACAACAGCAGGGAGCAGGGCCCCCAAAATTGGGAATTCTGTGCAGCGTGATCTTGGGGAGCTGAAGGTTTCATGTAGGTGCTCACCAATAACTGTGCCCAGCACTGGCAAACAGCATTTAGCCCAGGTGTAGGAAGGAGAAATGTTTATGGTTGGGGATTTTTTTGCTGTTCAAGCCTTTTGGGTTTTTTCCCCTAAAACTCTGGACCATGAGAGACGCTGTCAGTGAAGCATCTGCTATTAAACATTGACACTTGCCTTAATGACTTTAATTAAGAATGTCTTGAGCCTTGGTTTTTTTTAATTGATTGTATCTTCCCTTTTGTGTGTAGGTATGGGATTTCATTTTTAGTTACTTGATTGGCTTCAAGACCATGAAGATAAGATTCAATTTAAAGAACAAAACAAAAGCACTTCTCAAAGCTGTTGCCATTCTTCTTGCTCTTAAATTTAAGTGACTTGTTGGCTGTTATTAAATTCTGCTTAGTGGAGCTGTTACAGGAGAACCTAGATATGACCTCACTAAAAATAAAATACATTCAGAAATATTTCTAGAGATTTTAAATAAATGCATAAGGTATAAAAATATTAAGTTACAGGTTTTTGTCTCATAAAAGATTGTGTTTTAAATTTCCTCATGACAGCAAAATATAATGTGTCAGGCTGAAGAAATGGAAAACTTAGTGCCTGTTGTTTTCTAACTGATTTTTCTTTGGCTTTGACTCTAATGCTGGAATGCCTTGTAAAGGGAACACATATTTAGCATTTTCTTGCTATTTAGGTATAAGAGTGTTTCAGTTACTTCCATTAATGAATATATTGTGAGGAAGTGCCTTCTAACTGCTGAAAAAGAGACCAACTTATTTGAAATTCTGTACTTCAGACTTACTTTCTGCCGTTGCCTTTGCAGTGAGCACTTGTCCTGCTCGTTCACCTTCTTCCTGCACGGGGACAGCAATGTGTGCACCAGCGTGGAGATCAGCCAGCACCAGCCCGTGTACCTGCTCAGCGAGGAGCACCTCACCCTGGCCCAGCAGTCCAACAGCCCCTTCCAAGGTGGGATTGCTGCCAGTGCTGGCTGTTACACCTGGATTCATCCTCTGGGTGCTCACTGAGGGCTTGGGGCAGGCTGGCAGTGGGGGCAGAGCATGTCCTGCTGTCCCCAGCTGTGCCCTGTCCTCACACAGTCAGGCTGCTGTGTCCTGGCCCTTCTGCAGGTGGAGCATTTGCATACTCATCTCTTGGCATGTAATTGAATCATTTGTCCTCATGACACGGTTTCCAAGTACTGTCCTATTGGTGACTTAAGTATTTTGCCGTTTCAACCCTATAACCCCCACATACCTTCACCAACCCTCTGTGAGAAACCCATTTCTGACTCAGTGTATTTAACCTATTCACACCCCCTTCCCTTTTTACTTGGCTCTTCCTTGCCTGTAAATCCCTGTGGTTCCCCCAGCAGATGCAGGTTGTGCTCTGGAAGACAGAGGAGTGCTGGGGCCTGAGTCTGGTCAGTGGGGCTGTGTGATCCCTCCCTGTGTCAGACCCTTGTGCTGCTGCAGAAATCAAAATCACCTCTCCTGCATGACCACACACCTTTAGCAATGCTCAGTGTCCAAACTTGCTTTTTTTTCTGAATGCAATTTACCAGCAGCTGTGCTTCCCTACTATGGACAAGACTAAACATGAAACAGATGATTCCCTGTGTATTCCCTGTTGTTGTAACAAGCTGAATGAAAGGATGAGGAAACACCTTAACTCTGCCAGGATTTGGAAGTGTTTCTTTATCCCACCTGTATCTGAGACTCCTTGCAAGCCAAGATGAAAACTTGCCTGTTGCTTGTTTGAATTGATTAATTTGTAGTTGTTATTGTGGTTCCTCAATTCTTACAGTACATATAAATTTAACAATGTGAGCCTATTGCCAAAAACTCACGTAGTGTAAATCATGATTAGGCTGCATTTTGACTTACCTATGGTAAGTTGTTCATTTGGTGTGGCTGAAATAAGAGTGCTGCTATTGCAGGGGGGAAGAGGGAATTTGGGGTGGATATCATCTCCAATGGATTTTTATTTCTGTTTTAGTTATCCTGAGCCCCTTTGGGTTGAATGGCACACTCACAGGGCAGTCCTTCAAGCTTTCTGATTCATCCACAAAAAAGCTGATTGGGGAGTGGAAGCAATTCTACCCCGTCACATCCAACTTGAAGGAGGGATCTGAGGAAAAACAAGAAGAAATGGATTGGGAGGATGATTCTTTAGCTGCTGTTGAAGTTCTTGTTGGTGAGCTTGATTACCTTTTAATTACTGAAATAAACTGGCTGATTAAGTCTGCAAAATTCTGAATGCAGAAGTGACCCCATTTGATTCCTTTTGCAACAATGGTTGTTGGGTTTTGTTTTCCTGTTTGGTGCTGGGGACTATCTACGATGAGTTGCTGCTCAAAGTAGATTTTGCAGACCCAGTAGTAGGAGGTCTTATTCTTATGTGCCCTGAGAGGCAAAATTTTTAAAAAAATAAATAATAAAGAGAATAAAAAACCACCCTGGATGATCACTGTTGACATCTGAGCTGCATCAAAATCAAGTTGTGCTGTTTCAGAGTCTGTGCAAATTCAAACAGAGCACTTGCCTTTTAGTGATGTCTTTAAAACCACAGTCCTGGAGAACCTGATGTACTCAGGCACTCCCTTTATTTGCCATTTTTCCCAAAATCCCAGCCCCTGGATGCAGTAGTTTGCCCTGCTGTGGGCTTGTGACCTTTGATTTGCCAGCTAATGCAATCCCTTCTCTGTGAGGGGCTCGGAATGCAATGAAGGCTGGAGACCCTCGTGCTGATGGGGATGTTGGCAGTGTTACATGATACTAAAAAGGATTTTTTCAGCCTTTATAAAACAAAATGATAGAAGCAGGCAGCAGCGTGTGGATGTCTCTGCCTGTGTATGCAAAGCCCAAATCTTCTGTATAAAGCAAATCAAGTAATGATGAAGGTGACAACAGAGGTCTTTTGTCCAAGGAGATGCTTCAGTAGGTAGAAGAGGGTCTGTAAGCTTAGGAGTGAGTGCTAAAATGATCCATTTGATGACTTTGAGTGTCAGCCTTGGTAAGTAACTGGGAAATGCCCTCTCTTGGCAGCTGGTGTGAGGATGGTGTACCCTGCGTGCTTTGTGCTGGTCCCTCAGACAGACATCCCTGCTCCCAGCTCCGTGGGGGCTCCCCACTGCTCCACCGCTTGCCTGGGGGTCCACCAAGTGCCTGCTTCCACCAGAGACCCTGCCATGTCCTCGGTCACACTGACTCCACCCACGTCCCCGGAGGAAGTTCAAACAGGTGGGAAGGAATTGGCTCCTGCATGAGGGAATCATTTCCATGGCATCTCCTTCAAACCCAGCAGTGCTTGCAGGGGATTCAGGTGCTCAGTGTGCAGCTGGCTTGGTAGGAAAAATCACATTTCTTTAGTCCTAAGTTTGTTGTAGTAAAACCAATGTTGCCAGTTGTGAGCAAAATAAACTCTTCTGTAAGCTACTGAAATTAGAACTGCTGTTGTAGCTGGGGTTGTTACCAGTCCTTTAGATTGCTCTGGGGAAGTTTTGGGGGCTTTTTCCCGTGTGTCTGTCTGTGTTCTGACACAGCTTCATAACCCCCGTTGTGCCCTTGGTCGTTAGTGAGAAGGTGATGCTTTCTCACAGTCCAGGAAGATTGGCTGTAGTTAAGTTTCCAGCAAGGCTGTGTGCCCTCTGCCCTGGGTGTGAGCAGTGGTTATGGGGCGCTGATTTAGGTCACAGCAGGTGAGACTCACAGATAGTTTCAGGTGACTTACGTAAGTTTTATTGTGCAGAAGAGGTTTTGTTTCTTTTCTGCTTCCATGATCTTCTGTTACCCAAGCTTGACCCTTTTTTTTAATCATAATGTTGGCTTTGCTCAAGTTATTTTCCATTTCAGGTAACTTTCATCAAAGATAAAGAATAGCCAGTCCACTTACAACATGAATATATATATGGTGCTTTTTAAAATCTCCTGTAATAATTTCCTACTAGTCCTAAATTTTCTGTGTGTTTTTATTTCCTAACATTGAGTCAAGAAGATACTTTTCTTCCTATCATGCTCCTGTGGTGATTGATTTGGAATAATAGACACTGCATTGTCTCACAGCCTAAATCTGTTTCCTCTGGTGCTGCTTTTCAGTTGATGCTCAATCTGCCCAGAAATGGGTGAAGTTTTCCTCGGTTTCAGACGGATTTATCTCGGACAGTACCAGCCATCACGGTGGCAAAATCCCCAGAAAATTGGCCAACCAAGTGGTGGACAGAGTCTGGCAAGAGTGCAACATGAACAGAGCACAGAACAAGTACGTACTCATCCTCTGAAGCCAAAAATACCAATATTTTGTGAGTTCCGTGTAGCAATTAGTTCTGTTAAAGGTGCTGCTGGTGGAATGTGCTTTACTCTTCTAATAAACCATTTTTAAAGAAGTTTATTTTTTCCTAACTATTTAGGAATGATTTACTTAGTTCTCAGTTTAATATGTCAGGAAAAGGCTATTTATCATTTCTTTGCTGATTCCCATGTCACCAAACTGCTCTTGAGCTTTGCCAGAAGATAAGAGAAGAACATATGTTGCTCCCAAATAACTCTCCTGGTATTGAATCCTAGGAGGAAGTATTCTGCTACATCAAATGGCTTGTGTGAGGAGGAGACAGCTGACAAGGTGGCATCCTGGGATTTTGTTGAAGCCACGCAGAGGACAAATTGCAATTGTTCAAGGTACAGCACTTGGCAGAGGCGCAGCCTCCGATGTTCACCGGGGCTGAAGTGCTCAGGAGAGGCTCCTGATCGCTCCTGCAGGGGTAATTAAGCAGTAGCTGCTCGTAGGAAAGCTGTAACAAAATCTGTATCTCCTCTCCTAAATGTCATTGGAGGTCTTCAAAGTCTGCCCAAGAAGTTACAGCAGAGGTTGGAGTCAAGTGAATCAGCTGAGGGGACCTGCTGCCAGTGCAGGGACGATTCCTGAGTCCTGGGCTGGAATTCTCTATGGATATGGGCAGCTTTCTCAGGGAATGGGAAGCGAATGCTATTTATTTAGGATTTAAGCACCTCTTCTAGAGGGCTGTGGCATTAGCCTTGAAAGGACAAAGCTGTTAATCATGAGCTGGATAAATAGGAATAAAACCCCCGAACCTGCTGTCTAGGAAGGGTGGCATTCCATGGGTGGCTGTGTGGAGAACTACTTCTCTGGGAGTGGATGCCAGTGTATGTTTTTTATATTAGCTGGGGGAAAAAGGGATCAAAACAAAGGGCAAAAGTCTGAGATTAAATAAAAATATATAATACAGCCTTTTTTGAGGCTGCAGTGCCACAGACTGTTAATACAGGTATTTAAAATAAATGGAAACATTAATTTCATTGAATTCTCAATTTTTGTACTTATGGTAGAAAATTAATCTTGAGGTGACTGAAGTGTTGCAAAAGGTTTAAACACTTTCTCTGATTTAAATGTTACACTGATTACCTTGCAGTGAATATTGATATCTTAGAAAAAAATTAATGTCTGGAGGATGTAGCATTTTGAGAGAAATGCATTTTTTAAACTCACTTATTGAAATGGTTGGTTAAAGTTCTGTGGAAATACTTGTGTCCTGAGAAGAGCTGGGATGTGGAGGAGGATTAAATGTTCTTTTCAAGGAGAATTTAGCTATGATAGCACTAGTTAAGAAAAAACTAATCAATTAACTATGTGAGGTATGTATTAGAGATATGCAATTGCCTAAAGAGAAATTGCAAAGACCTAAACCCCCCTATTATTCCATGTGTTTTGAATTCTAAGTGGAGAAAAACATTTGGATGTGTGAGAGAGTTTGAAGTAAAAATAGATTTTGATACCTCTTACCTTTTATCCCTGCCTAATCCTGTTTTTTCAATACAAGTGCTGCTTAACTTTGCTAATGGAAGAGTGGCAAAGAGTTCCCAGGCACTGAGGATGTACATGCAGTTCAATGGCTTAATCATAAACATTTCATTCTACACTTCAGTATTTCATGTGCCTCATTCTGTCAGATGATCCTGAAAGTTGGCATCTTGAACTTCCAGATGAAATGTTCTAGCTCAAGTGCATTTTCACTGAAAAAACCCAACTGTATTAATGCAGTTGAGACACTGAGTTTTTCATATTCCCACGCTTGCTAAACTTGTAGGTAAGCAGCTACAAAAGCCTTGAAATAGCTTGGAAAGAGCTTTTGTAGAACTTAGTGTGGCTTCTTAGTTCTTGATGTTAATTTTCCAGTCAACCCTCTGAGGCTTGGGCAGCTCTCTTGGTTCATGTCAGTGTTTGAATTCCAGAAGCCATTCACTAATTCTTACGTTGTTCTACTGCTTCATCAGTGCTGGCACAAGTTAAAAGTGACAAGGTATTCATGTGACAATCTATTTCTGCTAAAGCAGTTATAAAGCACTGTCTTAATTCTGAGGATAATTTGTGTGTTTGGCTCATAGAACAGATGTAACAATTTTTAAAAATCTTACAATGCTACTCAAGTCACTCAAATTCTGGTCAGAAAGAAGAGGCAGCTTCACTTCGAAATGGTTTCAGTTCCAGACGTCTCTAATGGGCTGTTTAATGGCCTAGAAGCAGGTTCTTATCTAGTGAAAAAGAACACCACAGACATATTTGAAAGATTAATGTGGAGTCTTTTCCCCTGTATTAATTCTGCAGGCACAAAAATCTCAAACCAAGAAATTCAGGTCAACAGGGGCAGGCCCCACCTGTGGGCCCCCAGCAGCCGGCGGCTCCGAAGCACAAGACAAATGAGAAGCAAGACAAAGGGGATAAGCCACAGAAACGCCCTTTGACTCCTTTTCATCATCGTGTATCTATCAGTGATGATGTTGCCATGGAGGCAGATTCAGCGAGTCAGAGGCTTGTGATGACTGCACCAGACAGCCAAGTGAGGTTTGCCAATATCCGAACTAACGATGTAGCAAAGCCCCCCCAGCTGCACGGGGCCGAGCTGGCAAACTCGCCACAGCCGCCGCCGCTCAGCCCCCACCCCTGCGACGGCGCCGACGAGGGGGTGCCCAAAGCTCCCTCCACGCCCCAGAGTCAACACTTCTACCAGATGCCAACGCCAGACCCCTTGGTTCCCACAAAAGCAATGGAAGACAGGCTCGATGGCTTGTCCCAGCCTTTTCCAGCTGCGTTCCCCGAAGTTATAGAGCCCACCATGTATGTCGGCACTGCCGTGAATTTGGAGGAGGACGAAGCTGACACGACTTGGAAGTATTATAAAGTTCCAAAGAAAAAGGATGTGGAGTTCTTACCACCCCAGCTTCCAAATGATAAGTTGAGAGATGATCCAGTAATACCTGCTGGACAGGAAAATGTAACATCAGTTACAGAGTAAGTGGTGCTTGGTACTGGAGTAACACAAGAAGTGAGGGAACAGGAAGGCCAGAGGCAGGAGTTTCTCTGTATAAGGAGCAGTAATGCTGAGGGTGTGAGCACAACTCTGGGTACAAGAAGTTAGTTCTTGTGAAATTGGAGCACAAAGCACAGTCAGATCTGCAGCAAGACTTTCCAGTTTTTTCTCATTTTAGCTCTGATTTAGCTGACAGCAATAATATTTATTTTTATACTATAAAATTAATCTGTAGCCAAATGATGCCTATTTGGGACTTAAGTCCCTTACCTCCCCCCCCCCAAAAAAAAAAAAACAAACCAGAAATAACCTTTTCACTTTAGTGTGTGCTTTCTTCATTATTTGAAGAAAATATGAATGGTCTGAGCTGCAGAGATCCTGTTAAAAGTTTCTTCTCTCATTTCTGCTCTTGTCTTCACTCAGAAGAGCTGGTGTTACAAGCCCCAGCTTGTAAAACATTCTGCTCTGCTGCTTGCTTCCATTGGGATAAAGGAATTGTCTACTTTGGATATTAAGTTTTAATAAATTCTGGAGCTTAAGGGCAGTGGAGGAAATAAAACTCTGGTGGTTTTAGTGTTAAAGCTTAGGTTTGAGCTCTGTTTTACTGCAGAATGAGTTAAGATGAATTTGCTTTACCAGTTAGAGCAAAAACCAACTCCACAAAAAAGATCACCACCACCAAAAAACCCAAGCCATAAGAACAAAAAACCTGAACCAGAACCCCTTGGCCTCGTGGGCTGTGTCCCTGTGCTGTTGCAGTGAGTAGGAAATTGTTCCTGTCATCCCTGTTTCACAACACTTCCCCGTGAGGATACACCGCCGCAAAAGGACAGCCATGGGAAGTAACAGGTGCTGACAGGGCTGTTAATAGCAGTCAGAGCTTAACAGGATTGGGACGTGGATGAAGAGGTGACAAACTTGGGCTCGGGGCTGTGATCGAGGAATTAAGAACTGCACCCAGAGCTGCCTCTATCCGTGCACTTCTGTTGATTATTTTTGGTCCAAATTTTTATATTCCTGTTCAGGTGAAAGGAGACTCTTACTGTGATGAGGATCAAATTATTGAGAGCTTTGGGTTTTATTTTAGGAGCTAAGGTGCTGAATTTGTGGTGGAAGGCAGCTACTCACAAGACAGAAGGTTGGAGTTGGTTTTTGTCCTGTTGTTGGCAGTGGGAAGCCACTGGTGGCAGCACTGGGATGGCTGTGCAGGAAAGCTGGGAGAAGGAGTAAATCTGTTGTAGCTGTTGGTCTGTGCTCACAACATAGTTTCTTATCTTGTGGTCAGTGTTTGAGAGACTCTTTCAAGATGTGCATTTATAGGATTTTTTAGTGCTTTTTTTTCTGTGCTTTGAATTCACTTCAGCCAAGCAGATAAGGAAAAACGTTTCCTTTTTTCTCTTCAAGACATGGTCTTTCCTAGTTTGGTTTGAAAACTTACCAAAACCAGGTTTTTTTCCCCTAGAATATCTGGCTGTTTAACTTCTCTTCCTCTGGTTGACTCATGCCGGTCAAAAATACAGCAAAGGCCTTTAATTCCCCATTCCTAGAAAGTCGTTCCCATCTCTTTTTTTGCCTTATTTTTTTCTTTTCTGATGGCAATTTTTGCAGGATTTAGAAAACTGGTTTATTGAGCATGGAAGAGCAGCATGGATAGATTTGGCATTGTTGTTGGCTGTGAGGTGTTTTATGGGACAGTTTGTTTCTAGGAAGTGTCTTTGACAAAGTCAAACTGTTTCTATAGTTGAGAGGAATGTGCAGGAACTACTCATCTTGTTTGAGGGAGCACCTTCCTCTCCTGGTGCCTTTTGTATGTTGGGATACAGAAAATAAAGCTGGTTCAGGGGCAGATCTACAGCTCATAATCAGAACAGTTTTCTCTTTGCCAGTATCTTTTTTTCCTGGTGCAATGTTACATTTGTGAAACTAATACTCCTGAGAGAAAACCTTAATTTCTGTGTACTTACCAGCTCCAATTTTGGCTCAGAATGTTAACAAAAGAAAAATGCTGATAAAGGCAAATGTGGTTTGATTTTTCTCATTAGTAAATTAGTTACTGGTGTGCTGCAAGCTTCATTTGTATTGATCTAAGTGATATAAGTGGCTCCTGAGCACAGTGGCATTTGTGTGCTTTACTTGTGATTATTGCTTGGGCTTTTTTTGGGAATGCAGTGAGTAATTCTTTAGCCTGGTGAGTTTCTTTTAGTGGATGTGGAGAGTTGAATCCATTTGTGCCTTATAGTAAATGACAGCCATGACCTGGGATAAATTACTAATCTTTATGTGAATTGACAGTGCTTGAGGAGAGAGGGGCAGGATGAATCACAGGGCTGGGTCTGATGTGTGGAAGGAGGTGATATTAAATGAGTGATGATTTAATCTTCATCCCCAAAAGTTTTCTGAAGCTGAGGTGTGAAGGAAGGAAGTGGGAAGACGAGGTTGTTCTTGTAAAGGCTGTGTGATAGCAGAAATATTTCCACATAATAAATGCTAAATAAATGATTTTGTGATTTTTTTTTTCCTTTCTTCTGTTCAGATTAATGGTGCAATGTAGGAAACCTTTGAAGGTTTCAGATGAACTGGTGCAACAGTATCAGAGTAAAAACCAATATTTAACAGCTGTAGCAACGGAAGCTGACCAGGAACCTGAAATTGATCCTTATGCCTTTGTGGATGGAGATGTGGAATTCCTATTTCCTGACAGCAAAAAAGACAGGCAGAACATTGAGAGGGAAGTAGGGAAGAAACACAAGGTGAGTAAAGGAGTGAGGATACGAATCAGTGATGAGATTAAAACAAATTGCTTTAGGCACTGGATAGAATTTAAATCCTTCTTTATGTGTTTAGAAGCAAATTAAAAAACAAATTATATTCTAGCAGAAATGATCAATGAAATTAAGCAGCATGTCTCTAAAAGCACCTAATTTTTTTTTGACACACTGGTGGTGCCATTGCATCAGGGTTTATGAGGAGAAAGCTGCTGGATCAGTCTGGCTCAGTGGCCTCCCTGTGGAAATAGGTGCTGGCAGGTGCCTGGGGAGAGAGGAGGAACAAGGCAAGTGCTTTGTTCATGAGTGGAAAGGTCTAGGGGTAGGTGAGGTGAGCCCTGACTCGTTCTCTGGCCAGTGAATTGCAATTTTTATTCTTTTTTTGTGCTTTAGTGCAGCTACATGAGACTTGTACTTAAAGTAAAAGGGCACCTACAGAAAAGAAGAAAATATAACAGCACTGGGGGCTGGTCTATGAAATAAATTTGCTAATTAGAATTAGTTGTGTGTGGATGCATTCCATTCAGGGACTGGCACAGTTAATGTGTAGCATTTGATAGCAAGGGTTTTTCCTTAAGGTGTTGTAGCAAGAATCCACAACTTGCTTTGTAAATTTATCCCCAACACAAGCCCTGTGTTTGCAGCCCAAGCTCTGCTCTCCCTGAGCCAGCACCAGCCCCCAGCCTGCCCCTGCTGAGCTCACAGGGTAATGAGAACCTGATACTTCTCCAGGTACAGAATTCCCACAGGGACATCAAATACCTCCCACCCCACCCATTAATTTAAACAAACTTTTCTCTCTTTTTTTAATAGGCTGAGGATGGGACATCCAGTGTTACAGTTCTGTCCCATGAAGGAGAGGATGCAATGTCTCTGTTTAGTCCTTCTGTCAAGCAAGGTAAAGAGGCTTTTTTTCCCTCTCTCTATCTTAATTGTGCTATATTAATGGTGTCTTGAATAGTCAATAAGTTCTAATAGGCTGCTAAGTTTTGTGTTTTATTGTTTGTATTTCCCTTCAGTCTGCTTGGAACATTTCTTTGTTGCACCTTGCAAACAAATGTTGGCTATAAAATCCAAATGCTCTAAAATCGAAGGGCCCTCACATCTGTGTAAGATGGACGAGTGGAACCAAGGACATCTCACCCCCCTTGGTTTCCATTCCCCCCAGCTGTGGAAAGAGCTCTTTAATGAAGTTTTTAATGAAGATGCATTGCCAGTGTTGTGATGTTGGTCTCTCTCCACAGATGCCCAACGTTTGGCTGCCCACGCCCGCACTGCCTCGACCAGCCTGTTCCACGAGACAGACCTGGTGGTGTCCTACACTGACCTGGACAATCTCTTCAATTCTGATGAAGATGAACTCACAGTAAGTGATGTGCAAAAAGTCCGGGCAGGTGCCAGCCAAAAACCAGCAAGGAACAACTCCTGTCTTTCTGTGGTTTGGGGTTTGATTTTTTTTTTTTTCCTGGCATTTGTAGGAGAGGTTGCAAAACATGCACACAAACAAGAGCTGTGGCCCCTCAGTGGCAAACGGACTGTTCTGGTTGACTCATGCAGGCAGATTTTTGATGCAAACAACCTTTTGATCTTACTTCCTTACAATCCCCACAGTATGTGCTGCCTGAACATACCTTTAGTTAGAGTTGTACAGATTCAGCAGGTCCTAGTGTGCTCTTTTCCTGTGGTCTGGGCTCTGTTTAACTGGTTCATCAAGGTAATATTGAAACAAAACAGCAACTTCTGAAAGAGAAAAGGCATTTAAATACTGGACATTCTGCCAAACAAGCTGCTTCTCTGCAGCAGCTATTATCTTGGAACAGTTTCTCATGCAGTCTCTGATGGCTCTGAATCCATTATCTTTCTAGTTTCTATTTCAATACTGTATGTAATCAGTTGTCTTTTCTGAACTGTGCTTTGGTCCATGTTTAATCCTAAATCCCCTTACCCAGACAAAATGCCCATCAACTTTAATGGGAGCTGTAGCTGAGTAAGGGCTGAAAGATCTTAACAGCCATCAAAGGTCATCAGTGTGTAAAGGAAGTGTGTTTGCTCTTAAACATGAACACTTAGTTCTGTAGACATCTGAACTATTTAAATATGGTAAAATATCTCTTATTCTTTTACTTTTGACAGTTTTTCTTCCCTGTATCTCTTGTTGGAGGATTTGTGTTTGTCTTTTCTCTTCCTGTGGTAACACCAGTGATGTTAATGTGGCTCTGGGTGTGTTATGGTTTGTTCTGGTAGACTGTGGGCAAGCCTAATTTAGCTTCTTTTACTGGCTGCTAACAGGCTGAGGGTTATTTTGTAGCTGCTCTTTCCCTTCAACAACATTGTGACCTGTTCGGAGAGGTCCTCTGGGTTCCAAGAATTAAGAACAAGTGTAACCCCAACCCCAGGCTTCTGGGCTATTTTAATTTTTCTAAATATTATACAATGTCCCAGCTTTGTATGTGCAGGTGAGATTTCCTGTTAGCAGGAAACATGAGCATGTGTTTATGTCTGAAATGATTTTATGACAATACTTCTTTCTTAGCCTGGATCTAAACGAACAGTGAACGGCACCGATGACAAATCCAACTGCAAAGAGGCAAAAACAGGAAATCTAGACCCACTGTCATGCATAAGTAAGATTTATTTGTGTTTTCTTTTTGCCTAAAGAGAATACTAGCCCTAAACATTTGACTCTAATATGTTGTGGCAATTTGGAAATGTTCCCTCCATTTGCCTTTCTGAAATTTTGAGAGTCAGGAAGCACTTCAGAAAGTTTTCATGCTCTAAAGTCTGCTTCTGATCTGAAATTAGGCACTGCAGATCTCCATAAAATGTATCCAACTCCCCCTTCACTGGAACAACATATTATGGGGTTTTCTCCAATGAACATGAACAATAAGGAGTACGGCAGCATGGACACTACACTTGGAGGAACAGTGCTGGAAGGGAATAGCTCTACTGTGGGAGCTCAGTTCAGAATTGAAGTAGATGAGGGCTTCTGCAGTCCCAAACCTGCTGAAATCAAGGTAGGTAGTGCTGATAGTCCTGATCAATGCTTGTGATGAGTATTGATCAGTTTGTTACTTAAATCTGAGTAGGAATGGGGGAAAGATAAAGTACAATCTGTAACTGCATTATTCTGGGGGAGGTAATACACTTTGTAGTAAGTATGTAGTGTTTTACTACCTAAACTTTAAGAGAGAGTAATACCTGAGTAGCCATTAGTGAGCTGCAGAAATTCCTTTCAGTCACTGCAGTTCACTGTTGTTTCTTGGTGTATTGTGAATATTGTGTGTACACATCTCAGCTTTCTCTTGCAGCTGTGTCAGGATTTTGGATTAAAAAGCTGCTGCTTGAACTTAGTCCTGTTTTTTGGAGAAGCATTTAATTGCTGCAGTGATCTAATTTACACACTAATGCTTTCCCATGTCTGACTTCCAGGATTATTCTTATGTTTATAAACCTGAGAACTGTCAAGCTTTAGTGGGATGTTCCATGTTTGCACCACTGAAGACTCTTCCCAGCCAGTGTCTTCCTCCCATCAAACTGCCCGAGGAATGCATTTACCGCCAGAGCTGGACTGTGGGAAAGCTGGATTTGCTTCCTCCAGGCCCTGCCATGCCTTTCATCAAAGACGGGTATGACCACGGGGAGTTAAGCTCTGTGAGGTGCTCACTTTGCCACCCCTAAATATTTATTTTGTCAAGCAGTAATGGGAATATTTGTATGTACTCTGTGTTTATACAACTGACAAGTGCCTTTAAAAATATCCATCTGGTTAAACCTACTGCAGGAGACTCTCTTCTCAAAGAGCTTCTTAACTGTACATACATTTTATTTGTTGTCTCCTTTAAAGGTTTCCTGGGGAAGCTTAATGGTGCAAGTCCAGGTTTAATAAGTAATGAAGATGGTAACAATCAAGATAAATGTAAACTTGGGACCTTGTTTTTGCAGTGGTGTAGTCGGTACTGGAAGGGCTTAGTAGGTGGTGCTGCTGTTTCTTAAATTATTTTCTTAAGTAGCAGTAAACTCAGCTGTGCTGGGACTAGGAAAACATTTCCTGTGCCCTGTGCGACTGGGCCTGGTCACAGCAGAACTGCAGGGGACGTTTCTGTACCCTGCATTTGGTAGGGATGGTCTTGCTGCCAGCTCCTCTTGAGGAAAAGATTTCTTTCTTTTTTTCTTCTGCATTAGTAGCTGGTATAAATGGATTAGGCAGCAAGGAGGTTGTGTATTTCTTGATAAAATTATATGAAGATTAAATCCTGATGTTGCTTCTCTTAAGGCTACTCATAAGCAACATGTTTCCAGGTCTCATTAGCCTTACAAGTCTTTGGAGATACTCAGGTGCTTAGGAAAGAAAATGTTAAACATTTCCAGGTGATACTTTCCTCGTGGATTCAGCTGAATCTGCTGTCAATAGACCTGGTCTATTTTCTTAGTGTGTGTCAACACAACATGTAAATAAAACATGAATGAGAAAGGTGTCCTTTAGACTCCATACAACCACAGAATTTATAATTTATTCTGACCACACTTGTTTCCTGGGAGCTTTGTGCAAAGGAAAAGACAAAAGGAGGCAGGGAGAGATTCCTTAACGGTGCTGTCAGTGGGAGTCCTGCAAAGTCATTTAGAACAAATGCTCTTGAAGTTCCTCAGGGAATGAAAATCTTGCTGTGGATTATGAAAGACTAGCTTAAAAAAGCAAATATTAATTAGGAAGGTCCTTCTTTAGAAATCTGAGTCTTAAACTTCATACCCAGTATGTTGTGTACTTAAAGCCTTTCCTTCTCTTGTGGCTGCTGTCAGTGATGGGAGCACCTTGGATCAGGAGTACGGCCCTGCCTACACCCCACAGACCCATACTCCGTTTGGGATGCCCCCGAGCAGTGCCCCTCCCAGCAACAGCGGGGCTGGAATTCTCCCTTCTCCTTCCACCCCTCGCTTCCCAACTCCCAGAACACCAAGGACTCCCCGAACGCCCCGTGGAGCTGGCGGGCCTGCGAGTGCCCAGGGCTCAGTGAAATACGAGAACTCGGATTTGTACTCCCCAGCTTCCACGCCCTCCACGTGTCGGCCGCTGAATTCCGTGGAACCTGCAACGGTGCCTTCCATCCCCGAGGCACACAGCCTGTATGTGAATCTCATCCTCTCTGAGTCCGTCATGAATCTCTTCAAAGACTGCAACTTTGACAGCTGCTGCATTTGTGTTTGCAATATGAACATCAAAGGTGCTGATGTTGGAGTTTACATTCCTGATCCAACACAAGAGGCCCAGTATAGGTGTACCTGTGGTTTCAGTGCTGTTATGAATAGAAAATTTGGCAACAGTTCTGGGCTGTTTCTTGAAGATGAGCTGGATATTCTGGGGCGAAACACGGAGTGTGGCAAAGAAGCAGAAAAACGCTTTGAAGCTCTCAGAGCTACTTCCATTGAACACGGCAGTGGAGGGCTGAAAGAACCCGAGAAACTGCCCGATGACTTGATACTGTTGCTGCAGGATCAATGCACCAACCTGTTCTCACCCTTTGGAGCAGCAGACCAAGACTCCATCCCCAAAGTTGGTGCTGTTAGCAACCTGGTACGTGTAGAAGAAAGGGATTGTTGCAATGACTGCTACTTAGCCTTGGAACATGGACGGCAGTTCATGGACAATATGTCAGGAGGGAAAGTTGATGAAGCACTTGTGAAAACTACTTGCTTGCACCACTGGTCAAAAAGAAACGGTAAATATTGAAAACAGCTTATTTTCTACTTGTCCCCCTGTTTGGGTTTTTGTTTTTGAAGGGTCGTTTTTGTGGTTTTCCTTTGTGGATTTTGAATGCTTCAGGCTGTTCTTGCCACCTGTGTGCTCGTACAAACTTCTCTTTGATGGTGTTCAGAATAAGCAGCCCTTCTATGTCCTGTGCTGATCACCAAGCAGAGTAAGGCCTTGGTTACCCTCAGTTGTAAATTCCCAATATATATCTAAAGTGTAACATGAGACCAGTGTCAGTGTCCACAACACTTCACCGGGTTTATCCTTTTACAGAGCTTTTGGTGACTGGCTCTACAGAGGCTTTGGAATGATTGATGCCTGTAGGAAGTGCAGGGGGTTAAAGTGGTGACCATATTGTCAAGGCCACTGTGGCAGAATTAAACAACAGCTCTGATTCAGTTGGCTTCCCCCCTTCTTTAAGGAGGAGAAGGGGGCAGTGGGTTAATGGCATATGTGGCAAAAAAAGCATTGTTGTAGCCTTCACTGTATGTTGGGTCTGCCAGAAATCCTTGGATTTTTCCTTTGAGGGCCTGATTAATGATGCAGTGTCTCCTGGAGTACCCTTTATTATGTGTATTTGCTTACTGTTCTCTAACAGAATTTTCACGTGGCAATTCTTAACAGGGTTAGGGTGAAAGATAAAGTTATGAATCACAGGTAGCTGCAATTCATAGTTGTAAGTGAAGATGAGGAGAACTCATGGGAGAACACGAGCCAGGCTCCTGTGCCTTGCTGGGGGATTAACTTGGAAAGCCCAGGCTGCAGATAAATTGATGTTTTCAGGCACCCAGGAGAAGACTCCGTGTTACTGTGACTTTGGTATTTGGGATAAAAAGATGTAAAGATACCTTAAAACAGAACACTTGGAAATTGTAGCCGTGCCAAATTTTGTGTCAGTTTTTCACTCTAAAGCCCTGTACCTGAAATGGCCCGGTGGTGGCTCTGGATGAAATGGGCTGAGTCTGCTTGAGGCTTCCCTCGACTTCTCTGAAATGAGCACTGGGTGGCAGCCTGCAAATCCGCCTTTGTTGGGAGGGACAATCCGGGAGTTTCAGGCTTCTACAACTTGTTTGGGGGTTGTGGGTTGTTTATATTTGGTTTGGTTTTTTTGTTTTTATTTTAGGATGTTTTCCGTTAGTTTAACTCATAAGATGGGAGCCCTTTCAATGGGAAAAGCTCTAGAGCAAAAAAAAAAAATTAGGAAAATAATCCATCTGTATATTTTGTCAGGGGAAGAGGGAGAACTGTAAATCCATGCGTGCTCAACTTTATATATCCCAGCCTTTGGGTGGCCTGCATGTGTTTTTTTAGAAGAGAATGTTTAACATGGAGCTGGTTTGGGACTGTGGGCTGTTGTGCAGCTGCCCTGACCACGTTTGTGTCCCCGCAGTGGTGGATGTGAGCATGCAGTGTTCCCAGGACATCCTCCGCATGCTGCTCTCGCTCCAGCCCGTGCTGCAGGACGCCATCCAGAAGAAGCGAACGGTCCGGTCCTGGGGGGTGCAGGGACCCCTCACGTGGCAGCAGTTCCACAAAATGGCTGGGAGAGGCTCCTACGGTAATGGCTCCATGGAATCCGGCAGCTCCATGGAATCTCCTACCTCTGCTCCAGCCACCCCAACTCGGTGGCTGGTGCTGCTCAGCCCTATTGGAATTCTGAACAGCACTTGACCTTTCTTTAAACTAACGAGAGCTATTAGACAGAGGAGAATTCTTCTCTTTAGAAAAACAGAAAATATTTATATTCCTTAAAACAGGCAATGAATTAAAGATGTGCATTTAAAATTTACAACTTCAGTTGCACTGTTTGTATACACCTGACACTTCACCCAGTGAGGGACTGAAATTGCAAAGATGGGTTTAATGTTAAAAACAGAGTAACTGCTCAGGTTTTTATACTCAAAATTCTTCTAGTCACCCCATTTTTATTACTCTAAAAATAGGGAGTTAACAATACTGATTTTGAAATGCTTGACGCAGTGTGCTCTATTGCTCAGTACTGTCAGAACTGTGTTCAAGAGCTGGGGTTATTCAGTGTCTTGTCTCTGATAAATGTATGGAGTGGCCAACACGTGATGCATTTACAGATAGAAGGTGAATTTTGTGCACTCACGATTTAATGACTTCATTAGCATATGAGATTGATTTACCACTGTGTTACAAGAGTGACCTTTCACCAACAGATCTCTTGTAGCTATATTTAGAACGTGGCAATTATACATTTACAGTACATGTAAATGCATGTTCGTAAGTTTGTTTCTTTCTCTGGCTCTTTACCCATCTGCTTAGAATATTTACATGTTTTCCCTGTCTTTGGTCCCTGATTGCTTTGGCTCTGTGGGAAAAGGCTTCCTGAACAGTGCAGATCTGTTATTGATCGTCTGTGTACTGACAGAAATATAAAACACTGTGGAACTTTTTCTTGAGGCCCTGATATATTTCAAATAAAAACAATCAGCTGATGGTTTTTTTGCAGAGGGTTGGATCCTACACTTTGGATCTGTAAAATGAGAACTATTCCATTGATAGCCAGTGCTCCTTCCTGTGAGATGCTGGGAACACCAGAGGCTGTTCTAGTCATGTTTCCTTGAAGTTAATTTTAAGCTTTCTGCTTAAAAACGTGTCTTGCTTTTCCAGGAACCGATGAGTCCCCGGAACCACTGCCAATCCCAACATTTTTGCTGGGATATGATTACGATTTCCTGGTGCTGTCTCCATTTGCATTGCCCTACTGGGAGAGGTTGATGCTGGAACCTTACGGATCTCAGCGAGACGTTGCTTATGTTGTGGTGTGCCCGGAGAACGAGGCTCTGCTCAATGGAGCCAAAAGCTTCTTTAGGGATCTGACTGCAATATACGAGGTACAGGATTTGTGGCAGTTTGCAGTGAAATGGATTTGGGAAAGGCTGTTTCTAATACGTGCTCATAAGGACTTATCAGGCTTGTCGGAGCTGATAGCGACGCCTGCTCAGAATGCTATCTGGGAAAGCTGCTCGGAGGGATTTTAGGAATGGGCACTTGGAAGATAAGGGCTATTCGTGCTGCTCCCCGTTCCTTTCAGTATTCGCCGTTTCCATCCGATAAACGCCACCCGGTGGCACAGCTCTGCATTGCCACGCTAATTGTGTTACCTCCATTTAATTAATTAATTACATGCTTGTACTGCTTGGATTGGGATGAAGATTGGAGTAGGTGATTATCAACCTGGTTCGCTTGCATTTAGGAAAACGCTGAAAATAAGCCATAAAATCACTATTCAACATTTCCTACTGGTGGAATTCTAGAATTATAATGTTACTTTGGAATACTGTAAATAAACTGAGAATTTATATATATATATATATATATATATCTCATATATCCTTTGTGTGATATTTAACAGCTTTTAAGGCTTTTTTTTACCTTTTTTGCAGTCCTGCAGGCTTGGCCAGCACAGACCTATCTGTAAGTTACTGCCTGATGGGATCATGAGGGTTGGACCTACAGCCTCCAAGAAGCTCTCGGAGAAGTTGGTCACGGAGTGGTTCTCACAGACAGCCAATGCCAACAACGAGGCATTCTCCAAACTCAAACTCTATGCTCAAGTTTGCAGATACGAGCTGGGTATGACTTTTTTTGACGTTCCTTATTTCATATGATTGCCACTTACTCCTTTGTGTTAGAGAAGAAGGAATTATAGCTTGTGGTCTTACTGATTGGGGCAGTTTTCTGGTTTTAAGCTATATTTGAATATGTGCTAAAATGGCCTCTTACCATCCAGCAGTGCCCTTAGGGAATGGCAGCGTGGCTGCCTGACAGGGACTTTGGTTGTCTTCTTGTATTGGTGACTTTGATTCTGAAGCAGTGATTTCCAGCAATTCAACACATCTGGAAAAAAAAGAAAGTTAAAAATAGATTTCTTGATATTTCTGAAAGGCTCTTATGAAAATATTAGAATTTGAATATTTAATACGGGTATTTTAATTTAAGAGGTAAAACGTATGCTCAAGGTTTGCTCTGTTTTGTTAGAACCGTAGACTTCCATAGGTGACATAAGCATCAAAACAGCTGCAATATAAAATTTATGCTTTTTTTTCCCTGGTTTTAGGTCCTTATCTTGCTTCTCAGCCTTTGGACAATTCTTTACTTTCCCAAACAAACCTGGTCCCTCCCTCCAGCCAGGCAGCCTCTGCTCTGCCCCCAGTGACAGCCCCTGCTGCAAATCCCAACACTCCGTCGTCAGCTCCTGCAGCTCCCACCAGCAGCACCATCACAGTGACCTCCACCAGTGCCATGTCCTCTGCAGCCACTACAGCCAACTCCACCCTGACCACCACTGCCCCATCCTCCTCCTCTGCCAGTCTGGGCAGTGGCATTCCAACGAGCAAGCCTTCCTCATTCCCACCTTTCAGCAATATGAACAATACCACTCCTGCCTCCCTGCCCGCCCAGACTGCACCAGTCCCAAATGGGCAAACTGGGGGGCAGCAGCAACAGCCAACACTGCAAACAGCAGGGATGTCTGGAGACACGGCTGCAGCACCTGCACAGCCCCATCCAGAGATTTCTGAAAGGTAGGGAACTGCAATCACACCTGCAGCTGAAAAGTCAGCTCAACTAACGTGAACTTATGAATGCACTTTCACCCCCTCAATAAAAATCCTGTAATTATTTTCACCAAGCTGCTTTTTAGGGAGAATGAAGTTCAGTTGTGGTGGAGCCGAACCTTTTGGTTCCACTTGTAGCTGCAGTTCTAATTGCATCTCACTGTCTGCTCTGGTACAAAAATAAACTTCCTTTTTTTTCTTCTCTCTCTAAAGAGAGAAAATTCACCAAACTACTCACTTCAATATTTTAAAGGGCTGGGGAAGGAGGGGGAGATGGATAATTGGCACCATCTTATAGTTCTATTTTCTATAATCAAAGTTAGAGTGGTGAAGACAGCTCTTACTGTAGATATTCTTGTTCCCCAGTTAAGCAGTAGTTGAGCTGCTGTAATAAAAAAGGCTAAAGGAAAGAAAAGGGATTCAGAGTTACTGATAAGCTCCCACACAAAAATGACATAAAAAGACTGTTTCTTACACCACAGTTGACTCAAAGGTCTTTCAGATTAATAATTAACAATTTGATCTAGTTTTGAAGTGGAACTAAATCTTTATAAAACTCAGCTGTTTGTAACTGGTTTCAAAATTTCATTTCCAGCACTATGGATCGTGATAAAGTCGGAGTCCCCACAGATGGAGATTCACATGCTATCACCTATCCACCTGCAATTGTAGTTTACATAATTGATCCTTTCACATATGAAAAAAAGGATGAGAACAGTAGCTCATCTAGTTTGTGGACACTTGGACTTCTGCGCTGCTTTCTAGAGATGGTTCAGGTTCTTCCTCCCAACATCAAGAACATCATTTCTGTGCAGGTGAGCCAACAGAAACAAACAGAGTATCCTTGGCTTTGGCTGTGTTTTGGGAGCAATAACACCCTCAAGGTGGAAGTTTCATTTCCTTTGCAAACTTTACTTACAGTTCTCCAGCTGTTAAATCAGGTTATAGCTTTTAGAGCAGTTTGAGTGCTATTAACCAAAGCTGAATCCTGTTGTACATTCCAAACTCACCAGTCTTATCTCAGAGGAAATGTAGTGCCCACTCCAATAAGGAGTGAAGCAAAGGAAAGCTGCTGGTCCTGTACTGGAATCTGCTGCAATTCTAACCCTGCTGGGCTGTAGGCAGAGCTCCTTCCAGCAGGAGCTGCAGGACAAGTTAATAGAGGGCAGCTTTTTGGAGGGATCATTAAGATTCTCTTCTAAACAAATTATTTTTTTCCTCTGAACACAATTTCAGTGAGAATAATTTCTTGAAATCCCATGGGGCTTTAGAAGAATTGGAAGAAATTTGACTGCAAAGTAAAATTCAAAAAGCAATGTACCAAGTACTGTGTCAAAAGCCATTTAATGTATTGATGAAACAATGATTTATTTTTTTTCTCCTCTCCTCTGTTCTAGATTGTCCCATGTCAGTACCTGCTCCAGCCTGTGAAACACGAGGACCGGCAGATTTACACTCAGCATTTAAAATCTTTGGCATTTTCAGCTTTCACTCAGTGTCGGAGACCTCTCCCAACTTCCACCAACGTGAAAACCTTAACTGGCTTTGGCCCAGGTTTAGCCATGGAAACTGCTCTTAGGAGCCCTGATGTGAGTATTGTTAATGGGATTGTGGAATTACCCAGATCAGAGAAAGGTCCCTGCTTATCAACCAACCATCTTTCATGTTAGGAATAACCAAACTTCATTATCTGTTCTGTCATCTTTCTAGAGACCTGAGTGTATTCGACTCTACACCCCTCCTTTTGTACTGGCTCCAGTAAAGGACAAGCAAACAGAGCTGGGAGAAACCTTTGGAGAAGCTGGCCAGAAGTATAATGTGCTTTTTGTGGGCTACTGTTTGTCTCATGATCAGAGGTGGCTGCTTGCATCCTGTACAGACCTCTATGGAGAGCAGTTAGAAACTTGCATAATTAATATCGATGTACCAAACAGGTAAGAACCCAGCTGTTTAATTCATTTTTAGCAAGTGTATTTTCTTTCACTCCCCTTGAAGAATTGGATTGGGTTTGGTGCTGTAAGAATAACTGACTTTTGTAGACTTGCTGTGTTGCAAAACTGGCTAAAGCAGATGAATATTTTCCTTATTATGTGTATATTGTTTTGAGTTAAATTTATAGAAGACCGTTGTTTAGTTTCATGTGATTCTTGAGTGTTATTGTGTGTGTCCCCTCCTCACTTACTGGCTTTTAAGGTCCGTTTTCGAATGTGATTAATTTAAAATACCCAAAAAACCCTGAAGTTGCAGCTGATGGACTGTAATACCAATGGTCTTGGGTCCTGTGAATGTTCAGGTTAATACAAAAATGTTCTAAATGTGGCATTAAAAATTTGTTGCAGGTGGGTTTTAGCTTTGTTTTCCCTTCTTTCTTAACTCTAGAGCTCGCAGGAAAAAGGGTTCTGCCCGCAGACTTGGTCTCCAGAAACTCTGGGAATGGTGCTTGGGACTTGTGCAGATGAGCTCTTTGCCATGGAGAGTTGTAATTGGCCGCTTAGGAAGAATAGGACATGGGGAATTAAAAGGTAACCGTAGCATTTTTTGGAGTCTAAAGCTTTAATTTTTCAGTAATATCAAGTGTCTATCCCTGCTTCTGGAAGAAAACCTAAATAATGGCATTTCCACCCTCAGACTGGAGCTGTTTGCTGAGCCGCCGGAACCTGCAGTCCCTCAGCAAGAGGCTGAAGGACATGTGCAGGATGTGTGGGATCTCTGCCGCAGACTCCCCCAGCATTCTCAGTGCTTGCTTGGTGGCCATGGAACCCCAGGGATCTTTCATTATTATGCCAGGTATTTGGGAAACTCTCTCTTTTTGGCACGAGAAAGAACAGTTCAGGCTTTGCAAAACTAAGAAAATGCTTGATTTGTCTCCCAAAGATTCTGTGTCCACCGGCTCTGTGTTTGGGCGCAGCACCACCCTGAACATGCAAACGTCTCAGCTGAACACACCCCAGGACACGTCCTGCACTCACATCCTGGTGTTCCCCACGTCTGCATCTGTGCAAGTGGCATCATCCACTTACACTACTGAGAACCTGGATCTGGCCTTTAACACAAACAATGGTTTGTACTTTGGATTTGTTCTTGCCTTCTAAAAACCCCTCGTCACTCCCCCTGTAATAAGAATAAACTGTTCATTCTAAGAAACCATTTCCTTAGAATAATTTCCGAAGAACCATTTCCATTTCTATGGAAATTCACTTTTTTTCTGGATGTATCGTCATGTTCTGTACATAGTGAAACTGTGGGAATTCACTGGTCTTGTTCTTTTTCAAGATGGAGCAGATGGAATGGGAATCTTTGACTTGTTAGACACTGGAGATGATCTTGATCCTGATATTATAAATATTCTTCCTGCATCTCCTGGTGGATCCCCTGTGCATTCTCCAGGGTCCCACTACCCCCATGGAGGTGATATGGGCAAGGTAAATATTGGAATAAATACCGTTTTGTGTGTGTGTTTTGTCTGTTTTTTCTCCATCTGTTAATTTCCTTTTGTGGAATGAAAGGTGTTGAATCACTTGGATATTGGATTGTCATGTCATGCTTGGATATTTCAAAATGTTTTGTGTTTCAGAAGCTACAGATAATTTCTATTAAATTTGTGCCCTCCTAATCCAAAACCATTGCCTGTTGTGTTCCAGGGTCAAGGCACAGATCGATTGCTTTCCACAGAATCTCATGATGAAGTAACAAATATACTGCAGCAGCCACTGGCCCTCGGTTATTTTGTGTCAACTGCCAAAGCAGGTCCATTGCCTGACTGGTTTTGGTCAGCGTGTCCTCAAGCACAAAATCAGTGTCCCTTGTTTCTTAAGGTACTGTACTGGCACAGAGACTTGTGCAGCCTGAGGGATCTGGGGGTGAAAGCTGTTCTGGTGAAACCAAAGTCAGTGCCTGTCTCTGGAAATAGTCCTGCTTTTGCTTCAGGAGAGGCCAAGTGTGAAATTTTTGAGATTTGGCTGTTTGGAAGGTTCTGCCTTGCTCGTGGTTTCTTCTTGGTAGTCTGGACTCTTTTTGCCAACTTTATGCTCCAGGATTTTGTAAGAACAGGCTGAGTTCCTGGACAGAGCTCTGGTTAAGGCTGGACCCTAGTGGGGACTGGTGGTAGAAAAGGAGGTACAGAATGCAATGCAGTACCTCAGTTGCACTGGGTAAAATAAGGAATCTCTTTCTGTATTGCACAAAGCATAAAACCTGTTTTTTCAAAGTTGGCTTTGCCAAGTTATGGCCCTTGTATCATCTGTCTGGGTATTGTCTGAGCCCCTTATCTCCTTATGGCACAAGCAAGACATACTGGGCACATTTAAGGCCATACATTGGGATACAGAGAAACTTTCTGTATTAACAAATCAGCATCTCTAATACTGTGCTTTGTTTTCTTATGATACAGATATATCTTCTGCAGCCTTGTTTGTGTCTGGATTAGCAGTTCCTCTTGACCTAAGCTCAGCTGTGGCTTTGGTATAGGTTATTATTTTGAAGAGGGGATTTATTATTTACACTAAGCAGCTCTATATATGGAATATAAATAGACCAGGCCTATGGAAAATAACGGAACTTCCAAGTCTGTGTGTTATTAGACATCTTGAGCCACTTGAGTTGCTTTTTTAATAATCACTTAATGTAAGAAAGGGATTAAAAAACCCACTAAAATATATTGCACTACTAGCACTGTGCTTTTAGGAGAGATCTGTGTGAGAGAATATAAAGGAAGACCTTATAGTCTGACAATTCCTGAACTTGTTGATGGCCTAAGGATAAGATTTGTTTTGCTTGTGTGTGTCAGACAGAGAAGGAGACTGCAAGCTGCAACAATATGGGGGAAGGAAATACGGTGTAGTTGATCAGGCAGTAACTTCTGGCTTCCTTCTTCCTTCCTCAGGCCTCTTTGCACCTCCACGTGCCTTCAGTGCAATCAGACGAGCTACTCCACAGTAAACACTCCCATCCACTTGATTCTAATCAAACTTCTGATGTGCTCAGGTATTTATCATTGATCACTTGCAAAAATATTGTGCATTTAATTTTAAATGCTGCTGCAGGGAAGCTGCATGTTTGTTTTTCCTGCTGTGAGTTTTTTTCTTTGCACAGCTGATACCCTTAGTGCAGATAAATTGCTGTGCTTTAAGTGATTAAGTGTCACAGAACAGTGGAATTAAAACCAAACATTTCTAAGCCCTTCCTTAACTTATCAGTGTTTGAAAATGTTTGAAAAACAATGAGTTCCTCAAACTAGAAGAGAGTTTGAGGTCTAACACAGAAGACAGTAATAGTTAAGCAAGAACATTGCATGGCAATCTCATGGAAAATCAGAAATGCTGAAGGACGGGAGCCCAGACCTATGTAACCATTGGATAGTAATTGAGAAAACATCAGAATTTTTTTTCTGTTTTTTTTTTTAATGTGAACCTCTTGATATGAATTAAGCATAGACTATTACAATGATAGTTTTCCACTGAAAGCAAGTTTAGCTCCGAACTGCTTGTACTAATTCAGAAGACGTGTTATTTCTGAATGTTAACAAACCTATTTTACGTTTTGATGCCAAAGAAAGTGGATTATAGTAAATTAGGGCTGTAAAGTTGTGCTGAGAAAATGTGTTGACCTGACAGAAGGCTGTTTGTTTTCAGGTTTGTTCTGGAACAGTACAATGCACTCTCCTGGCTAACCTGTGATCCTGCAACCCAGGACAGACGGTCATGTCTCCCAATTCATTTTGTGGTGCTGAATCAGTTGTATAACTTTATCATGAATATGCTGTGATCTTCATCTGAATTTTGCAAGACAAAAATGAGGAAAAGGGATATTTCACTGCAGGACTAAGTTATAATTCTTCTCAGTGCAAGTTGTTTGTGATGGGGTATGAATCTTGTTACTTCCAGCAAATATTGTTTTGACTTGTGAGAGGGGCACCCATCGCCCTGCTGTCTTTGAGTCACTGACTATGGGGGACGCTTCAGAATGATGATCAGAAAGTGTATTATAACATTTTTAGTAGCAAAATTAACCATTTTTCCCCAGCCACAGTATTTGTGAAGAGTAATGAGCCATAGTACCCAGTCATGGTTAATGAATTTTAAAAGCATGGAGATGAGAAGAAACATGAGGAACAATTAAGTTTCAACCTATGGCTTCAGAACATCAAGATGTTCTTGTATTGGATTATAGTACTTAGTATTCAAAAATGCCTGCATCTCTTATTTATTGTAAGTTTTTAAATGTATAAATTGTCTTATATTTCTTAACCTCTTTTATAAAAATTTTCCTAGAAGGTTTATACTGCCTTCTTGCTTTAAAGCAATTGGTCTAAAATATATGTAATCGTCTTAATTAAAAGTTGCAGTAGGTTGCTTTTAGAGTATTATTTTTTTGTAAGGGGTGGGTGGGGACAGTAAATTTGTATTGTCTTGATGTACAGTTTAATGGGGATAGAGGGGTTAATGTCCATACCATTGTGTGTGGGGGATTTACAGCTAAGCTGTAGTTGCAGAGTACATGTACAGTAATGAAGTTCACTGTGTTTATATAAATTGAAAAGGTACCGGGTCTTACAGCATTTTATATCACACCTTTACAGAGTAACAATGGCAATATATAAGTGATATTGTAGGTGGTTTAACTTGTAGTGAGAATAAAACGAATAAACTCTTCAATTGAAGTTTGTGTTATGGTTCAGGGCTGTGGCTAGATTCTCAGATCCGCTTCCAGGACACAAGTTTTAATATCACAAGAATATCTCTTGTGCATTGTTGCTCCCTGGATATTCTTGGCACTGTGCTCATTGCATTGTTTGCTTCCACATTTGTCATAAAATGCGAATCTGAGGCGGAACACACAGAAAACTCTGACCTTATCCAAAGTCTCCTGCCAGGCTGAAATTTAGCCCAGCTCTAGCCATTTTACAAATGCAAAAATAGTCAATCTTGACTTTAAGATTGGTGTGTGTTTAACTAAAATGTGGTGTATATAGATCCTCAGTGAATTCTGGTATTCAGATTTTATTCCACTAGTAAAAAAACAGCACGAAACCCTGAACATTTTCCTTTTCCATGTATTTTTGGCACTGTGGTGAAGGTCCCAAGTATCAGTGTATGGCCTTCCCCATATCCCGTTTCCAGGCTCTGGCTGGGGCATGTGCCAAGGAGGCTTTGCCCTCCCCAAGGAAGGGACTGACAAACCACAAGGCTTTCCTAAATGTCTCCCACTATCTCCAGTCACCATTGTTTCTCAGTAGTTTCCTTCCTTTTTCCTAGCACATGCCAAATGTCTGGTGCTGCTTTAAAATAGCCCCTACGGGTGCTGAAGAGCAGCTGCAGATGCTTTTTCTGGGTTCCTTATCTGACTGCCAGATGAAAAACTGAACTCCTGCAGCGCTCCTGGGAGCCTGTCACTATAACCCAAGTCCTGGGTCTTAATACTGTCTGTCTCGCTGGTTTAAACCTGTAAAGGAGCAAGTTTTAAGATCCATCTGTGCACCTGCTGTTAGCCCTCTACAAGGAAGACTTTGCTTGCATTTACCAAACTTACTGTGTTCATGAAAATCTCGTTTCGTAAATGCAAAAGACCTGCCTGAGGTGATTTTTTTCGTATGAACAGTCTCACTGAATCGTGTACATACAATATTAGCAACTTTTTTGGTTTTGTATAAAGAAGTTGTACAATTGGTGATGAGAATTTTCAGTCATTTCTTCAGAACAACATGAGTGCAATCAGAAGTTAGCATATTTTGATAAATAGAGTTAAAAACTGGGTCTGTCCATGACTTTATCTCGGTAATGCACCACAGATTAAACGGCACATTATTGTCTTACAGAAGGTTTTTTCTCATTTGGTTGACATTTTTGAAGTGGAAAAGTGCTCCTAAAACTGGAATTTTCAAAGCGTATGTCCTT
Source organism: Corvus kubaryi (assembly GCF_017639235.1). NCBI lineage: Eukaryota > Metazoa > Chordata > Aves > Passeriformes > Corvidae > Corvus > Corvus kubaryi. The sequence goes on from NW_024581088.1 coordinate 8,644,708, forward strand.
TTTATTTTGAGCTTTGTTGCTAAGTGGTTATTTCTAACCCTGGCTCAGTCAACCAAGTTCCAAGGGCTGGGTTTTGGTGTGGCTTTGTTTGTGTTCAATCTGACTTGTATTCCTAAAGGTAAGTGAATCAGCTGCCTGAATGTTGGTGTAACTGTATTCTGTTACCTGGACCAGCCGTCCGTGTGAAACTCCCACTGTGAAAGCTGCCAGTTTCCCACTCCTCCCCCCATCAAATGCAATTAAAGTAAATTATAATATTATAACCACTATAAAAGATTAAAAGGGCCATTTCTGGAGTGATAGTCACAGCCGGCAATGTACATATCGAACCTGCCAGCACCACGGAGCCAACTACTATATTGGGCATACTTTTTTGTTAGCTACTTTCATTTAACTATTTTAAGTGCACATAATAGCTGGTTTATAAATAAAATTGTCACAATCCAATAAGTCGAGGTTGTTTAGCAAGTACAAGCTTAAACAGTTGAAAATTTCAGCTACAGCTTTTCAAAATGGTCTTGCAAGAAAATGTTGTTCCTGTCAGTGCTTTAAGTAGCTGTGGAGGTTTATCTCTTCCAATGAAAGAAGAAGCTGAGAAGCTTCCATTCCAATTAAAAATACATATTTTAACCCAGATATTACTGCATTTAAGCCTTTTAGTCACCTTTGATTCACTACTATTTGAATTAGTTTTCTGAAAACTGTTGCTAGACCAGCAAGGCCACCAGCCGTACTTGTAACAACCCTCACATTTTAAAAGTAGCTGTAACATTTAGATCTAACATTCTCTGAAATAATTAAAGATAAATGGATTTATATTTAAATCCTCAGCTATGTTCTTACTTAGCTGTCAGTTATGGCGCAGATTATTGTATTTCTATATTTACCTCTGATGGTAATTTTAACTTTGTGTGTTGCTATGAAGACTTGCTGATGTCTTTAATCAAGCACTATTTGTTAATACTGTAATATCAAAATATTATGTTGCATTATTTTAAGGCTTTCAAAAATAAGAGTAAAACATTTAAAAAAAATGCTATTGCACCATATAATTTGCTGCACAACAGTATGGCACAGCATATCAGTCTGTTGGGATAGTAATGCTGCATCAACCTTGGTTTTGATCTGGGTTTCTTTGGAGAATTCATTAATGGGGTGACATTGTACAACATTACTGTCTCGCAACCTCCAGCTGGGAAGGTGGTTTTGTTTTATTATTATTTTTTAATTTTTTTTTTTTAAGTAAAGGGCCCAGGACTATGCTTCATACTTAAAGGGTTTTTTTATTATTATTTGTGGGTGTACTTTTTATTTTCAGTGGAGTAAAGCTTAATTTACAGTAAAACTGGATTTGGGACCTACCACAATCCTCAGGGTCACTTTTTCAGGATGCTACTCATCGAGCTTTAGGTTTTTCCGAGTCAACTGGACGTGAGGACCTTGCCGAGCGCTGGCTTGGGATGCCGCAGCCTGTGGCCTCGTGACTGGACATGTCGTCCCTCTGGCACGGCTGGACACACCAGGGAGCCGCTCCATCGCCCCGATGGCACGGCTGGACACACCACGGAGCTGCTCCGACACGCCGCTGGCATGGCTGGACGCACTGGGAAGCCATTCCAACACCCCAGCTGGACACACCAAGGAGCTGCACCACCGCCTCTCTGGCACCGCTGGACAGGTCCAGGAGCTGCTTCAACGCCACTCTGGCATGGCTGGACAGGTCAGGGAGCTGCTCCCACACCCCTCTGGCATGGCTGGATTTGCCGGGGAGCCTTGCACAGCCGCCGCCATGTGCCCTCGGCCAAGCTGCCGTCGTATTTATCGTGACAAAACACAGAAACAAAAAGCGATTTAAGGAACAAACACTATTGCTGCCGAATGCCATAAACACTGAGTTGTACAAATTGTGATCGAGGAAATGAAGAAAAAAAAAAAAGGTTTATACTTTTTAAAAAAAAAAATTCAAATGGAATAAATTATTCATGAAGCCTTGATTGTGATGTGGGTTTATTGAGGGGGCGGGGCGGGCGGTGCCCCTCAGCCTTTCCCGCCCCTCAGCCTTTCCCGCCTCTTCCTTTCCGCCCCTCAGCCTTCCCCGCCCCTCGGCCCTCCCGCCGTGACGTCCCTTCCCGCTTCCCCCGGTAGTGGCGGCGGCGGCGGGTGGGCGCGCGGGAGCTGTGAGGGGGCCGCTGCCGCCGCCATGTCCGAGTGCTCGGCGCTGCAGTTCGTCAGCCCCTACGCCTTCGAGGCGATGCAGAAGGTGGACGTGGTGCGCCTGGCCGCGCTGAGCGACCCCGAGCTGCGGCTGCTGCTGCCTTGCCTCGTGCGCATGGCGCTGTGCGCGCCCGCCGACCAGAGCCAGAGCTGGGCGCAGGATAAGAAGCTGATCCTGCGGCTTCTCTCGGGGGTCGAGGCGGTCAACTCCATCGTGGCGCTACTGTCCGTGGACTTCCACGCGCTGGAGCAGGACGCCAGCAAGGAGCAGCAGCTCCGGTAACGCAGAGAACGGAGATCTGTGGCGGAAGCGCTGTGTGGCTTTTCCAGCTGTTCCAGTTGTTGCAGCTGTTTAAGTGCCGGACGAACCCGGCCGTTCGTGTCCCTTGACAATCTCCTAGGAAAGCCCTGGGGTTTAATTGTCTGTCCTAGGGATCTGTTCCCCCGCCGTGCTCGGCGGAGGGTGTGGGGTGCACTGGGAGAGCTGTCCCGGCGGGGAAGGGCTGGGGCGGCTCTGTGGGATGAAGGGACAGGTCAGGTGGATGCGCTTTCCTGACTGTGCTGCTGGGGAATAGAAGCGCTTGAAATTTTGATGATCTACTGATTTAGCCGTCTTGTACTGAATTACAACAGTCATTACAGGTCTTTGGCGGGATAGAAGAGATCCCTGGAGAACTGCTGCCTTCCTTTAACCGAAAGCATTTCTGTTTTTGCAGAAACGTTTAATGGTTGTTGTTTTGAATTGTGTGCCAGGCACAAGCTGGGAGGTGGCAGTGGAGAAAGCATCTTGGTGTCACAGCTGCAGCACGGGCTGACGCTGGAATTTGAGCACAGTGACTCTCCTCGGCGGCTCCGGCTGGTGCTGAGCGAGTTATTGGCCATTATGAACAAGGTGAACTTCTTCATAGCTGAGTATTTGTGAGTTTTAGGTTGCACACTGCACTGGCTGACACACTGGTTCTGTTTCTGGTGCTGCTGGTAGTGTGAGCACTCTTCTCTAGTCCTTACCTGCTTTATCAAGATTCAAAGTCTCAGTCTGATTAAACAGTGGCTTGTGCTTAAACTCTTTGTGACTTCCTAAAGGAAGTCTTTGCTCATGTTACAGAGACTCTATAATACGCTGTACTCAAGCATAATGTGGTCTGGTGACCTATCAGTGCAGAAATAATTTGGAAATGAAGTGATGACTTTTCTCCATCCCATTCTTTGCTCCTATTGCAGGTGGTATTAGCCATCATATTTCCCTTTCCCCACTTCCTTGCTCACCCAACATTTTATTTTCCTTGTGTAAACTTAGAATGTCAGTGGGCTATTTTTCTGTCTTCTGAAAAGAAGCAATGATACCATCTGTGTTGAAGTATTTCCAGTAGTAAATATTTCTTAATCTACAAACTTCCTGCTTATTCTGTTTTGATAGCTCTATGCTTTTGGCAGTTTTTAATCTATTAAACATGCTGAATTTAAAGCAGATTTAGATAAATTGTTTCATAAAACCTGTTCAGTGATGATAAATATTGTCTTGCAGGTGTCAGAATCAAACGGCGAGTTTTTCCTCAAGTCTTCTGAGCTCTTCGAGAGTCCTGTTTACCTGGAGGAGGCAGCAGATGTTCTCTGCATTTTACAAGCAGGTGTGGTGTTCTGTATTTATGGTATTCTCTGCCCTCTCACAAGTGCAACAAAAAACTTTTGGAGCTGTCGTGACAGATTTAAGGTTAATCTAAGCTGTGCAGCTCTTGAAAACGGGGTTTTTTGTTTCCCAATGAAACATTGTGACTTTCAACACCTTCTTTCCACCCAGAGCTGCCCTCACTGTTGCCAATAGTGGATGTGGCCGAAGCTCTGTTGCATGTTAAGAACGGAGCTTGGTTCCTTTGCCTTCTGGTGGCCAATGTCCCTGACAGCTTCAACGAGGGTGAGTTACAGCTGCTTCTTCTCCAGCTTCTGAAATGATTTCTATCAGTGTGGTTAATTCTGGGCTAACCCACGAGTTACACAGATTTGAACTGCTGGATGGTGCCATCTGATCATGTTGATTCCCATTTTTTGCAGCCTGCTTATAGGCCAGGCTCGTTGTGTGTCACAGCTTTTCATCTGTAGGTCACCGTTACAAAGGCTGATTGGGCAGGGAACGGCTGGGGCTAAGAACCTGCTCTGTCCTAGCTAACAGTTCTTGTCCCTTCCACTGAGACATGAGGTGAAAATTTGTATTAGGAAGGGTGGATTTCCTCACAGCTGCTTTTGGATCTTTAGTCTGCAGAGGTTTGATTAAGAATGGCGAGCGGCAGGATGAGGAAAGCGTTGGAGGCCGGCGCAGAACAGAAGCTCTTCGGCACCTGTGCAAGATGAACCCTTCCCAAGCCCTGAGGGTCCGGGGCATGGTGGTGAGTCTGTCACGAGAATCATCATTAAGAACCTTCCTGAAGCTTCAAACCCAGCAAAGATGGCTGAGCCTGAGTGTTTTATCTAGGTGGAAGAGTGTCACCTACCAGGTCTTGGTGTGGCTTTGACCTTGGATCACACCAAGAACGAATCCTCAGATGATGGAGTGAGTGACTTGGTGTGTTTTGTGAGTGGTTTGCTGCTTGGAACAAATGCAAAGGTCCGAACATGGTTTGGAACTTTTATCCGAAATGGCCAACAGGTAGGAAAATCTTTGAGTATTCTGCTTTTAAAGAAATATTCTTGTAGCTTGCTGTAACTCTTCTGGATGTCGGCTGCATATTTGTCTGAATGCACATAAATCCTTTTGCACGTCTTGAAGGACCTGTCTTTACAAGGCAGCCTCTTACGGGGCCCTCAGGTCTACAAATAATGTCCCTTGAATGCAGCAGCTGTTTGGTTGTTCCCCTGAGAGATTTTTAGGCACGGAAACCAGGGAATTGTATGTTTGTAATATTTACCTGATATGTATGTTCATCCTCAGTGTTCACAGTAGGAAGATACATCTTGACTTGCTTAGCTGACTTGGTTCAAGCTAGGATTTTGGTGTAAGAAGCTGTTCTAGTATGGTCACATGTTGCCTGTTGCCCTGCTACTGAAAACTATTTAAAAAAAACAACCCTCTTCCCTTGACTGTGGAAACTCTTACGTAATGCATTGTTCGATGGGCTGAACTTGTCTTGTTCTCATCTTTTAACCCCTTACACAGAGAAAAAGAGATAACATCAGCTCTGTGCTGTGGCAGATGAGGAGGCAGCTGCTGCTGGAGCTCATGGGCATCCTGCCCACAGTGCGCAGCACCCACATTGTGGAGGAGGCCGATGCTGACACGGAGCCCAACGTGTCTGTGTACTCAGGGCTGAAGGAGGAGCACGTGGTGAAGGCCAGCGCCTTGCTGCGGCTCTACTGTGCTCTCATGGGCATTGCTGGCCTCAAGTAAGGAACCTTCTCATGTGCTGGGGTTCTGTTCATGGCTGTCCATTTCAGCAGAGGATGAGGGCTTTGGGCACTTCTGCCTTAATGCCACTGTGTCCTCAAAACCTGCGGCAGGACTCACCAATTTCAGTACTAGGGGAGGCTCTGTTGCTGCAAAATCACTTCTGCAGACTTGTTAAGGGAAGTCTAAACCCACATGGTTGGAGCAGTGTGTAATTGTATGGATTTTGAATTTCTGTTCCTTTGCTTTCACTTTTTAGAGAGTACTAATGTAGCATCTTTATGCATTGTTAGTTTCAATTTAAGTAGTTTGTACTAATAGGCAAGATTATATCCTGGGGAAGCTTTCTCACTGTTGTCTCTTAGCAGAGATTTTTACGTCTTTAAGTTCAGAGAGAATTACCAACTTGATAGATTGAATAACAGGGAAAACTCAGTCTTTAACCACTGTGAGAGACTGGAAATCTCTTCCCTGTTAAATCCCAGCTTTGTTTTGTTCTCTGTCCTGCTCAGGCCCACTGATGAGGAAGCTGAGCAGCTCCTGCAGCTGATGACGAGCCGCCCTCCCGCAACCCCGGCCGGTGTCCGCTTTGTGTCCCTGTCCTTCTGCATGCTCCTGGCCTTCTCCACTCTGGTCAGGTACTCTCAGTACAGGAGGAGCTTTGGAAGATCTGACTGTTTTAGCACCATTAAGGCAATGCCCTTCCCAGACCTGCACAGTTTTTTCCCCTCTAATTCTTTATAAATCTCCGTATGTTGATGGAAGGGATTTGTCTCACTCTGCAGTGAGTGAATGGATATTTCACTCTTGTTTTATAGCAAGTCTTTTGAGAGGGGAGCATTGGCATGAACTTAGTTTGAGTGGTTTTTTGAAGACTAAAGTAGGCCCGACTAGTTCACTTTTCTATGGAACAAGCTCATGGCTAAATTCTTTAGAGTCCCTGTTCAAAAGAGAAGCAGTGCAGATAATTCAGGGGGGTAGCTTTCTGTTGGGTGCATTCCAAAAAGGAAGTTGCCTGACAGTTGGACTGACCGTTGTGCCAAATATCACTGCTTCTCAGCAGTTGGATGCTACAGTGAAAGTGACAAAAAGTCTCCTGGTGTAAGATTCCTCAAATACTGGCTTTTCTGCAAGTGATAGTGAAACTAGCACTGGTTTTCTGGGAAAAGGATCTATTATGGATTTTCTTTGTGCAGCACCCCGGAACAGGAGCAACTCATGGTGATGTGGCTCAGTTGGATGATAAAGGAAGAAGCCTACTTTGAAAGGTGAGAGCAGGCTGGATTTCTTTCAGTGATTCCAGTAATCTCACATTTATTTATGTCCTGTTTACCTATGTCCTGTATTTCTTGCTCTTTGTTACCATCAGCATTTCTGGTGTGTCTGCTTCCTTTGGAGAGATGCTCCTCTTGGTAGCCATGTACTTCCACAGCAACCAGCTCAGTGCCATCATCGATTTGGTGTGTTCCACCTTGGGAATGAAGGTAAATCCTAAACTATTTCTAGCCTGTACATTTGTCTGTTAAAATCAACTTTTTGCTGTGTTTTGATGCTTTGGTATTTATTTTTGATATAAAGAACTTTAGTTTTGTAATATACCTAAACTAAACGTAACCTGAAAAATGGGTAATAATTCCTCTGAAAGAGCATTAAAATGTGCATAGCTCTTGATACAGAAGTATATTATGATAAAAGTATCTTCAAAAAGTGCTGCCCTGTTGAAATCATTATTTCCAAGAAATGAACTTCTTAGAAGACTGATTGAAGTAGCTTCCAAATGGAGCTACAAGGCTTTTATTTTAAATCATTAAAAGAAATATCTATATATGTAAAAATTAATTTCAGTAAATTACTAAAGGGCATTTGCCAGCAATTCACTATTGTGAAACAGTGTCTCACCGGATGTAAAAGCTGGGTAGGGAGTTTTTAGGACAAGGAAGACATGGGGTGATGAACTTGTGACATTTGAAAATATTTCTGTTTGACATTTGGTACAAATGTGAACATTTTCCTGGTATCCCAGTCAAGACAAGTTTTAAAGGGCTAAAAGTTAACAGTTTATAAAATAAATTTAGTTGTAAGAAGTACTTTCAATTCTAAGTACTTTCTTCTGAATTTCAGATTGTTATTAAGCCCAGCTCGCTCAGCAGAATGAAGACAATCTTCACACAGGAGATTTTCACTGAACAGGTATTTTCAACCTAGGGATTTTTTTTCCCCCCTCTGCCCTTTCCTTTCCCTTTGGGGTATTCCGCAAAAATAAAGAGATTCCAGTCAGGACTGTGGCTCTGTGACTTTTACACCTTGTGCCTTGTGTGAAGTGGTGTTTTTCTGTTAATTGTATCTTTCCTTTAGGTGGTTACAGCCCATGCTGTCCGTGTGCCTGTTACAGGCAACCTCAGTGCCAACATCACTGGCTTTTTACCTATTCACTGCATTTACCAGCTTTTAAAGAGTCGTTCCTTCACCAAGCACAAAGTATCCATTAAGGTATGACCTTTGTTTTATTTCTGTTTGTAATTCTGAATGCCGATGAGGTTTTGCAGGCTGGTTCAATTATAGGAGCAGAATTCTTGATGAATTTTGTGCCTTACTACCATGTAATTTAAGAAGGAACTGTGTTTTAAGTCAGGGTGCCCATTTTTAGCTCTGTAATCCAGAGACCACAACTTAGTGAAGTTAAAAATAGTAAGTTTCTCTCCCCCATTTGTGCTTAATTGTAGTCAGAATGATTTTCCAGCCAGGGCAAGTTCTGTTTGTGAATCAGGATCCAGAATACAGGGTTCATGACCAATTCAGAACTGATGTTGCGCTTTCCAAAGTCAAAGCCTCATTTATTAAAAGGGGTTTTACTTGCAGACAAAGCAAACTGGCAGCTGCTCATGTCATGGGATGTTCTCTTCTAGGACTGGATCTATCGGCAGCTCTGTGAAACCACCACCCCGCTCCACCCTCAGCTGCTTCCCCTTATTGATGTCTACATTAACTCCATCCTTACTCCTGCATCTAAATCCAACCCAGAGGCCACCAATCAGCCTGTCACAGAACAGGAGATCCTTAATGTTTTCCAAGGACTCTCTGGGGTAATGGACTTGTTTGGATCTTTCATGTACTTTATGTGAACGTGATTCAGGATTTTGCACTTGTGTTAAGTTGCCTCACTTTTTGTCTTTACTGCCTGTAAACTGTTTCCTGCTACAGTCATGTGTTTTTAAGTGAATCTTGTTACTCAGGTATTCATCATATTTGTAGGTAAACCCAAATTTTTCTTCACAAGAATCAGGACTGCAACCTGACCTTTGTGTGTGGTTTTATGTGCAGGGAGAAAATACTCGTCCCACCCAGCGCTTCAGCATCACCACACAACTGCTCGTCCTCTACTATGTCCTGTCCTATGAAGAGGCACTGCTGGCCAACACAAAGATTCTAGGTAAATGTGAGAACATCAGGGGGGAAACAGATTAACTGAAAATTAGGTGCAAAGAGAGGAAAAAGTCATGCTGCTGTCAGATTCAAGCATAGCATAAAACTTTTAAGAAGTTTGTATTAAATAAAACATTACTGTAGAGATTCAGGACATTAAGTTCCTGCTAAAACTCTGTAGTTGAGTAATTTGTTTTGCAGATTAATAGAGGTCCAAGCTGGCCAAAGAGTTACAAGAAATGTTTATGAGCATCTAATGCATGTAACAAAAATTAACAAAGACTTCATAATTGAGATCTTCATTTATTCACATGTCATCAAACTTGCACACACTTTTCTTTGAGTTGGCAATTTTATAGTTGGCAATACTTAATGATCCCGTTTTTGCCTTTGAAATGGAGACTTTAAATCAGTGCTAAAAGACTGCTGTGTATTTTATTGATGAAATTAAACTTCAGTGAAAATTGAGTGTTTATATCTGCTGTGTGTTTTTACCAGCCCTTTTAAAGGTGCAAAACTTCCAGCATTCTTCAGTCTTTTTTCTTCATGCTAATCAAGGAAGCCTGAAACACTGTAAAATCAATTACAGATATTTTCTCGATTTTACCTGGATAGAGACCAGTGCTTTACATTTTCTTTATTGATCCAGTTGGGGAAATACTTGTTTTTAGCTGTAACTGTTACGTTTGGTTTCTTGTCCCGTTCCCCTGTAGCTGCAATGCAGAGAAAACCCAAGTCCTACTCTTCAGCATTGATGGATCAGATTCCAATCAAGTACCTCATCCGGCAGGCACAGGGGCTACAGCAGGAACTGGGAGGTAAAAATGTGTGTGAAGGTCTAAAGTGCATGAGAAGGAAGGCTGAGTGTTCTCAGCTCAGTGGCTGTTGCTTTTTTCATAGCTTGCTTTCATTTTTACTGCTTTTAAAATCTCTCAGGAGTAGCTACTGAGATTGCAGAGATGTTTGAAGAGTAACAGTGAAAGTGTAAGGAAAGCAGTTCCTTTTAGAGTGGGTCTTACCTCCCTAGGGCAGGTTTTAGGGTAGGAATTACATGAGAATGTTGAATATTCCAGGCTGAGTTTAAGAGTTTATACTGTAGAGTCCTCCCACCTTTCCAAAGGGTAACTTTTCCTCTCTGTTGGAGTTAGAAGATCAGGTTATGAACGTGCACCTCACTGAGCTGCTTGGCAGTGATTCACTACAGGTCAGTGGTTGAAATGAAAGGCCCAGGTGTGTTCAGGTGAGAGATGCAGCTGCTCAAATCTGAGCTGTGAATGTCCCTGATGTCCCCAAGGGTTGCACTCTGCCCTGCTGAGGCTCCTGGCCACCAACTACCCGCACCTGTGCATCGTGGACGACTGGATCTGCGAGGAGCAGATCACCGGCACTGACGCCCTGCTCAGGAGGATGCTCCTCACCAACATGGCCAAGAACCACTCTCCCAAACAGCTCCAAGAAGGTAAATAACTTCATTCCAAGTAAATTCTTTCCAAATGGGTTGGAATATAGTGGATTTGGAAGGGTCATTATACTGCATTGGTACAGCAGAAATGCTTCAAATGTCAGAAGTCCAGTTTTACCAAGGTCCTGTTGTTTTTGTTTGCAGCCTTTTCCATGCTTCCTGGAAATCACACCCAGCTGATGCAGATCCTGGAACATTTGACCCTTCTCTCAGCTGGAGAATTGATCCCCTATGCAGAAGTGTTGACCTCAAACATGAATCTCTTGCTGGAAGCTGGAGTCCCACGGGGGATTCTGCAGGCTGTCAATAAACTCTGGATGGTTCTGAACACTGTCATGCCAAGAAGGTATCAAGGCTCAGAATACTGTTTGGCTTCTTGGTGCACATAGGTGGGAGGCCACTTCCCCTTTTAAAAATAATGATACAATGCCTTTATCTGGGAGATTGGAGGCTGTGACTGAATAGATTGTGTTGGAGCTGCATTTCTTTTTGGTTTGTGGACGTTTTGAACCTTTGCATTTAAAAGGAAGGTGGTTCTTGTTCTCAGGGGAAAGGAAGTCACCAGTTCAGTTTAAAATACAGGAGTGTAGTTTTATACTGTCTATTGTTTATGTGAATTACTGATGAAACAGGAACTCACTTTGGTAAAAAAAATGGCTTTTTTAATGAAGTAGATGCTCTACTGCAGTGAAAACTGCTGTGAATCTGGGGAGTGTTAAGTTAACTGCACCTTGGTTAACTTCAAGGGCTGAAAATAGGGATTTTGCTATTTGATAGGCCTAGAAAAATATGGCTGAGTGACCAAATGGTTAGGGAACCCCTTTTCTTATAAAAATTTTCTATTAAAAAATCATAAGAGTATTCTCATTTTAGGTTGTGGGTGATGACTGTTAATGCCCTGCAGCCTTCCGCAAAAATAGTCCGACAGCAGAAATACACCCAGAATGATCTGATGATTGATCCCCTGATTGTACTGAGGTGTGATCAGAGAGTTCACAGGTGAGTGTCTGTGCTGCTACACAGTGAATGCTAAACATAAAGGTGTCCATCAGAAAACTTCTAAAAGCTTTCAGCACTTCAAAACATCTTTGCAAGCTAATCACAGGAGCTTGGCAATTGCATCTGTGTTGTTTTAAGCTTGGCCTGAGGACTGAGGAGCTGGGCCTGCTGTTCCAGCATTTAGTCCTGCCCAGCTGAGTGCCCAGCTGTGTTTTGGAAACTTTGGGATTTGCACATGGCTCATCCATTCTGGATTTGGGTGTGTGAATTTGTGGTAAATAGGCTTTGCAGCGTGTTTGGAATGGCTGCTCCATGTGGTGGTGGGTGAGGTTGTAGCTGTAACATCCTTCCAGCTCTTGTGCCATCCCTCTTGGGCCTGTAGGTTTTCCATCCTTTTGGGGAACAGTTTCTGCCAGTGGGTGCTTGATGGATGTGACAAAGGCAGATTTGCTTCATTTCCCAGGGAAGTCTTTGCAGTACTTAGAAATTGGTTCCTCCAGATGTCAGCGATGCCAGAGGAGGAGCTGTGGTGCTACAGCCTTTGGGAGTGCTTTTAGTTTGTTCATGTTACTGAAATGTCTTTATTTTACTGTGTTCCCATATCAGGAGTCCTCCTCTGATGGATATCATTTTGCACATGTTGAATGGGTATCTTCTTGCTTCAAAAGCTTACCTTAATGCTCACCTGAAAGAAACAGCAGAGCAGGACATTAGGCCATCCCAAAACAATGCAATGGGTCCAGAGGCCCCAGAAGTTACAAGAGAAGAACTAAAAAATGCTTTGCTTGCTGCTCAGGTAAGGGAAGAAATGGATATTATGCAATGTGAGGAAAAACAGATAAAAGAGAAATGCAGAAACAGGAAATTAAAAAAGGGGACCTTTTAAATTCATTTGGTTTTTTACCAACTTCTGTTACCATGGAAAAGAAAACTGCCTCTCTATTCAGATGGTTAAATATTTTCTTTTTTCTTGTCTGAAGCATTGTGCTGATGTACTGCTTTGATAGTGGTTGTTCTGTCAGAACAGAAGAGTTCTGCTTACCAGCCCTTTTGCCTTGGTGCTTGTGTGATCCAGAGGCTGTTTCTGTGCTTGGATTTGGAGCAGTAAAACATCAATAAACGTGACAGACCTATGTCTGATCATCAGAAGGATGTTTCAGGGAAGCAGCCAGCACTGGGAAGTGGGAGGCTGAAGGATGGTTCACTTCCTTAACTTGACCTTATGGAAATTCTTGAGTAATCCTGTTTCACAGACATCTCTTCATCCCTCTGTCTGGAAAAATGTCACATAGGAAGTTCCCATTATAACATGATTTTTGAGTTAATAGGAAGTTTTATATTTAAATGAGCAAGGTGGTCTCCCTTGAATACTGTGAATTACATGGCCTTGTGCATATTTTGTCTGCTCTGGATGCTTTAAGGGACCACTGGATATTTATTTTGAAGTAATACGAGATTCTGTTGAATTGACTCTATCTGTGATTATGTTAATCTGTTGGATTCAGCCTTTTTAAATTTGAGTCTTGATTGAGATAAAGTGTTGAAGTTTTTAAAACATTCTGATTCTTGAGCTGAGTCATTTTCATTCTGCACTTAAAAAAACTTGTAGGTAGAAATCCTAATCACATGGCAATCTTCCATTTCTTAAATTGTCCTTATGTTGTATTTGATTTATTTCACTAGGAGTTTTTTAAGCATCGTCTGTGGCTTTTCTCCACAGGACAGTGCTGCTGTGCAGATCCTTCTGGAGATCTGCTTGCCTACAGAAGAAGAGAAGGGCCAGAGCAGCACTGCTCATGATTTACTGAGGGATGTGCAGAGCCCCCCGAGCCCACAGGGTGCTGAGGCAGAGGAGGAGGAGAGTTTGCTGTGCAACCTGCGGGAGGTGCAGTGCCTCATCTGCTGCCTGCTGCACCAGATGTACATTGCTGACCCCAACATCGTCAAACTCGTGCACTTCCAGGTCTGCTTTGCACTGCTTTAGCTCTGTTTTGGTTTGTCAGGTTGGCAAAGAGCCAAGTGGAGTGGTTGGGGGCTGCTGAATGTTCCTCAGAAATTACAACAACCCACTTTTCTCCTTCCTGTCTCCTCCAATTTGTAGAGCTCACACTTCATCCCTATTTCAGTGCTTGGTGTCTTGGTTGTGGTAAGAAGGCAGCACCTGAACTCTGCCTGTTCCTCATCATTAAACACCTACTTTGTGCCTCTGCCCTTCTTAAATTTGTCCATCTAGGCCAAGGAAAACTGCCCCAATCATCTTATGATTACTTGCTCCACATCTTTTTTGGGTTAGTTTTTTCTGGCCATGCTTTTAAATTAATATTCCCATTATTCAAATCTCATTTGGCTTCAAATGTAAACATCTTATCTTTCCTTTTTGTTAGGGCACAGTTTATCTCTTTAGAGTGGAAGGAGAAAGGTTGGCCCTGCCAAAGCAGCTGAGCACCTTCAAAAAATGAAGAGGGAAAAGATTAGCAATTTTTAAAATAGAAATGTGTTTTTAATGCATATTAAATTACTCCTTGCCAGATGGCAGACTCTTTACAAGGAGTTAACTTACCTTGACCTGGAACTGATTAAGTGATAAAAAAGTCATTATGAGGCAGTTGTGAAATGAGCAGGTTGGGGCTGATGGTGAAATTCAGAACACAGGAAAGACACAGAAGGAAAGGGTCACTGCAGTCTGGGTTTGGTTGGGGGGTGGAGGGAGAGTTTCCATGCAAATAATTCATTGAATATTGAGGGTAAAGAACTGATTCAGACCCTGGGTTTGTACCCAGCCTGCCTCTTGTTGCCTTGGCATTACAGGCCTGCTGCAACCTCTGAACAAAAAGGAGTTACAAATATATTCATTTTAAAAAAAGCATTAACACAGGTATAATTTAAAATCTTCTTTGAAGCAGGATTTTTAAAACACGCCTGTGACGCATTGGCACATCTGTTTTCTTAATCCCACAGGGTTATCCATGTGAGCTTCTGGCACTAACAGTGGCTGGGATCCCATCCATGCACATCTGTCTGGATTTCATTCCTGAGCTCATTGCCCAGCCTGAACTTGAAAAACAGGTACTGTGCAGTCACCTGGCTGGAGGATCACTGTGGGTGTTAGCCCTGATGAAATACTGGCTGAGGGGAGGGAATAAAATAGTTACTAAAAATGTCCTGTTCCAACTTGTCTGGGGTATTAAGGTAATATTTGTAGCACTTTTACCTTAAATTAAAGGCCTGGCATTGCAGACAACTGGAATTTGTTGGGCTAAAGATTCCCTGTTTCTGTATCAAACCAACTTTGTCGTTGCTCTTATTTAATCCTTTCTAGTATTGAGTTACTGCTGATCAACTAAGGTTAAAACTGGAACATATCAGACCTAAAGATCTTTTATCAGGGTTGCATTGTAAATTGTGTGGTGCTTTGTTGCTCATCTCTTGCTTCTGTCTCTTGCCTGTCCCCTACTTGACAGATCTTTGCCATCCAGTTGCTTTCCTATCTGTGTATCCAGTATGCCCTGCCCAAATCCCTCAGCGTGGCTCGTTTGGCCATCAACGTGATGGGGACCCTGCTCACAGGTATCACCCCAGCAACCCCAGAATTCGCTGCTGTGGGAGCCAGAATGATTTCTCTAGGCTGAATGCAGTTTTATCTAAGTGTCTAATTGCTGTTGTAAATGCAACAACAGTTCTTGATTGGATTTCATAATCATTTATTTTTACTTCTCCATTTTCTTCTGCTTGGCAGTTCTGACCCAGTCCAAGCGTTACACGTTTTTCATGCCCACCCTGCCTTGCCTGGTGTCTTTCTGCCAAGCCTTTCCTCCCCTGTATGAGGACATCATGTCCCTGCTGATCCAAATAGGACAAGTTTGTGCCTCCGATGTTGCTACACAGACACGGGACTTCGACCCCATCATCACCCGTAAGTCAAGAACCTTAAAAAACACCCCAAAGGAGTCAGACCTAGGCAACTGAAACAGAAGTGTTGTGGTGTCTCTAGAAATAACCTGTGGGGTGAGTGCTGGTGCCTAGAAGAGTGCTGGCTCAGCTTTGCACTCTCATGGCGTCCATATTTGTGTTATGGCTGTAAAATAACAACTGTCAATACTTACTTAGATGTATTTTGCTGCTTCTGCTTCATTTGCTAGGTCTGCAGCAACTGAAGGAGAAGCCACATGATTTCTCAGGACTCTGTAAAGATTCCTCCAGCAAAAGCTGTTCCAGGGACACTGCAAGCCTGGACCCCGATGTTCGGCTGTGCCAGTGTGTGGAAAACACCATCATTGAAATAATTAACATGAGTGTCAGTGGAGTTTAGGAAAAACTCCAGGGAAGCTGTACTGTAGCTTTTCCCTCTGTTTATGGTGCCTACATTTGGAAAAAGCTGTGAAAGTGGACTGAGGAACTGGAGCAAAAGTCCACATTTTTCATTAATTTCATTCAGTCACAGCTGAGAAGAAAATCCTTTCAACAGGATTTTGTTGCTTTCAGTGAAAACTTCTGAGGCTGATGGGATCAGTAAATAGTTTCCAGGGAAACCATGATTTTCAGGCTTGCTCAGTTCCTGAAGTGATGCAGCAACACACCTGGAAGGGTTTTATAACACTGAAAAGTGAATATTTAATTTGTTGGGCAAACAGCAAAATGATGGGGAAGAAAAATTTGAGATTGAAGTGCTTTGCTTGAGTTAAATGAGCTGCAGTTCCAGAGCCTTGCAGAGCAAGTTGGAATAAAATACTCCAAGGAATACTTGAAAAAGTGGTGTCAGTAACTTGCACCATCACACCAAGTTCTAAGAAAATGTTTTCACTTTTATTTGTGTATCAAACCATTGGTCAAAGCTTAAGTTCATGAGATCAGGAACTTAATTTAAAGATCAGCCAGCCTTCACTGAGAGTTTGAAACTGGTCTAAAAGTTTCTTTTAAAAAAAAGAAAGTACTGATAGTAAAAATGAGCTGTATAAATGTGATTTTTTTAAAGAATGCACCTCAGATGGTTTTACATTTTTTAACTTAAAAAAGTTGAAAAAGACTTGAAGAAATGAAGAAATGGTATCTTGAGCTGTCATCAGGATAAGATTAAAAAAAGAAATGGATGCTGAGGGTGACTGTGCAGAGGAATAAGGAGAGGAATTACAGGTTTCAGCCATGCCAAAGCACTTCCAAGGCCAAATCCTTTGTGCTCCATCATGGAGTTGGTTGTTCTTTTGCATATAAAGATGGAATTACCACATGGAAATGTGGGAAAACCCCTGTGGATTTGTGTTCCAGGATTCCTGGCTGTAACACCCCATATCACCATCTGCCTACCGAGTGTATTTTTGTCATTTTAATGTAAATTATGTAAATAATCTGAATGTATGTATTTTTTTTTCTCCTCAGTTCCAAGTGTAATTTTATATGCTGTAGTGGTATTTAAATAAAAAAACCAACAACAGTACGACTGAAATTCAAAGGGGTTGCCTGTATTGATCTTAAGTTTTCCAGATTCATCCCAAATTTCACCTGAGGAAAACACCTCGGGGCACAGACACCTGACAAGAAGAGAAGAACTTGGGGCTTCTGTGTGTGGCAGTAGTGAAAAGACACTGGCTTTATGAAAACTATTAATTTTTTCATTGTGTTTTCTGTGGACTTAAAACAAGGATGATAATAATAGTAATAATAATAATGATAATGATACCAAATAATAGTATGCAATGCTTATACAATTTATTTATAATAATATTTATCATAAATACAAACCCAAATAATAGAATAATATGATAATATAATTCATAATAATCATGATAAAGGCCAATAACAAGTATTCGAGTATTTCACAGGGCGCGCGGTTGCCTAGCAACGCGTACAACCCGGAAGGCAACAAGGCGCCCTGTGATTGGCTTTCGGCGTGCAGAGCTGGGGGCGGGAACGTTCCAGTGTGCGCTTTGCTGACTGGCGGCGCGCGGCCCTTTCCTGTCAGCTGATTGGCTGGGGCGGAGGCGGGAAGGACGGAGGGCGCTGAGGGGCCGCGCTGCCCAGGTGCGGGGCCGTGAGGGGCGCGGGGGGAAGCGGCTGCCGGCGCTGCCGCCTCGCCGAGCACACAAAGGAAGCGAACGCCCAGGTGCCGCTGCGTGGGCTGGGCTGGGGCGGCCCCACTGCTTCCTGAGCTCCGCCTGCCCTCGGGAGGCAAAACAGCTCTGCCCGGACCGAGATGTCGCTGGGGGGAGTGCCCGGTGCGCTCCTGGTGGATCTGATCACACCACGAAGGGTCTCTGCAGTGTCCCGGGCCCTCCCTCCTCCTCAGGGGCAAACTTAATTCGGAGTACTGCTCGTTTAAGCGAGTCACCCTCCCAGAATGGGTTGGGGAAAAGCCTTTTAACGTGGTGGCCTTTGCTTTAAGAACGAGGGGTTGGATGTAAACTCATGTCAGCGATCTCCTTTTGCTAGAATTGCTTTTTCCTGTTGAGGAACTCGGTGATGAAGCCGAATCATGCCATACATTGGTGGTCTTCCGATGTATATGTTTAATTATTAAAAGGCAGATGAGGACACACATGTCAGTGAGTTAATTTATCCCAGGGAATCTACCAGATTAAAG
Organism: Corvus kubaryi; assembly: GCF_017639235.1. NCBI lineage: Eukaryota > Metazoa > Chordata > Aves > Passeriformes > Corvidae > Corvus > Corvus kubaryi. The sequence goes on from NW_024581088.1 coordinate 8,662,756, forward strand.
TTGCTCTCTTTGTCGGTGCTGAAAAGCTATCTCCAGTCTGACTAATAGAATCTGAACTGGCGTGTGCACTTCATCGTGTTTTTATTTTAATTGCTGATGCTACTCTTTAGCTGGTGACAACTTGCTCTTGCTTGTAATGTGGACCAAGTCTGAAATAATTATGTGTGGTATAAATTCCTGTATTCCAATTCTCTTAATATCCTGAGCTGTTACCAGGTTAACAGCTTCTCCTTGTTTTCATTTGGTGCTGCATTTGTTTCAGGTTTTGCCTGTTTGTTAGTATTGAGTTACTAATTCTGTATTTTAATTGCAGTTCTAAACCTGAAGTAAACGGGAGAAAAACTTGCAATGCCTTCTGATGGGGCAGAATATACAATTGGGGGGGTGAAGATCCTCTTCCCCTGCAAGGCTTACCCCTCCCAGCTCGCTATGATGAATGCTGTGAGTAGAATTTGTACTGGTATTTGCCAGACTAAGAGCTTGTGTTTTCCAATATCTGAAATTCAAAAATCTCTGTCAGCATTTAGAAAACTGACACACATTAAATTCAGAGCCCGCAGTGTCTTGAGAATTTCAGTGGTAGCAACTCAGTGTTCTCTGTGCTGTGCAATATCTGGACCATGGTTAGGGAATGCAGAAGTACATTTTGGATTTGGGAGCATTTATGCCAAGAAATAAGTTCCATGTGTTGTAAATGTATGGTTATTTATCTAGGTGTACTGTAATAACAGTTGTCTATAAATATTCAAGTTTTCAAGGGGGGAATGATTTAGTAAAACACGCTGTTTAAGCAGAATAATTATATATAGCAATATTTCAATAAGTTTTAATTTTTTGAGAACTTTTTCAAAATGAATTATTGCATTTATATTTAAACATTTTTGAAGAATTTTAACCAGCAGCAGGATAAGAGGGCACAGAATTAAGATGTGCCAGGGGAAGTTTAGGCGGGACATTAGTTAGCTAGAGACATCTGCTTTGTTTTCTGTTAATTCTGTTTCTTTTATTCTCCTTAAAGATTGTTAAAGGCTTGAATAACAGGCAGCACTGTTTGCTGGAGAGCCCTACAGGAAGTGGCAAAAGCTTGGCATTACTTTGTTCTGCATTATCGTGGCAGCAGTCTTTGTATGGTAAGTGTCTTAGTGTCTGCGTAATTTTTGTTACAAAATGAACAATAGTTAATTATTGTTCATCAGCCTTTAAACATTTGGTTTCAGGTCTTTGTCCACCATTGGACACCTTGCCTTAATGGCAGCATAAAGCAGTAATGCTGAGCTGGATCCATAAGGGAACGTGGCTGTTGGAACTTTGGAAGAAAATCCTTGAGGGTTGTAGTTGTGTGGATTGAATGGAAAGGGGCAGGTGTTTTCCTTTCTGTGCACTGCTGTTCTTCAGAGGGTGACCACAGATTGCTCAGCACTGTAGAGACACCAGGCTTCTAACCTGAACTTCCACCTTCACTGTTCTGCACCTCTGGCTCTCGTGTAGAGTCTGGGGTGGTTTTTAATGACAGACAAATGACTTTGTCCCTCAGAGAAATCAGTGCCAACCTCATCATGTGAGAAGGAAGAGAGGAAGGCAGAGCCGTCCCCACCGTGTCACTGCAAATGTCACTCCCAGTCTAAGAGCAACGAGGCTGCAACGAGCGGGACTCACAGTGCTCCTTCTTCTGCCAATAATCCTGACACGGGAACTTCCAGGAAACCTGGAAGCCCATTGACAAACACAGGTAACTTCATATAGAGGCAGCTAAAATTCTCTTCTGGAAGTAACTGCTGCTTTCAACCAGGAATGTTTTTTTACCATCATAGTAACAGGCATGGTTCTGCCCTGTGTGAAATCTCTCTGGTGGTTAATGTGTCTAGGAATGTCTAACACTGTTTCCTACACCATATATATTCGTAGTAATTCTAGCAGTTACTATTCTGCAGTAATTATACTTTAAAATGTTGCTCTTATTTAATGCATCCCTAGTAATGGACATCCATTTTATTTTGTTAATTACAGAATGTAAGGAAAATGAAACACTAGCTTCAAAACTGTCTGCCAAAAAAAAGTTATCTCTTCGTGACAGTGAGAATGATGACTTTCAAGTAGACAGGAAAAGGATTCGTCCTTTAGAAACAGAGCAGCAGGTGAGCAGAGTTTATTGGCAGTGCAATCATCTGGGTGTAGCTCAACCAAACTCAAATCCCAATTAATGTTACAGAGGAGGGTGTAAGAAATAACTGAGTCATGTCACAGTCACAGTTTGGAGTGACAGGGTTTTGTTCATTTTTATTGTTACTTCTTACGAAGGAGCCCGTTGTTGCACTAAATTGTTTGTTATACCCTGTCCTAAAATCTTTCACATTTAAACAGGTAATATCCCCGAAATATATTTATTCCCAGTACATCTCTAATATGAAGCCAAAGTATGAGAGTCTAGAGTTGAAAGTGCTGTTGTAAATATGTATTAGGAATACAAATACTGTAGAGTTCTGGTTTCTGTCCTGTCAGATGTAGACATCTCTGGCTGATCTGTGGAGCGCGGTGTTTCTTCTTTGTTTTCATCTGTGTCACTGTTGGTGTCACATGGCTGAGGACTTCTGTTCAGCTGTGCCCTTAAATAGCTTTTACATTGCTGCGCAGCTGGTTACTTCTGGTTAAGTTTTTACATCATTGTGGCTTGAATTTATTTCTTGTTTTTGTTATGGAAGTGTTCAGCTTATGGTATTATAATTTCTGTAAATTTTGTAACAGTGGGAAAGCAAAGCAGAAAAGCTCAGTAATAACTACAGATTTTTTTAATAATTAAAACTTTATAGCTTTTCCCAAGTTACTTTTGTGTGGCTTAGATTTGGTTAAATTGTTAGCAAACAGTGATGCCCACTGTAACAGACGCAGCTGAAACAAAACCAGGACTGCCAGTGTGAGCACATCCCTCTGCCCAGTGCGTTTTTACATTGTTTCTTTCCCCAGCAGGTTAGAAAACGTCACTGCTTTGCAAAAGGAGTGCAGCTGGTTGATGCTTTAGAAGTTTATCACCAGAGAAAAAACGGAGAGTTGACTGTTCACTCTGAAAAAAGCATGAAAACCACTAGTTTTGCTCCCCAAACAGTAAGTAATACAGTAATATCTTTTACATCAGGAGTGTTAGTTCAACAGCAATTTTAAACAATATTTTATGTGATGGGATTTTGCATGAAATGCAGCTTAATGAAGTTTCAGCAAACATTGCACGGTTACAGCTAATGCAAAGGTTCCCCAGTGTTTTGGTTTTTATTACCACTTTCTATAGCAGAAATATCACATCAGAAGTTGAAATACAAATTTGCACCTCTTTCTGCAGCTTTGTTAGGCATTTTCTGCATTTCTTACTCTTTGAAAATGATAGATTTTACATAAATGTTTGTTGGAGCAAAAGCAGTCGAAGAAGAAATGTGGGGCAGTAGAGAGCTGAGTGTGAGATGCCAAGTTATGTTAGTGATGTAGTCACCACAAAGGAAACCAAAAGCTATAGGATTACTGTAAGATACTGGGAGCTAAATATTTTCTTGACAAAAGTGAATCTATGTTGTAGGCCATTTGATGGGAGGTAGTTTTTATTAATTTTTGAAAGCTCTGTAGATTTTTGAGTAAGATACGAAATGCATTTTGCCACTGAGCTTCAGTTGGTAGTCTGAAATCTAAACGCCACCAGAGTGTGCTATTGATTTTCAAATAAAAAGGCCTTTCATCCTTCCTGATTGTAAAATTTCCTGTGGTACTTTGGTGTGGGTACATGAAAAATTTGCTTTAAACCTTCTAGAAATTTCTCGTATAGAAGAAAATTGAAAACTAAACTATATACTGTTAGTTACATCTTTAGAAAGATGTAACCTAAAAAGAAAGAGGGGGGGTTATTTCTATTAAAGTTTCTTTCTAAGAATGAAAGAATAAGGTATTACTTTGCTGTGAAGAACTTTTCCTTTAGCAGACTGAGAACTTGTCTGGTATCAAGAAACAATTGCAGGAAGTAAAGCCTTATTTCTCATTTAGTGGTTCTGAACCTTAACTGCATTTAGTTTAGAATAGGAAGGTCATCACAGCATAGGCTGTTAGGTGTAAAAATGCTTTTATAGTGTGGCTTAGGAGATGAAGTCAACAGAGCTTATGTTCAACACTTACCATAATGGACTGTGTATTTAGGGTGATACAATAATGGGATAGCAGCATTGTCTTGTTCACTGAAGTACCCCTGCCTTTGAATAACCTGTGTTTTGCAGTGGTCAGTTCTCTGCTCAAAGCAAATTTAGTTTCTTGTCAAGTCCTGTTTATACTCCCAGAAGGAGAATGGGGTGGTTGTTGTAAGAGCATGAGAGGTGCTGCCCAGCGCTGCTGCATCACAACACCTGCAGATGTGTGGGTGAGGATCCAAGCCTGTTCTCAGCCACTTTCAGTCCAGAGCCTGGGAATCCATCTCTGGCCCTCTGCTATTAACTCCTGCAAGGGAGGGCAGTTCCAGAGTGGGGTTAAAGGGGAAATTATACCCTCAGGGTACTGTCTTGATTACTGCTGTCAAAGCATATGGCCTGAGAAACTGGGGCAGCTGCGTTAAGGAATCCCCATTTCTACCAGGGAAAGAAAGTAAACAGTAAATGGAGAGTAGTGTAACAAACACTTGGGGTATCAAAAAACAACTGTGAAAAGAATCTGTCTTAATGTGCTAGCCCATTGCAGTTTAACATATTGCTTACAACCTGCACAATGGGGTTTGAGTGACTTCTGTTACACATTCCAGGGGACTGGCAGCCTGTTACAATCAGGGTCTGGACTCCAGAATGGGCTAATTTACCACGATGAAGAAAGTTGTGGATTTGTATTACATGCTCTCACCTGACACCGTATCTGATCCTTTTCCTGCTGATTGACGTTTTGAATGAGCTCTTTGAAGCAAGTTCCAGCTTAATTAAAACGTTTGCTTGGTTAGCAGTGATCTGTGAAAGCCTATGATAAATATTGAACTGGGTTCACCTGCTGGTGACTGGGGGAGGATAAACAGCTGCTTTGTGTGCTTTAATCAAGAGGCTGCAGCAGCAGCAGAATGCTGGGCTTTCTGAGAGCTTCGAAAGGAGCAGTTGAAAAGCTCTGGTAATGTCACTGCTGATATCTCCCTAGATTGTGCTTGTGTGATATTTCACACAAGAGGCATTCACTGCTGCCGCATTCAGGCAGCTTTGTAACTGGGAAATGTAGATGGAGATACGAAGAACTCTTCTTACCTCTTTGTGTTTCAAAGATCACAGCCCCAGTGTTTGTTTAGCTCTATTTTACACACAGGACAGGGTGGTGGACTTGATTATTCCTTTTTTAATCGGACTTCCACGTTTTTGCCATATAAATATTGATGTGATACGCTGTTTTATCTACCCCTGACAGAAGTACAAACAAGCTGCATTAGCCTAAGGTCCATATAGGCTGATATCTGATCTCTAATGGCATCTGTTACTGGGTGTTTCTGATTAAATACTGCAGAAAGTACAGGAGGATCTCTTTTTGCCCTCTTCCAAATGAAAATCCCTCTTTCAGATTCCGACAGCTGAAAACAGGTTTAGTTCTGAAGCCAGAGGGTATTATGAAATGCAGTTCTGTTGTCTTAATATGAATTATTTCTAATCAGCCTGAGCCCCAATTCCTTCATAAATGAATTGAAACATTTTCCAATTTTTTTACAGCTAAACCGGTATCTCTGTGGTATAAGTGTAAAAATTTGTGCTTTGAGGCAACACTGACAAGGAAACCCCTTGTTCAGTGGGGAGTTTGCTTTCTTTCTCCTGTAGGAATGGGAGAGGAACACTACATTAGGTATTTACTATGTGATATCCACAGTCAATTCTTCTCAGAGAAATACAGAATTAAAATAGTTTGTTGTTAATAAAATTTAAAGATGTATTTTAAGAATACAAGTGCAAATCGACGCAGTCAACTAATGTGCAAAGAACATGAAGAACTCAACTTTTAAACTGTATTTTAACCAATTTTATGAAGTTATTTTTCATTATGAAGGACTTTCTAAGGAGGTTTTATTTTGTTAATGTATTTGGGGCTAATGGTGTCTGTGGCTTTCAGATATGCTGTGACTACTGCAGGCAGTTTTATACTCTTAACTACTTACTATAAAATCAACCTGAGTTTACAACTTTCTCAGTATTGTGGGTTTGAGTGTTTTTTGAACGTGAAACTTTTTTCAAAGTTAAAGGTAACATTTTAGTACTGGAATAATGGCTAAAGTGCTTCTTAATGCCAGTATTATACCAATTCCAAACCTCTTAAACCAAACTTTTAAGCCCCCCTGTAAAATACTGTAATTTATAAGCCTCACACATAAGAGCACTTTATTTCTTTTTTATGAAAAGAATAATATCTGGTGTTTTAAGCCCATCATAGGAGAACCTTCTGTTCATGTTTTTATATATTAATTTGAGCTGCATTTTCCTGTTGTTCTAAGAACTCTTGCAAAACAGCTGCCTGATGGTTCTTAATATTTTTCTATTATTTTTATTTGGCTTAGCATAGCAGTGAAATATTAGTGGTAAAGGATCATCTTGGTGTCCTGTGTATTGTTTTTACCTCTGAAAACACAATCTGACTTGGATTAAAATTAAAAGATAGATGTGTTCTTAAAGGCCCTGCACAGTCACTGCCTCAGTTATATTAATTTTTAGAGTGGTAATGTGGTTTTCATTATTTCCAGGAGCAAACCAGAATATAACTGATAGAAATATCAAGGTACCATTTCCACTGGAGCTTTCTGTGTGAGCACAGAGCTGGGCCTTGCACATATGTAACATATACCATATGTCAGCTGTTTCCTGCTTGCCTGTTGACAAGAGCCCCATTCATAACTCTTCTTTTTATCCTTTCAGTGAATAAGTAATTATTCAATATAGAAGGCAGGATATTTGGAACTGGCTATTTAATGTGGCAGCACAGGGTAATGAAATCTGCTGTTACTGGCAACCTGAGAGGGGAATGTAACAATTCCAGCATGGGTGTAACTTTATCTGCTTTGAGGCCTGTTTATTTGGCACATCAGTGAACCTTTTATCCCAGTGAGTGGCAGCTCCAGAGGGTTACATTTACATGCTTTCTATCATGTATTGTAATATTTAATGGCAGACAAGGCTGAGTGGGCTGAGGGTAACACGAACTTGCTTTTCCTTGGAGTGGAAGCTAAAGACAGCTTGATCCCCAGAATTGTGGTGTAACACACAGCATGACTTAGCATTTGTTTATAATGGATAATCTTACTGATACAACAAAAAGGGAGGGAGCAGTGGGCAGCTACATGTTGTTACCTGCACTACCACCTGGAGCCCAAATACAAACTCTTTGACACTGGAAGAACTCTTTTATTTTTCACGGGAGGTGTGTTAGGACATGGTTATGCTTGAGTTCCTTGTTTCCTATGTGTCTTTTCAAATTCATCATGACAATTTCATGTCATTTGTTCCAGTATTTAATGTTCTGAAAGATGGTGCTTCTCAGGAAGAAAAAGATTGGCTTTTAACAAATATTTTACAGGATTAGGTTCTGTTTAGAATTATTCCCTGTGCTTCTTTTATTCTCCTGGTTCCTCGATGGCCTTTGGCAGAATGGCACAGCAAACATGTTTCTAATGGAGAGTATGTGGTGTAGTCTGTTTTATCTGCACACAGAGCTCCTGAACTGTCTACATTTCTTCTGCTTGCTTTAAGGAAAAAATTTATTTTGAGTGCCTGTTCCAAGTTTTCTTCATTGAAGGTGTTGGATTCTTGCTCTGTAACTGGAGTGTCCTGAGCTGAAGCTTCAATGTGAGAAGCTTTATTTGCATTATTCATGTGTAAATATTCCACTGGATTAATAATTCTTTCTGATTGGGTTATGATAAAATTATGATTGCTGGAAGGTTTTTTAGAGATTTCCAGGCAAAAGGATGTGGTGCTTTAACATTTTAGAACTTTTTGCAGCTTGATGGGCTGCCCTGGTGACTGAACCAGCTATCCCAGAGGGCACTTTCCTACCAGACCATAAGCAGATTTAGCACATTCATCTCTCAGTGGGATTTTGTTAATCATTTTTTTGTCTTGGTTTGCAGCCTCCTGGCCCTTGCACTGAGTGTTCCTGTTCTTTTGGAAAAGAACCTGATAAAGATCCCAGTCACGCAAAGAAGAAAGAAAATGGAGATCGGTTGTGTGTTCCCAAAATTTTTTTTGGGACACGAACACACAAGCAAATAACGCAGATCAGCAGGGAGCTGAAGAGGACAGCGTATTCTTGTGTCCCCATGACAATCCTTTCCAGCAGGGATTATACCTGTATTCATCCAGTGGTATCCCACAGTAGTAACAGGAATGAAATGTGTGTAGAATTGCTGGAAGGAAAGCAAGTGAGTAGTTTTGTTTGAGAAAATGGGCATTCATTAAACAAAGTCAAATTTAACAGCTGGAATGAGTAACATTTTCTATGTCTTTATATTATGTTGGTTAAATGCCACCTGGTGATTTGGTTAAAATTAAATATTGTTAGAAAACGTTGATACACAGTAGCAATACTGCAAAAAATTATGATGACAGGAATGAGATTTATGACTGCCAGGTTAACACTGTAGTAAGACTTAAATTATCATTGGGTTTATAGATGAAGATGAAAGAAGTGTCCTTTATTGATGTACATTTTAGAAACATGGATTTACCTGACATGATGTGTTATGGTCTGGCATAAAAAGCAGCTGTTAGAAATGTTTCCAAGAAATAGCCAAATGCGTGGAACATTTGGAAGAATTAAGCCTACTTGGTTTTCATTATTTCTTGTACCCACGAAGTCTCTGCACTTCTTTGCTTTCAGGGCAAGTCCTGTTCTTATTACCATGGTGTTCATAAGCTCAGTGAGCACCATGCCCTGCAGTCTGCATCCAGGGTGTACCAGGCTTGGGACATTGAAGACCTGGTGAGCCTGGGCAGGAAGCTTCGTGCCTGTCCCTATTTTGCAGCCAGAGAACTCATGATGGAGGCAGACATCGTGTTTTGTCCTTACAATTATCTCCTGGACCCACAGATCCGGGAGAGTGTGAGTATATTTGTGAGAAACATGGGAAGAACTGGAGTTAAAAAGAAATTACCCACTGAATATTATGTTTCTATGGTCAACTGATATCCCATTCATGTCCAAAATAGTATCAACAAAATAACTCCTGGGGTTTTTTCACCCTTGGATATTTTCTAGATTATGGAAATTGGCTCGAAACCTGGAAAGCTTCATTTGCACTGTGATGCAGAATATGCATTTTTTAACAGGATCCTGTTAGTTGCTGTTTCTCATGTCTTTCACTCTATTTTACTAGACAATAATTATAATTTTTTTAGATGGACATTAAGCTAAAAGACCAAGTAGTCATCTTGGATGAAGCCCATAACATTGAGGACTGTGCTCGGGAGTCCGTGAGCTACGGGGTTACCGAGAGCCAGCTCAGAGCTGCCCGAGAGGAGCTCGATTTCATGGTCAACAACAACATCAGGCAGAAGCATCATGAGCCCCTCCGAGCTGTGTGCTGCTCCTTGATAAAGTAAGGCAACTTTATTATTGCTTTATATCAATGAATATTTTTTAAAATTACCTTTCGATTGATGGCATAAGTTACTCTGTCACATCAGATAAAATGCAACCAAGATACACTTGAAACTATGCAGTTGTTTGATTTATGTTCATTTGAGGAATCCACAGGGGTTTGATCTATTAAAAAACTACTGGTCTCACATGGAAACATTGAAATTCTCTTTTGAAAAGTGTTACGCTTTTGAATGATGTGCTGCTCTTTATGGGGCTTTTTTGGACTCCTGGTTTACAAAGCTTGGTATGAAAATTTTTGGAAGATAAATTTTTGTATTTTACGCATTTGTTTGCTTATTTGACAAGTAATAATAGCATTGTTTTGTCAAAGAATTAATTAGTTCGTGTTTATAGAATGCCTTTAGAGCCTTGGACAGGAGGTATTTGGAACGGGTTGGAACCTTTTCTTGGAATCAGATTGGAATCTACCAAATTCTTCCTAGTTGAAACTGAATTTGTCAGTCATGCCCTTTGTTTTCCCTGGGAAACAACTTCTTGGGAAGAGGGGAACATAAGTTGCAAATCATGAGAGGAGATGGAACAAAAGAAAATGCACAGAAGCCCAGGAGGAAACAAGAGGTTCAGGGCAAAGTCTTTTGGGTGAAGTGAAAGTATCAAAGTCAGCAGAAAAAAGTGAATAATGCTACAAGTGGCTTTGCAGTTAACTGAATTCTGATTCAGTGTGTGAAATATCTTCATTTTGCTGCGATGGACTGTGGAGCACAGCACTGGAGCAGTTCATTCTCCCATCCTCACTCTCTTCTCAGAGTTAATGTTTGTGTCACACAGAGACAAGGGACTTCTGCTTGGCAGAAGCCAATTCTCCTACCTTGGGTATTTCAAATGTTAAACTTTAGTAGAAGATAAGAACAGCATGGCTGGAGATTTGATTGCCTCAAGCTTTTTAACCTTATCAGGAAAACTAAGGTTGATTGTCTTGGCAAATCTGCCAGCAGCATGAAAAGCAGTTGCTGGAAAGCAGAAGACTGGGTGTAATAGCCAGTAATAGGTAAAATGCTCCTGCACAGGGACATGGCTTTGCCAAATGCATGGGTAGCTAGAAAAAAAATCTTATTTCACTTCTAAAGATCCTGGGCGCTCATTCCAGAAAGCACTTAAGGATGGGCTTAGTGCCACAGAGGTGCTGCAGTGACCTTTGTGAGGAATTTGAAGATAGACCAATGGAGGTGTGCTGGCAGGCTCTGCTGATGAGATGCACATTTACCAAGGCTAATCACTTTGTTCAATGGCATATGCTGTGTCAACAGTGGAATTTTCTGGTAGTGAGGGAAGCAGCAAATACACTTCCTGCAACTGAAGGCATGTGTGCAACATCCATTCATTCTTTTCCTGGAAATACTGCATACGGCAATTTTCACTTCAAAACCAGAGATACCTTTCTGGGAATCAAGCTAATTTTATTTATGCTTCCTGCTTAGCACTAAAAATAATTTAACAGGCATTTCAAGTAAATGCTTCAATGTTAGATGGAATTTATTTGAGATTTAGGGTGGTTTGGGGTGATATTTGGCAATTGTGTTAAGTTTGTATTTGCATTTTTTATTTCAAAAGTGTGTGAGGGTGTTTGAAGTTCATAACAGGGGAACATTTTACATTTCCTGAGGTGTTTTATTCATTGTAAATCTGTTTAATTTCTGTTGTAGGGGTCCTATCCTAATTTTGGTTCCAGGTCTTTTTGATATTACATTTGAGAAATTGGGGCCAAATTCTGCCTGTGTTAGTGATCACTATTCCTTAATGAGATATAGCAAATTATAGCCAAAGAAGTGATTGTTGGGGCAGTATTTATGGGGTTTTGTTTGCATTTAACCTGGCAGAAGGGAAGTTATATTTTAATTGTTCCATGGATCAGATTATTTGCGGTGACAGGGCAGGAAATCTAGAACTGAAACAGTCACAGTGCCTTGCTCTTGAGTTGATAATGATGAACTGATTTTGCAGGTAAATATATTGAGCTGTTGCAGCACTGACAGCTGTCTTTTTGATGCCTCCTGCCTTTTGATGGAGCAGACAGCTCCGGCCTTTCCTGGAAGGGACGGAGGGAGGGAGCTGCCTGCTTTTGTAGACAGAGACAAGGTCTTGTGGTACTGCAGGGACGAAGGAAGACATGGTCACTTAGAGAAAATTTCAGCTCTGCCACAAATGAGATAATCTCCATGTTTAGCTCGTGTTTTTAGCAGTCAATCACATTTTGCATTGTGTTACAATTATAATTCTGCTTCCCCTTCAAGTTGCAGCAGTTGCCAATACCTGTGGGTAGGCTTAAATGTGCACTTTTTATTGCCTCACTTTCCTTTGTATGTGTAAATATTAAAAGTGTTCACTTCATGCCTCAGGATTTGTTCTTAATTGGAAAGTCAGCAGTTGACAGGGATGATAAACCAACCTGCATCAGTTGGAGCAGTGATGAGTGGCTTTAGATATGCAGCAGAAGTCTTGCTTGAATGAGCCTGACATATCATAAGAGAAAATTATATTTTGATTCCTTTTCTTTATTATAAAGGTATTATATAAAGTATAAACATGTGGGGAGACATTTTATTCTCACTTCAATGAGCTGCATTCAGAGCAGTTCTGTAGGAGTTCAACAGTGAAAAGCAGGCATAAAGGAAAAGCAGAATCTCTCTACTTCCATGTAGTAAAACATTTATCATCATCTTAGAAGTCTGGTGCAATTTTTGAGGTTTGGTTTGTACGTGGAAAGTATCTCTAAATCTCTGAAATCAATGCTGAGATGATTGCTGCTTTTTCTTTTTCAGCTGGTTGCAGGACAGCTTTGGGCAGCTGGTAGAGAGAGCCTATGAAACTGCCTGTAAGGTGTGGAGTGGCAAAGAAATGCTCAACTTTTTGCACAAAATGGGAATAACTGGGATTAGTTTTCCCATTTTACAGGTAATGTTGTGTGCTGTATAAACGAGCACCACAATGCATAATATTGGTGGTGTTAAACATCTTAAAATGTGCATAAGTTAAATGCAAACAGATCTTTTAATTTACTGCAATGCTGAAAAGTTGTCTGAAAATGATTCCTCTTGAAAACTGGGAGTAATCCACTCGAGCTGCTGGAATTTGTGGAGAATCAATGTTTTGAAGGATACAATTGATCACATACAATTATTTAAATTGAACCATTTGAGCCAGTGACAGTTTTGCCTGTTTCTATCCAGCATTTTTATTGACTGTTGAAATGGTTTTACCCTATTTTCAAGTTTACCGCTCCTTTCTGTGTAAGCCAGATATGTTAAAGCATTGTTAAGAATTGAGAGCATTTTTCCTTTTCCCTTGGCCCTTCTTTGCCCCTTTCCCTCTGACTTTATAGGTATTTAAAATGAACTTTTAAAGCGGTGAGCTGACAGTTAACTTTGGTTTTGAGAAGTCACTTAAAATGTTGTTAATATGGAATTTGCCTCTTACAGAAACACCTTGCTACTGTCCTGGAAAAAGAAGAAAAAGTGTCTATGTATGGGAGAGAGGAACTTATTGAGGTGCCAGTTGTGAGCCCTGCAACACAGATAGTGCTCAAAGGCTTGTTCATGGTCCTTTCCTGTCTCTTCAAAGATAACAGCAGGTCAGGTCTAACATTTATGAGCTGAATGCTCACAGTTTGATTGCTTAATTGTAGTTTTTACTGATATTTCTCTATCTCTGTATAGATTTGCAGATGATTACAGGGTTGCTCTACAACAAACTTACACCTGGATGAGTGAAAACCAGCATGATGATGCAGATACAAGTTCCTTCTTCACAAGGCCTAAGCACAAAAAGAGTTCAAGGCAGAAAACCCTTGTCCACATGCTGAATTTTTGGTGCTTGAACCCTGCTGTGGTGAGCTGAGTGTGAAGAAAGCCTAAAATAATCTGAGTGATAACAAATACATATCAGATCTAAAAGTGATTGTGTTGATTTTCTAAATTTCTGCTTTTCTTTTTCCCACCTAGGCTTTTTCTGACTTAAATGAAGTTAGAACAATTGTTCTGACATCAGGCACACTCTCTCCCATGGATTCCTTTTCCTCAGAGCTTGGTGTGAAGTTTTCCATTCAGCTGGAGGCGAATCACGTTATCCGGAATTCCCAGGTAAACTGGCCATGGTTTTCCCTCTCCTGAGCTCTAATGCTGCCCATGGTACAAAACCCAAGTAAAAGTGATGACAAACCACTTCTGTCAGTTAAAAGAAATGTCTAGACTGTTGCTTGGCTTAATGCAATAGAAAAGGACATTTTCAAATGAACAAAGAGACACATTTGCTTGGAAAAGGTAAAGTTATGCTATATTGGTAACAGCCGTCTCATATCAATTACTGCACTTTAAGTACTGAAATGAATTAAAGAAATAGCTCAATATTTCTTTCACACTTAAAATGTCATTACTGAACCTGATGTAATTTATCCAGCCTGATTTAGAATTAACTTCTTCCATGTGGAACACCCCAGGTTTGGGTTGGCACTGTTGGAGCAGGCCCCAATGGGCGGAAGTTGTGTGCAACATTCCAGCACACAGAGACCTTCGAGTTCCAGGATGAGGTGGGAGCGCTGCTGCTTTCAGTTTGTCAGACAGTTGGCCAAGGAATTTTGTGCTTTTTGCCATCCTATAAGGTAAGGAAATCTGAATTCCCATTCTTCCCCTGAAACCACACACCTTTGAAAATGCACTGTGTGATCTTCAGTTTCATGCATCAACATAGAGAAATGTTTATCAAATAAATGTATTGTAATAATGCAGTGGGATTATATTGTTACTTCTTGGCATTCAGGTTTGTTTTCATGGGCGAACATGTTTGGTTTTTCTCAACAGATGTTCTTATTAACACAGATAATTGTTTCAATTAGCATTAACAAAAACCCAGCCAGATCCATTATTTTTCCTTATGTTGTTTCCCTGAAGGTTTGGAAGCTGTTTATTAAGAAAAAAATTAAAAATCACATCATGAAATAATACTTTCTGTATAACTCAGCAGCAAGAATGCCTTTGCATGTTCTTTCTACGCTATCAGAATGCAGAATTCATCCAGTTAATTTCTCCTTCCCTTGTTTCTTGTTCCATTTGACTGCATTGGAGATTGGAGTGTATTTTTCTTTAGTCAGGGGAATTGCTCACTGATATTGGCTGAAAGGAATCAAATTTCTCCATTTCAAACTTATGTAATATCTAATTTCACTGACAACAGATATCTAATTATGGTTAATCTGGATCTCCCAGTAGTTCTGCTTTCTTCTCTATTTGTTGTTACTGTTGTTTATGGTCAGGAACAGGAATATAAACCTGCACTATAATTCTGTAGCTCACACTCATTTTTCTTGTAATGCTTGCCACAGGTGTGACTTCTAAAATTTTAAATATTTATGATTTTTAAAAAACATCTTAAACAAAACACAAAAAACCTCTCAAAAAACCCCCCCAAAAAAAGTCCTACCAAATTATTAAAAACCCCAACATGATGGAAATAGAATTTTAGACTTTTCCCTCATCTCTAAGGTTCCTAAACAGAGAATATTTTACAAAATGAAATAAAAACTATTTGTTCTTTTTTTGCAAACCCTTCATATTTTGTTATTTAGCTGGCAGGCTGCAAAGGGAGGGTTGTTTCTTGCCTGGGTGTCTTTAGGAATTGGAACCACAGTGCAATTCCTGACAGTAACCATTAGGTGACCACATCAGACCGGGTAATGTAAGCCACTGAAAAAAGCAGATTACTGACCATAAATTTATTTAACCCCACAAAACTGTGCACTTTCATGCAAAGGAAATGATCTGACAAGAAATCTCCAATTTATTTAAGAATGTAACTGGAGCATCTTTCAGTTTCCAGTGTTATCTTTCCAAGTGTGTCATGTTGAACAGTTGATCTTCCATATCCAGACCTGACAAATATTTATGAAAGTTTTTATGAGAATAGTAATGTGAATTGCAAGTAGAGAGAGACTTTGTAATGACATTTAATAAAGGAGGAAAACAATTGCTGGCCAGCTCTGGAAGCCTTCCCCCTCCCCTGCCCTTCTGCCTCACTGAAAGGTCACCCCGGACACGCTGAGTGTGTTCTGTTCTTTGTGGGAACACTTCCCTGAGCCCAGCAAAGTATTGATAAATAGAAATTGCAGACAATTGAAGGATGATATTTTAAAATCACATTGCCAATATTTTTCTATGGATGCCCTTTTTCTTTCTACTACTTTTATTTGGGAATGGGTTGCCTTTAAGTCTGAGATTAATATGTTGAAAATACAGAATAATGTAAGTATATTAGTACAGGGAAAACAAGGTATTTTTCTTTCATCATCATACAGAATATTTGCATTTCAAAAGTGATTTTCACAGGAAATTGCTGCCTCTCTTTAAAAAACTGCAGCCTTCAAAGGAATTTTTCAAGGCTGTCAAGATCTGATTAATACACATGGTCATGAACCTCACTATTATGAGTTAAGCAGATTTTTTGATGGCTCAACCTGTTCTATGAATTGAAATTTCAGCTTTGGAATAAGTGAAAAATAAAGGGTTTTTTCCATATCTGGAAGGCTGAGGACAGTGCTCTGTATTTTAAGTACCTTCTATCCAGGTAATTTGATGGAGCTGGAATTTAGTTAGGTATGTACGTTGGATTTCAGTTTGGAATTACTAGATGCAATATGAATGTGGAAAAAAGCAGTAGTAGAGAAATTTCCCTTTATCTTAATCAGGTATTTGAGTAAATATATTTTTAATTGAAGAGTGATTATTTAAAATAGATGTATGGCAAATATCTGGAGTTAATAGTGCCATAGAGAAAAATATATGGATGGGAAAACAATTCATTAGCTGTACACCCCCACATTTGATAGGTGTCATGGTTCACTTGGGAAAAATCACAAACAACATGGAAATTTTTAATGTCACTGTTGGAGTTGGGGCACACTGACTTTTTTAAAAATCAGCTTGATCTTAACATTCACTAAATTCCAAACTTTGATCATTTTTAAGGCTCCTAAAACTGGTGATACTATGCAACAAAAATGCATTTATGTGAAAATCAGTAGCAACTCCAGCAAAAACACTCTATAAAAGAGAATATCAGAAGGTGAAAAGATTGCTCAGAAATCTAAGATGCTTTTAAACAAGATTAAGATAAGGCCCATTAGGGCTCATGTTGCCGACCTGTCTGCATTAAGATATATCTTGCCTGGTGCCTGCATCTTAGATGATTCATTCAATATGTGTCATATCAAAGTCAGGGTATCCAGCAAGGAGAAAAATGCTAATGCTTATAAATTTTAGTGATAATCCATCATGATGAATTAACTGACCTTTCTTAGTAGTTTTGTTTTTTTTTTTTTTTTTAACGAAAGCAGCTTTGGACAATGATGTTAATGTCGGTGGGTTTGGTTTGTTGTGTTTTCCTTCAAGGCTTTGTTGGTTAATTCGATCTGCTAATTGAGGAGTCAACACTTGGAAGGAAAATTTTTACAGTTGTTGCTGGAGAGGGTTTGAAATGAGTGTGTTCAACAGGAAAACTTATGAACTGATAAGAATTCTTTGCTTGAAAACCCAAGCTCATTGCAGGGAGGTTGGACTGGATCACATTTAAAGATTCCTTGCAGCCCAAACTATTCCATGATTGTAAATTGTGCCATGTGAGTTAGGAGGGTGGCATAATTTGCATGAATTAGCAGTACCCAATTAATGCTGCATTCCACTGGCTGTTTCCCTTGAGAATTTTGGGGTGAGGTTGTAGTGATGATATACAGCAACTTTTGCCACTTGCAAAAATAAATGCTAAATTCCACATTTGAATTTTTATTTGTCTCATAATTTTAAGAGCTGCTAGTTCAGAGTTCAAGCTCTGTCAGTCTCATCCCATTTTCCTGCCCTCTGGGCTGATCATGTTTTCTTGAGTGGGAACAGCCAGGATTGGGTGACAGCAAATCCCTTTGGACTGGAACTCCTCTCTTTGTTGCTTGGCTCCCTTTCCCTGTGTAAGGTATCCACCAAACCTGCAGTGGAGTCTCAGGCAGGTGTTGTTTGCCCTTGTGCTGACAAACCATTCTTGGCACCCTCACACAGCTCCAGATAGGCAGGAATTAACAATATTAATTAACTCTGTGAGCAGTGTGGAGCTCATTTCAACAGATTGAGAATCTTCAGGTTCAGGGAAATTATTTGGAATAAACAGGAGGGACCTCAGTTTAACCTCTGGCTGTATCCACATGGATTTAAACCCTGGCCTGATGTAAATGTGGCACCCTCAGATATGACAGGCTGAGGGAGGGATATCATTTCGTGATTAATTCTCAATGTCTGGCTCTTCATTTCAGACAGAGCCTTTTCTTACTGAGATACATGAGATTGGTAGAAATCCTTTTTTTCAAGAAGTGTTTCAGTGACAGACAATGAATAGAACTCTGAAAAAAACAATAATTTCATTTCTAAAACTTTCCTAAAACACGGGTTTGTAAATAAATTATAAAAAACCCAGTTTTTCTGCCATCAATAAAACAGCAATGCTGTCTTCAGACAACTTTTATTTATTTAATAAATTACTTCAATGAATTTCCAAAGGATGGTAGTCTGTTTAGCCCAGCCTATTAAAAGCATTAGGATTTGAGCACTGGCTGTTAAAATGAGTAAATGGCAATATCACAAAGTTAAACAAATGCCAAAAAACATTTTCCAGAGTACTGGGATTGTAACAATACCATTAATGAGGGCAAAGAGGTTTTAATGCAATTTGCACATTCTAAAGTTTCAAAAAGAGGTTTTGAGTTAGTGCATTATTAATGTTCTGAACATCTGGAACTATGTAAGAGCCACAGACATTGAGCAAGTGCAGGGTTTCCCCACTAGGTCTGATGCTGACTGATTTCCTCCCTAGCCAAAAGCTTGTTTTTAGAAGTTTGAGACAGTAAAATGACAATATCCAGATAAGAGAAAAACATTCCACAGCGTCTTTTTGCTTGTAATGTGTATGGAGGAAAAATTGGAAACCATTAGGTTTGTGCAGTTAAAAGGTGAAATTGAAATTAAATAGGAAAATAGTTCTTTGCACCACAGATGGGGACTCTGTGGTGCAGGGCTTATGTGAGGAATTATCTACTAAGTTCCATGGAAACGCTGAACTTTTTCTCTTAGGTGTATTTGTCCCTGTACTATATGCAGGGATAAGTGCTTCATCAAGAGTAAAATTCTCCTTGATGTTCCTGTTGACAGCTGTAGGAGTGCTTTGAAGAAGAGATTTACTCCTGTGTGTAAATATTTGCAGGGTGTAGGGATCTGTTCACGTGGTTTGTGACAGAAATTTCTTCTTTAAAGTTACATCAGCATTAACTTTCTGCATAATTTTAATGTTAGAAAACGTAATTGACACAGTTACAGCCTTAAAATGCTACAAGAAACAAGAATGTTTCAGTGTGTCATCCAGTTTTAGATGTTTTGACTGCAGCTAATGCCCAGCATCACTGGGATGGAAAGGAAAGAGGCCTTTAAACAGGTTTGGCATTTCAGGAGTAAGTTATGAAATAATTGTAAATTAATAATGATGCTCACTTTCTGCCCAGCATTTGCTTTCTGCTCCCAAGGGAGAGGTTTCCTCTTACTCCAGAAGCCTCATTGGTTTGAGCCAAACAGCTGCAGTGGTGCTGTGACAGCAGGTGAGAGACCCCAAAACCAGGAGAGGGCTTTAGGGACAGAGTCCTGGCATCCTTCTGCCTCTGCGTGGAGCCTAAAAGGAGAGCAAAGTGAGGGAGCAGTAATTAAACAACCCCTGAAGAGCACTTGGGGCTTGTCCTGGCACTCTGGACTGTGCAGTGCCTTGGAAGTGCCAGGAGTTGTTTTGGTGGCTGCCCCTGAGAAGGGCTCTGACACCACCATGACCCCTTGGGGGTTTATTTCTCTTTGGAAGAAAAGGCTCCTTGCCAGGTTCTAAAGCTGGGCCTTTGGCCTGCCTCTGATGGAAATCTTAGGGAAGTGATTTCTATCTGATGGGACATGATTTGGGGAAAATGTGCTCTAGAAAAGCTGAATTCTAATGGCTCCCACATTACTCATTTCAACATTTGCACCTAATAAACATAGATAGAATTTCGTTTTACTTGTCTGTTATTATTTCTTCATTGCTTGTTTTTTGCTCTTCCCCTGCACTGGTAGTTTTCTTTTTGAACTTTATCTCAACTTCTTTATGTTTTATGGGGTTTTTTTCTCCCATTAATCATATACAGTATCTACTTTCAGTTTAATTCTCTATTTTCCATCGTTCCAATATCAGTCATATAAACTGTCTAGCTATTGAGGTTCTCACAGTCATCCAAAAATAGAATTATCTGAGGTGTCTTCTGAGAGCTCCAAGAGCTCCTGTAAATCTTAATGTGATTCCTGAAGTCTACAGTTTTCCCATTGACTTGGGCATAGAAATGTCTGTAAAACTCCCTGTGTGAGAGGGAAGATTTTAACCGTTCCCTCACAACACTTTGCTGTCT
This sequence comes from Corvus kubaryi, assembly GCF_017639235.1. Taxonomy (NCBI): domain Eukaryota; kingdom Metazoa; phylum Chordata; class Aves; order Passeriformes; family Corvidae; genus Corvus; species Corvus kubaryi. The sequence continues at coordinate 8,682,827 of NW_024581088.1, forward strand.
TGGGCACTATCGTGAAATTGATTCAAATAGAATAAAACAGTAGCAGAAGGAATAATAAAGTCCATACAAAAATAATTGGAATAAGAGTTTTTGTATAACCAGGTATATAATATCTTTAATGTCATCAGTTCAATCAAACTCTGCCAAACTAAATTGCAGATGGAGCTGGCAGTTCATACCCTGGCAGGATCATTTCTTGTGGAATTGCAGAGGCTACAGCAAACTCACAGCCAGAATAGAGCTGGATTATGCAAAGAAATAACTGAAGTGTTGGGTAGTTGAAGTTCTCCTAAACTTTTATAGTGATTTATTACAAGGTTTTCACTTAGAATTTTTTGACCTTGAGTTGTCTGAGTTTTGTAATTTTTGGTGGTTGTTTTTTCCCCACTGCTTGGTTACCAACAGCAGGCCAAGGTAAAATTTAGCCTTTGGGGATAACTGACAATCTGAATAATTGCAAAATGTGTTTTCCTTCTTAAATTGTATGACAGGATCATAGTTGTACACACCAATTATGGAGTGATTTTCCTGATTTCTGGGAAATTAGAAGACAATCCAAATGTTAGAGATGCTTTGAGACCTTAGAGGAGATGATCCAGGAGCCTGTGGCTGAATGTCTAGGTTCTTTCCCCTTTCCCCATGACTGTTCTTGTGCTATTCTGTGGATCTCCTGAACAAAGGAAAAGTTTTTATCCTTTATATTCATTTTTTTCCTAGTTAGTTTCCAGGTGGTCTTGTGAACTGAGGTGGCTCATCAGGAGGTCAGAGAAGTGTCAGACAGCTCAAGGGAAGAGATGATATTGCACATTCAAGATTTTTTTTTTTTCCCCCCAGTCTCAGGGATGAAACATTTTCATGTTTCTGTTTTCTTTTAAATATGTTTTCCAGTGGTTGACTGTAATTGGAGAATCTGTAAAGATCCTCCTTTGGAAATTCTGATTTTTTTCACTATGGCTGATGTTCTGAAGCTGTTGGTGTGAGTTTGCAGCATCCTTAACTGGCTCTGTCTGACTGTGAATTAACTAAATAACTGGAGAGGCACTTGGGTGAATATTCTGAGTGACTGGAAATGTGGGTGAGGTGATATGAAAGGAGTGACCTGTTGTGACTCCTGGTGCTGTGCAGAGCCTCAGCAGCAATGGGATTGGAGCTGTTTGCTGTCCGTGTGCACCTGTCCCTGCCCTGAGACCCTTCCCTCCCACTGTGTTCCTCCTTGTGCTGGAATGTTCTCCTCGGCCCGGGGGAAATTCCCACGTCTGCTTTGGGTCCCACATTCTCTTTGTGAATTACAGGCTGCAAGGAATGAACAAACAGGCTGCTCATGACTTGCTGAACTGCTGTGGTGACCAGCAAGGGCTGTGCAATTATTCAGGTGCCCTGTGGCGCTTGCTTTTTACACAGAGCAGATCCTTGCTGCTGGTGCTGCTCATCAGATAAAGCCCAATCCGGAGCGACAGTCGTGGCAGATTATTGGATATTATGTCTAAAAAAATTATCTGCCATGCTGGCAGATGAGTGTTTGGCCTGCGGATTTCACACCCTGAGAGCTGGGCAGTTTAATATTTTATTACACTGTTAATTTAAATACCCTGAGCAGACAGCATCAGGAAAGTAAACTAAAAATCTATTATTGTTTCTCACTTCTGAGCTCTGACTTGTCAAAGTGCTGCAAGCTGAATTGTTGTAGCTCGTTAACACATGCTCCAATTTCCCTTGTAATTAACACTTTCTACTTGCATATTTTTCCTCCCATTTAGGTAGGAACTGCATTGAAAATGAGTTTTCACAGTCAAGAAGTTTGCACTCTGTGAATGATGGAGTCCTAATAGTAAATAACAGAGTGAACATGTCTTTTTCCTCAGGAGCTTTTAATTAGAGGGAAAGAAGGCGGTTGTGAACAGGGAATAATATCCATAATCAATTATGTTTTTGAGAAGAAGGTGATGTTGCCCTGGTTATTTCTGAACCTTTACAACCTGCAGAGTTCTTGGTCCCTTTGCTATGTCTGTGAAAGATTCACTGTCTGATGTGGGAGAGATGTGACTTCTTCATGTGTGAAAAACACCAGATATGAGAGAAAATAACTGGAAAGGTTATATTTAGGGAGCATGTTCTGCATCAGCAGTGTAACAGCTTATACAAAAATCTGAATATTAAATGTATTGAAAGGAATACTTGGGCCATTTTAAATGCAGAGAAATTCTACATCATTGGGAGGTCTGGGAGCCATCAACTTGTGTCTTAGAAAATTAGAAAAATCATGCCTCAGTTTTAGTTCCTGATTGGGTAAGCAAGCTTCTTGGTGAGAACATTTAATTAGTGAGTGATGTATTCTAAAGAGTATTCGTTGCATTTTGATTCATTTTACAGCTCATTAGTGGCTTGATTTTTAGCAAAAATATTTCGAAACAAACAACTTGCAGTGTGCTATATTAAAAACTTTGTCTTCAACTTTTACGATCATGAGGTGAGAAATTATTTTCCTAAGAATTACAAAAGTCTGTTATTTATTTCTAAGGTTTTTTTAGGGTGACAGAAGGGAAGGAGGGAGGAGGGATAAAGTTGGCTACTTGGAAGAAATACCTTATTTATTTATTTATTTGGAATTGTTTAATATATGTGGTAGAGGGATATTAAGCATTTCCTGTTGGGACACGGGGCTTGGGGAAGAGAGGAGAGGCAGCTCAGAGCTGTCACTCTGCCAGGCTGGGGCAGGTTCCCAGTGACAGGAGCTGCCTGTCCCCAGCTCCTGGGGGAGCAGCGTGGCCGTGCTTGGCCCTGGGCCTGGGATTAGGCTGCTCCTCCCTTTGGATCAGTTTTCCCAGGGGTTCTGTGCTTCACCGCTGATGTGCCACTAAGACAACCTTGTATTATTTTTTTTCCTCTATTCTGAAAACACGAAGAGGTCAGAGATGACTGAGCTTGGCTTTTGGCTGGGGAAGGGCAGCAGTGGAGATGTTGACTTCATCCATGGCCAGTTAATAATTTTCTTTTTTATTCCAGACCAAGACCTAAACCATCCTTTTAAAAATTATTTTTTTTCTGGAGAGGTCTCTTTGCATGAAGGCTTTTCTCTCCCTGGAATGGGAAGGTGTAATGATAGCCTAGGGTGGATGTACAAGCAGTTCCTGGAACACAGAACTTGTTATCTTGGTTAGTTTTAAAACCACAAAAGAAACCCTATTTTGAACCAGGTTGTTCCTAAACAGCTGCCACCAAGCTCAAAGACTGGACAAAGACTCTCCAGGTTGTTTGGGGGGCAAACATGTTGGGTTTTTTGGGAGAAGATTTCTATAAAAAAGCTTCTTTAGCTGTAGAAGCAACATATTAACTGTGTTATTCTAAAGTCTTTGGCGTGCAAAACATTTCATTTTTCATTACTGTTGTCGCCGTTCACGTTTTCCATTATTTAAGGGGGTTATTGAAAAATTGATGGTATGTTGGTACCAGAGAGACATCCTGTGGCTGCAGTGTTGATTTATGGCACATGGAACACACTTCAGTGCTTCAGTTTCCTGCTGGTGAGCGGCACTTTGTCATTGTCCCCAAAGAAAAATCCTACCGGTGAAATCCCCTGTGCTGCCCCCAAGTTGAGTGATGCATACTTTGCCTTTGAAAATGATGATGAATTATTCACCTTTTATTGTGCTGGAGTGTGCACATGGTGATCAGAATCTTGTTCATAATACAGAGTTTTTCACCATGGTCAGGGTTTCATTGAATTATGGAGTTGAGTTGCACAGTAGCTTTATCTCTTTTTTTTTTCTCCTCCTTTTTTTTCATTTCCCCTGCAGTGTCTGTGTAGACGAGCACAGGTTTTACCCCACATTTCCCACCATATGTGGGGATCTCAACACCATTCTTGGTCCGAAATATTTGGGTTTATTTCATGTTTGTTTAAAATTCTCCTTGAGAAAATAAGTACAGTGCTTCTCAATTTAAAAAGACACCTTTTTCCATGGAAGTTCTTGAAAATCACACTTCCATGGTTTTAAAGTTCTATCCTTCAAACTCATTTTCTGCTGTGGGGAAATAGTGAGAGAGATTAAGTGAAAAATCTCCTGAAATAGCACAGTGCTACAGATTTCCAATCCAGGGCAGCTTTTTCCCAGGAGATGTGGTGAGGACGGTGATTAACAGTGGGAATTTAAGGCTCTGTTTTGAAAGTAAATTTTAGTTCAAAAATGAAATATTTTGGCACAGATATTTTTACTTTCTCTTGAAATGAAATTTGTTAGACTTGGAAGTTGAGAAAATGAAATTTGAAGTTTAAAATACCTTTTCTTGTGAAAAAATGTTTACATTTCGTATTGGCTCGGTCATTCAAATGAATGAACTTTAAATACCTTGTCCTGTGTTAGAACCCTCCCATAACATGAGGAGGGGCTGTGAATCAGTCTCTTGCTTAACCTTTCATGAAAATCTAATTGAGTGCAAACAACTGCTTAAATAATTCAATGGCCTCAGTTATTCTTGGCTGGTGGAGTCCCAACCCAAAGCAGTGCAAATGTCTGGGTGTTGAGCAAAATTGAAGCTTTTCTCTTTTTTTGATGAAGAATATGATTAAAATGACCTTTTGAAAAAGTGTACGGTGTGATCAAGAAGGAAAAAATATGAAATGTAAATTATTTCTACCAGTTGGGTAAATGATTTGTGGCCCAGAGGTGAATATCCTTTTACTCCTTCTCAAAGTGTATAATGTTTTTGGTGATTTTGATAAATGTGATTGGGTTGTTTTGCTTGCTTTCCATCCCTTTTGCTCTTGTTGAGCTTTTTATGGGGCTATTTTTAATAGTTCGAGGGTGCTGTTCCGAATTGATTTGACAGATGGGGATAATGGACATTAGATTTTATTGGTTCGTTAGCCCAAATATTTTCCCTCCTGTTTTTGGAAGGAAACTCGGTTTTCCTTTCACACCAATCCTTCCAGGCAGTTTGTTCTTGTCCCTTCAATCTTTTTTTCCCATTCCATCCCTCTGTTTCCTTTCTTCCTTCTGTTGTTTCCTTTCTGTTCACTTTTAACCTCAAAGGAATATTTTGTTGTTGCTGTTGTTGGCTTTTGTTTTGGGGTTTGTTTGTTTTTTTAACTAAAGATGAAAATGGAATAAATTAGTGATCCTATGACCCCACAGTGGTAAACTCTTTGTAAAGTCTTCTTTTTTCCCCAAAGCGAAGAGTTCCAATATTTCCTGGAGTTCAGTTTCCTGTAGGATTCTGGGTCATTTGGTACCAAGTTTTGGCAAAGTTTTTGTTCAAGAACTGTCAAATAATTTCTGCTAATTCTCTACTTTTCCAAGCCATCTTAATGCTTGAAAAAGCTAATTTAATAGGTACCTGTAATACCAGAAAAAGTGGGTGAAGTCTGGCCCGATACACTCTCCAGGGTTCCTTTGAAATAACAGGAATTTAGGGCCACTATGTTTAAGCAATGCCTTGATTTAATGACTGAATATGTTTTAGGATTATCACTAATATAGGGACAGTTCCATCCTTTCATAATGGAAGTAGAACATTCATCCAGGTGATTCTCCTGGGACCGGAGGGAGAGGGATTGGAACAAAAACTTCGAGCTGTAGGTAAGCAGCTGACTCAGCAAATATCCTCCTGGCAGCTTTTGAAAGGGAATGCAATACCTCTGGAATTAGAGCCATTATAAAAACATCTGTGCCTTGAGATCATCAGAGGATTACTTGAGTGGAAAATATGATGTCCTCCAGCCTAACAGCTTAAAGTTGCAGAAGGGCCTGTCAGAGTGGATAGGGGTTTTTTTGTTTTTATATTTATTTTTACTGAAAGGAAGAGAGGAGGCAGCTGATGCAGGTGGAGGTTGAGTTGCTCTGTGATACAAAAAAACCTGTACTTGGTTTTTTTGCAGACAGCTCAAATGGTGGGAAACATTTTGTAGTAAAACAAGGGAAGTGCATTTCTTTTTGACAGTGTCTCTGAATTTCTGGGTTTTCAGTAGCTGCAGAGTTAAAAAAAGAAGCCTCTTTGGTTGTGACACCTGTTATTTTTCTGGCAAGATACAAACATTGCAGAGCAATGGTTAGAGCAGCACTGGGAGTCTCTGTGGCACTTTCCATGTTGGTGGGTGGGATGAGAGCCCTGGTTTGTGTCAGTGCTCCCTTTCAGTCCCAGTCGCTCCCTTTTATTCCCAGACGGTGCATGCAGACAAAAATGTTGGCTCTACCAGAACCAAGTTCTCCTGGAGGGAGCCCAGTCTGGAGTAGCTCAGCCACAGCTCCTGTTGCCATCTCTGAAGTTTTGTGCTGCCTGCCTGTAGAACTTCTGTTTGACCCCTCAAACACGTTTCCAGCCCACTGGAGACACGCTTGGATTTGAAGCAGTGCTTATTCACAAAGAAAATCCTGGGAGCAAACGCAGGAAGAGCTCTGCTTGGGAAAAGGCTTTTAGATCAGTGGTGGTCCCTTGGGAAACTCTGACTTTTTGCACTAACAGTGGTGCCAATACTGTGATTTTTATTAAGACAAACCTAATGGCTCTTCCCTTTCTCTCCTCCAACTACCTGAATATTTGAATAACAATGAAAAGTGCAACTTCATATCATTACATAGAACCAAGATGAAAAAATAGCAAAGTTTGAAGAAGTGGGGTTATTTCAGTGTATAATGGCAGATTTTTAAGAGGGTTACAAGACGGTTGGGTAAGTTCTGTTCACCTTGGAATACCTTTTGTCCAGTTGCTGTATAAATGTAGGGGAAACAAGACAGCTTGTGGTTTTACAGGTGCATAAGGACACAATGCAGTTGTAACTGATAATTGTTGTTAAATGGTTAACAGTTGTTAAACTATCCAGTAAAGTCAGAGCTACTTTATTCTGCTGTCAGGTGCTGCTAAGGTCATTATCCTTTTTGTCCTGTACTACTCTGGAGCATCCTTGGATATTTTTAGGTGTTTTGTTGCTTCCCCAAGAACTTTTTGATGGAGGGATTATTTCTGTGATACCTTTTTTTCTCTGCTGGCAAGGTGTGATCCATTCATGATGTGAATCAATGCTAAAATATCTAAGGAATATTTTGTGTAAAGAAATTAGCAGGACAAGAGCTAAAATAAGCCAGAATTTTTCTGTTAGACTTTCTCTCTTCTCAGCTAATTTCTACTTCACAACTCCCTGTCAGGAGGTGATGGATCCTGTAGGAAAAGCACATCCCCAGCAACCTGAAATTAACTCCCCAAGTTTGATCCAGTGCTGGAAATTACAGTCAACTTGCCTTAGGGTAAAATACATTAAACAAATCTCTGGGTTTGTTTCATGACCTGGGAGCCCCCCTAATGTGATTTTTGGCACTGTGTAAAACAAAGCAGCAAATGGAAAGGGGCAAAGCTTCTCCTTTGTGGGCACACATGGGAGGGTTTGGCCTTGGAGTGCAGCATAATGGAAGGAGATGGTGAGAAAACAGCTCCCCTCCTCCCCAAACTTCCAGAATACTTCAAAAGCTGCTTAAAAAGGGGATTCTGGCATAGATGGATGGTAGAGCTAAACACTGAGCTCCAGGTTTTTATGGATCAGAGCTTACAGGTGTCTTTAAATTGCAGAAAGGAATAAAAGGGAAAAGCTATCCCAGTAAACATCCTTCAGTGCATGGGAAGATGACAGATTCTTTCTAACAAGATTTTCTGCTCTCCTGGAGGAAGACCATTTGTTAATAAACCATTTGAGAATCCATTTTTAAGGGATTTAATAAAATATACGCAGGCTGCCTTCCAGTGCAGGAACTATTATTCCCTTGGGTAGGAGGAGTGACTGACTGGGGGCATTAATGGTTCCTTCCTGTGATTCCTGGCATTAGATCTTGCTCCCATTTGCACTTTTCCAACCCAAAGTGAAATAATTTTTTATGAGAAACCTGCACTTGGTTCCTGGCTCTTCTGAGGCATGTGTGTGTTCTATATTTTATTTATTTGTATTCAGTCAGCTCCGTAATTCTTGTTGTTTTAGTGTCTGTCCATACCATGGGTCCTGTGTTTTTGTGGATACAAGGAAAGTTTCCATATCTAGCAAACTCCATTAATGGAAGAGGTAATAGCTGTTGTGTGAATTAAATGAATTGCTCCATTCTTGCCAAAGATTTCATGAATAATTCCTATATTTCCCTCAAAAATCATAGATTTTCTGTTGCGATGGTTGCTGTCAATGAAACAAGAAACCTGAAGCTCTTGTGGTCCAAGAGAGACCTGCCTGGAGGGGCTGGGGAACCCACAAAGAGCAGATGTTTTCTTAAGAATTTGGGTAAAGGTTTTCTCCTGCCATCTTTGCAGCTATGAATACGAGTTTCACTTCTTTCAAATATGAGAGGAATACAGTGGAATTGAGGGTCTAAGGAATTTTTGTGAGGGATCTTGCCCTTCTGGCAAGAACATTTCATAGGG